>NC_091984.1:85847644-86147644 GCF_044704955.1 Pristiophorus japonicus | reverse complement strand
TTGGCTTCAAATTTATTTTTCTTTTGTATTTTGTGCTATCCAATATCAATTGCAGCATGCATTTCAGGACAAATAAAAATGAAAGAACTTGCGTTTATATAAAAGCTTTTCCATCCAAAGCTTCATAGCCAATGAAGTACTTTTGAAGTATAGCCACTGATGTAATGTAGGAGACTCATTAATCATGCGAGGCAGGGGCGAAGGAGCGACGAGAGATCGTGGAGTTACGTGATCGGGGCCCAGGAGAGGTGTGTGTTTGGGGCCCAGGAGAGGCGTGAGCCCAGGGGCAGCACGGGCCAGCCCACACTGCGATATCTGTGCGCACTAGGTCTGTGCAGAAGAGCTAGGTCTCCAGTCACCTTGGTTAATCCTTGCCACTGGACCAAGATCTAGCTCTGTCAAGCCCGTGTGGTGGCTGGTGTGCAACGGCCATCAAACTTTTAAAAAGTTCACGCACAGACATCTTCCACCCTTCAGTATGCAGTTTGGGACCTGGAATATTAGATCCTTCACTGAAACACCTGTGAACTCATTGAACTCATCCCTTTTTGGCGTGGAAGTGAGTCATCCTCGATTCGAGGGACCTCCTAAGAAGAAGAAAAATGTAACCAACAACTTTAATACAATGCAGAGATGCTACTAGTGGCTAAGTGCGCAGGGATGCCCTTAATAACATTTACAATTATATAATAATTCAGTGAAATATACTTCCTCTTTAAATGCCTATTTTTAGTTTTCTATATGGTACTGTTAATCCCAAACAAATTTCAGTCAATTCATAGTTATTATTCTTTTAGTCTTAGCAGTACTCATCTGATGTGAAGAATTACTTTTTTTATCTTCAACGTCAGAGAAAAGTGTTAAAGTAAGTTTATTGACAGATCTACGAGATGTTTTTGCTAGTTCTGGTCCTGCAGTCCTGAAAATAGGGGAATAATTATGTTAAAAAAGCATTCTTCCCTCAGGCCTTTAAACATTCTGAAAAAATGTTAACAGGCTAGACTGTTCTTTCGTTTCCCCAAATGTGCGACCTTAAGACACTGTGCATCAGCAGGCTAAACATTTTTGCCAAGTCCAATCTCATCTGTACGCAACATCCACACGTGCACAATAATATAAGTACACATATTCAGTGCAAATGGCGGATAGTCTGCTGATTTATATCCTCTCCAGCCTCGGGGCAGTAATGACCAATGTTTCCCCAGTTCTGGCCTGGCTGATATTGACAAACTCAACCCAGCCTGAGGTCTGAGGATCAAAATGTAGAATTTTCCTGGTCACCACATGTCATAAAAGATGCGATTGCACTAGAGAGGGTACAGAGGAGATTTACGAGGATATTGCCTGGACTGGTGAATTTTAGGTATGAGGTTGTTTTCTTTCGAACGGAGGAGATTGAGGGGAGACTTAATTGAGGTGTATGAAATTATGAGGGGTCTAGATAGAGTGGATAGGAAGGACCTATTTCCTTTAGCAGAGGGGTCAATAAGCAGGGGACATAGATTTAAAGTATTTGATAGAAAGATTAAAGGGGAGTTGAGACAAACTTTTTTCACCCAGAGGGTGGTGGGGCTCTGAAACTCACTGCCTGAAAGGGTGGTAGAGGCAGAAACCCTCATCGCATTTAAAATAGTACTTGAATTTGCACTTGAAGTGCCATAACCTACAAGGCCACGGACCAAGAGCTGGAAAGTGGGATTAGGCTGGATGGCTCTTTTTCGACTGGCACAGTCACAATGGGCTGAATGGCCTCTTTCTGTGTCGTAAATTTCTATGATTCTATGATTGCTCTATTGCATTTTGCAATTTTGCTGGCTGCAGCTAGTCATGTGCCTGACCTAATTGTTTTGTGTTTAATTGACAAGGCTCTGGTTCAATTCCCATAAAGGCAGACCAAGCAGGTTAATTACACAACAATGGATTATTGTCCTTGGTAACCACCACATGAGGGTAATACACAATTTTGTTACAATGACAAAGTCACATCAGAGATCAGTTTCAACAGGTTTTTCTTAGGTTGCAAAAAAAAAGTCTTCATTATAAAATTCAGAATCATAATACAGGACAGCGTTCAGTGGAATGAAATATCTAAATATATTGGTCCTGCAAATACTCAGGGCCATTTACATTGTACTTGCACTGAAGTGGGGAAGCGGGGGTGAGGGGGGAGGATTTCTGCCCACATGTGGCACTGACCCAGGTGGAATTTGTGTAATCAGCTTAGTTACATATTAAATGACAGGCTGAGAGCACAACTTGCATGTAAAATGGGAATAAGGCACTTTGGACGGGGTTGGCTGGGGGGGAGGTGGTGGAAGGAAACATTGCTGTAAGATTTAAAAGACTGCAGCAAATTAAAGTGCAGCAGCTTCCTGGAGGGACAGCAGGAAAATGGTGGTTTCTCCTGCATCTATTCTCAGAATGTAAAAGTGCATTGATTTCTTACAAGAGATTCTGCACTTTTCAAGACTCGAAGGATGGTTTCAGTGTCCGGCACTAAATTATATTGCTGAAGTCCCCCACTGCAGCTTGGAAAGAGCCAGTGGCATAAAAGTTAAGGGCTGTACTGACTTTCACATCCTTTAGCAGAGCTGTTTGTCCAGTTGATCTGGGCTGCGGGTCAGTGTGCAGAAGCTGGCATATATTTTCCAAGGCTTCTTTAGTGAATCCAAGTCTGTGAAGGCAATGTTCCTCACTCCTCCCCTCGTAAGATCTCTCTGAGACTGATAGATCTGTTGTTGGAAGTAATAAGTCCCATGCTTCTGTAATAGAAGGATAAGACTTATTATTTCTGCACTCTCCTTTGCTCACTCCCGCTTTATCTTCTCCTCCGTCAAGATTGCATTCAGAAGAATTCCCACAGGAAAACCCATGCTGCTCTGTACTATCCTCCACTGTGGATGGGCACATAAATTTGTGCATGACCAGGTCCCTCGCGTTATCATTTTAAAATCCACTTCAGTAGCTCCCCAAAGCAATAAAAAAATCAAGCTTGAAAGATGCGGTCAAACCAGAGATAATGTCAAATGTTGTCCTGACTGCAGGTAGGTTTCAATGTAGCACTTCCACTAGGAACTGCCGATCCCGGCAAACCACGACACCTGATTTTCTAACCACAAGTTATAATGAATTTATGGGGACAGAAATGCTAAGAATTCGAACATCTTATGCCATCCCATCATTTCCATCTCATTTGCATGTGGGCGATGGTGAAGGGGGCAGGCAGAGGAATCATTCCCTCCCCTCTAGCCAGACTGAAACTTTCAACAGATGCAAAACAGGATGGAACCGGGCAGAAGCAAATTTTGCCCCAAAATTCTGACCATAAAAATCGCGTTGTATCCCCATTGCACTCCACTTCGCTAAAAATTGTACAAATTTTTGGGCCATAGCATGGCACGTATACAGGTGCAGCGTCGAGAATCGGAGTTCTGGAATCCGGAATGTCTTGGAATCCGGACTCCGGGACGATCGGTGGAAGGATTGTCCAGAATCCGTAAAATGTTCCGGAATCCAGACCAGATGATCCTGCCGACATCAGGGCCCCGCTGCTGCCGACCTCAGGCCTCGCCTCGCCACCGCTCGCCTCGCCCCGCTCGCCTCACCGCCGTTGCCCTTACCTTGGGGCCTCCTTGCCGTCCCGGCCAAACACCTCCTCGGCGGGGTTGGCCTGACGCTAACAGCTCCTCGGTGGGGCCCCGCCCAACAACCTCCTTGGCGGGGCCTGTCTGACAGCAACCTTCTTGGCGGGGCCCGCCTGAACACCTCCTTGGTGGGGCCGGACGGCCTGAACAACTCCTCGGCGAGAATCCCCCCCCCCCCGCCCCCTTCTGACGTTCCAAAATCTGGAAATACCCCAACCTGGGCTTGGGTGTTTCCGGATTCGTGATGTCAGAAAGCAAAATCGAAAGTTCCGAAAGGCCCGGAATCCGGAATGGCCTCAGTCCCGAGGATTCTGGATTTTAGGCATTGCACCATGTAATACTGTTTAAACATAAAGTTTTAATTGTCCATAGCAATGTTATATATATATATATATATTAGTTAGCTTAAATGTAATGTTTTTAAGATATGGCTGAAATTCATCTTAGGGGCGGTAGAAAATCGGGCGACAGGTAAAATTGGCTATAGCCCGTAACTGCCTGAAACCAATCTCACCTCAAATAGTCAGAGGTGGAATAGAAAATTCACATGGAGAAACCATTCTGCACATCCAGTGAAATTAGTGAGAGCATTTTAGTAAAAATTGTTTTTTTTTCACTTGTACAAAACGTATGTGATCATCTCTCCATCTGAATTTAAGTTTGTGCATTCTGTTCATGCCCACTTCAAAGAGAGCATTCTACACTGTCTGCGTGGTTCCAGACTGATAGAGAGAAGATATTTAAAGCATTTCCTGTTTATCTCTGCTGTGGTTAAAAGTAAAAGCTTTTTCCGATACATTTGTTCAGACTATTGAGTAGACTCACATTATGGGAGTACTTCAATCCCGATATTAGTGAAGTGCATTCAATAAATGCAGACCGGTGGAGGAGGACATGAAGGATGCATTGGCCCGGAATTAGAGATGGGTAATAACAACGAACGAACAGCCTTCGCTGTTATTACCCCTTTGAAACCGACCGCAACTTCAGGATTTAACACATGTGCATCTTAACACTGAAATCCTGAATTTGCAGTCAGTCATTCACTGCTCTGACACTGGCTGCGCTGTGTCCCACCCCCTCCCCCACCAGTTTCCCTTGTAAGGTGTGTGGCTGCAGCTCCAGGGGTCCTGCACAGCCGCCTTCCTGGCATTTCAATGTAGATACCGCGCAGGGCATAACAAAATTACAGGGAACATAGCGCCCCCCCGCCCCCATAGCTGTCAATCAGTGTATTCAGGGAAATCAGTGAAATTGATGAAAACTGCGGCTTTCCGTAGTAATATCGCTGTTAAATTCGCCATTAAATATTAGACCTTGTTGGGTTAGGTGTAACTGAGGTTTTAACAACGTATTGACTACTAAACAAATGTTAATGAATTTTAATTTTGTGGAGTGGCAAATTTTTCAATTTTTACAAAAAATATGATTTTTAAGAAACTTAAAAAAAAAATTATTTTTGAAAGTTTGTTCATATTTATTTCAGGTTTTCTTAATGTGAGAGCTACAATCTCTGTTTTGCTCTCTATAACATTATAACAAGTCAGAATAAAAGGAGTTTCTTCACTTCCTGGCTCTCTGTGAGAATTCTACATTGTGATTGGCTGCTTAGACAGCTTATGGACGTCACCGCAGCTCGCGCTGTGGAATTCCCACTACACTACACTGATCTCAATTGCACATGGGAAAAGCCAAACTTCTCGTCCCAAAGATCGTGAGATCTTTACGGGCAGCTTGCTTTGAGGCCAATGGCAAATGCCTTTGGTTCGCCGCTGTAATGTATTTGCTTCATGGGTTCTTTGCTTAAGAATTCATAGCAACACATTGCTATTAAGAACTAGTTGGTTTATTAGCAAAGGTTTAACAATCACACTACACATTACCAGTTCATCCACTGGGTTCACAACCATCTGCCTCATCGTGAACCCCCTGAACCCAACTGGCTGGGGTTTTATTAAGTCTTGTGAACATCACATGACTGGCTAAGCCACTCAATTCAACAGCTCTACCAATCTGTGAGCATACTCACAGGTGCATACATTACACTGCTTCCTCTTTTTTAGAAGTAAGGTATTTATACAATATTTCAAAGGATTACTTACCATGATTATAATTTTACAAATTCGACTGCTGAGCCTGAGTATCTCGTTGTAAGCTTTTAGCTTCCTCCTGCTCCGACCTCCATTTCTTTGCAGTTGTCTAGCTATGCCCATTTTCTATATTCTTATTTGACTCCGGAGACCGTCTTGGAGAATTTCTGTTTTCAGGATATGTAGCCCAGTATTCCTGACCTCTAGCTTCCTGTGTCCTCTTAAGTTTCCTTGGAACCCTTACATCAGTCCTAGTTTTATCTTTCTTCCTAAGGTCTTTGGGGTTGAAATTTGATTGCTAACGCCTGCTGATAACGTCGGTTTGAAGTGTTAACTGGGAGTTAGGCGGTTGGGAGTGGCGCTCGGTGCTGTTCATGCCTGACGCAAAATTCGGTGGGCATTTTTTAAGGGCGTTAAAACGAAGCGTACTGCTGGCTAACACCATGGAAACCATGACATCAGTATGCGTGCAGTGCCTCTTTGGCGCCCTTCTCACCACATTCACTTTTTCCGTCTCACTTAGCGGCTGGCGTTGATGATGCCTGAAAAAGTTGGACGGCACAAGGCGGAGAAAATAAGTTATTTCAACGGAGTTGCAGCTAGGGCTCAGTTTGATGCTCGCACAGACAGTAGGGTGTTGGCGTCATACTGCTGTTGACTCGTCAGATTGAATACTAGTATCTCAGACACATTCCTGGTTTTGATATCGGAAAAATGTGAAAGTTGCATTTCACTGTGACCTCTGCAATGTTATGGGGGCAGTGATTACACACCAAATCATCCTGCGGCGCTGGCTGCAGAGACAGCGTAGGGAAAATTTGGATCCTCCCCAGAGGCGGGGCAGGAGGCCGTACAGACTCAGGTTTTACCGTGTGCATCACTCTTATCTTGAGATGTCCAAGGATCATTGCTCAAGAAGGCTGAGGTTCCTCAAGGAGGTGGTCAAAGAGCTTTTCAACATTCTGCAGACACACCTGGCAGAGGTCATTGGCACCAGGACTTCGCCGTCAATGGCGGTGAAAGTGACAGCAGCACTCAACTTCTATGGTACCGGCTCCTTCCTGTCTCCTGTAGGCAATATATACAACATCTCACAGTTTGCAGTACATTGCTGCATTCGCCAGGTTACCGACACTCTCTATAGCCAACGATTAGAAACATAGAAAATAGGTGCAGGAGTAGGCCATTCAGCCCTTCGAGCCTGCACCGCCATTCAATAAGATCATGGCTGATCATTCCCTCAGTACCCCTTTCCTGCTTTCTCTCCATACCCCTTGATCCCCTTAGCCGTAAGGGCCATATCTAACTCCCTCTTGAATATATCCAATGAACTGGCATCAACAACTCTCTGCGGTAGAGAATTCCACAGGTTAACAACTCTCTGAGTGAAGAAGTTTCGCCTCATCTCAGTCCTAAATGGCCTATCCCTTATCCTAAGACTATGTCCCCTGGTTCTGGACTTCCCCAACATCAGGAACATTCTTCCCGCATTTAACCTGTCCAGTCCCGTCAGAATCTTATACGTTTCTATGAGATCCCCTCTCATCCTTCTAAACTCCAGTGAATAAAGGCCCAGTTGATCCAGTCTCTCCTCATATGACAGTCCAGCCATCCCGGGAATCAGTCTGGTGAACCTTCGCCGCATTCCTTCCTCAGATTAGGAGACCAAAACTGTACACAATATTCCAGGTGAGGCCTCACTAAGGCCCTGTACAACTGCAGCAAGACCTCCCTGCTCCTATATTCAAATCCCCTAGCTATGAAGGCCAACATACCATTTGCCTTCTTCACCGCCTGCTGTTCCTGCATGTCCACTTTCAGTGACTGATGAACCATGACACCCAGGTCTCATTGCACCTCCCCTTTTCCTAATCTGCCGCCATCCAGATAACACTCTGCTTTCGTGTTTTTGCCCCCAAAATGGATAACCTCACATTTATCCACATTATACTGCATCTGCCATGCGTTTGCCCACTCACCTAACCTGTCTAAGTCACCCTGCAGCCTCTTAGCGTCCTCCTCACAGCTCACACCGCCACCCAGTTTAGTGTCATCCGCAAACTTGGAGATATTACACTAAATTCCTTCATTTAAATCGTTAATGTAACGGACTAGATATTACACTAGATCAAGTTCAGCATGTCCAGCGAAAATGTGGATGAGTGCTACCGTGACTTCGCCAGGATAGCGGACTTCCCCAGGGTTCAGGGGGCCATCCATTGTACTCATCTGACGTCGTGGGACCCGCCTCACTTGGCCAGCCTATTCACCTGGCCATCTGCTGAAGACATCGCACCCCACCCTCCAAGCCTCCGTGCATGCAATTGGCAACACAAGATTGTGACAAATGAAACAAATTTTTGACAGAAAACAACATAGTGTGCTGTAAAGAAACACTAAAGTATGCCATCATCCATAGCAAACAATAATTAAAACCAGTCCTCTTGAAACATTGGCCCAGAAATTCCTCTGGGGGTTTTCCCGCGGGCAATTGCCTCCTTGCCGGAGATTTTTTACGAAAGTACCTGGTGGTCTAGGAGGCGCCCTGGATTCCGTTGGGGAGGCCTTCTCTTCCCGCGCTGTGAAGTGCGCTCCTGCCCAGAGGGTTCCGACGCAGAAGATGCTGAGCCAATCAGGTAGGTAGTTCACAGGTTCCCATTAATAGCACTTAGACTCGCATTACTACGAGTTCTCATTGCTATTAATGGGGAAAAAAACAAACACACACTAATAAAAAATAAAAAACAGACCTCACATAATTAAAATTAATTGAAATTAAAGTTAATAACTAAATGTCTTTAGAAAAAAACAATACATTTGCGATTTTTTTTAAAGTTTTGTAATTCGGGTTAAAAATAAACTTACCTTAGTGGCAGAGTTTTTAACAATACAATGTGTTTATTTTATTTAATTTTATTGTATTTGCGTGTTTTTAAACACTTGCGCCTGTAAAAGTAGGCTATGCGCCAGCTTTTTCAGGCGCAAGATTTTTGAGGACATTTGTCGGGCAAGATGTGTGTAAATCTTGCAATCTTTCCCGTACAAATGTACTCGCTCCCGATATGTCATCCTCGATCCCAATATGTCTAGGATCTGTCAAGCTCCAGCTTGCCTCCTAGACCACCAGGTACTTCCGCAAACCATTTCTTCGGGCAGGCCATGGCATGCAAAAATATCCCGTAATTCATCCAGTGTATGTAGATGACCCCATATGCCGTACCTCTAGCCATTTTGAATAGCTATTGATTAGCAGAAAATTGCAGTCTTGACAGATAGTACACTTACTAACATGTTTAAGTCTTTATCCAAACCAGGCCAATAAACAAAACTTCGGGCCACCACTTTCATGCCTACGATGCCAGTATGCTCACTGTGAAGTTCCGTCAAAACTTTGGCCCGTAGTGCATTGGGAATGACTACTTTCAGGCCCCAATTTAGACATCCCTGTTCATATGTTAATTTGTGCCGACGCTGATAAAAGGGCTTTATCTCCTCATCAAAATGTGTCTGATCTTCAGACCATCCACGCAGGGTGTGCTCATAGGCTGGCTGTGATGTGGCATCTTTCTGTGTGTGCTCTGCAATAACAGAGATGGTGACCGGAAACTCCTCATCAACGACATCTAGAGTGAAGATTGACTGCTCATGGCCAATTTCAGAATCTTCATGAGGCAACATTGAAAGGGCATCCGCCACTCCATTCTGCTTCAACGTTCGATACTCGATGTTGTAATCATACCAAGACAATAAAATAGCCCATCTTTGGATCCTGGAAGCTGCCATAGATGGAATTGCCGCCTTTGGGCCTCGGATAGCTTGTAACAGTTTGTGATCAGTTACTAACGTGAATTAGCATTCCAAAAGAAACTGGTGAAACTTTTTGTAATATCTTCTTTACGACATCACTGAAGCACACACAAGATGGCTCCAATCTGGAACTTCCTTTTATTGTGTTTACATCAGCAGTTGCACTACCACAGTAGTCCACTAGGTGAAGCTCTATATTACACTTCTCCCTCCTTAATGAAGAAGTAATCATAATAAAATAATCATCATACATAACGTGCATGGTATGGACTTATTTTGCCATATTTACAAAATCAAACTTAGCCACTACATTCGCTCTCGAACAGAATTTTCTAAACATGGTGTCGAACTTAGACTCATTCTAGGCTGATCCTGAGGAGAGATTTTCTCCAAGGGCAACCCTTGATCTACATTTTGACTCTCTACAACTGCAGACTATTTGTCTACCTGACGTGGACTCAGACTTAAATTCTGACTTTCTCTTGGACTTCTTTCTAGTATATCTGATGTAGGATTTGCTACTGGTACTCTACTGACTCATCAGAAATAATCGAGTCATTCCAACTTTCAACTCCTTCCACATCGGTAGGTAAAATATGATCACTGTGAATAAACCTAACCGTTCCATGATCAAACACCTTGACCAAATATGTGCGTGGTCCACATATCTTTGCTACTCTTCCTGGTAACCATGGTTCTTCACTCTAACCTATTGAATCAATTTCACACTTCTGTCTCTTACTCTACCTCTAACATGATTCTCTTCGTGTCTTAATTGTTTCTCTTCTACTGACTGTGCCAAGTTTGGCTTTAACAACGAGAACCTAGTTCGTGGCTGTCATTTGAGAAACAACTCTGCTGGTGTTCTACCAGTAGTTGTATGAGGAGTATTACGATAAGTAATTAGAATATTTGCCAATTTGTGATCCAACGACAACTGCCGTTTCTTTGGATTTGGATCCAACATTTGCTTGATGAGGGCACATTTTACAATTTGTACTGTGTGCTCTGCTGCACCATTTGAAGCAGGGTGGTACGGTGGAACCTTGGTATGTTTCACACCATTTCTGCTCATGAACTGTGCAAATTCTTCTGAACAAAATTGCGGCCCATTATCAGACACAATTTCTTCTGGGAGGCCATATGAAGAAAACAATCGTCACAATTTGTCTAGTGTTTTACTTGTTGTTATTTTCCACATCGTAAACACCTCTACCCCGTTCGAATGGCTATCAATCACAATGAACAAATGTTGTCCTTCTAGCTCAGCAAAATCTATATGTAATCTTTGCCGCACCCTGGGAGGTCATTTCCATGTACTGATGGTGGTTTCTTGTTTACCGATTGACATGTTGTACACTAACTAACAATGTACTCTATATCTTTATCTAGACCTGGCCACCATAAGCAACTGCATGCAAAACTCTTAGTCAAGCACATACCCAGGTGCTAGTCATGAAGATCTCCGAACAATTTGGAGCTGAATTTATTTGGAATAACTACTCTTGCACTCCACATGATACAATCTTCTTACGAACGAAAGTATGGAGGAATATCTTTCTCTGATACTTGGTTTGGCTAGCCATTTGCTATGTAATCATACACCTTTGACATAACTGAGTCATGTTTGGTTGCCCTACCAATCTCTTCAGCTGTTACTGGCAGTTCATCAATGTATGAATAATAGAAGACTTCTTCTACCTTAGAGATAATGGGCTTAAATTCAGCAACCTTCTGCCGTGTTTTTCGGCGGTATTTTGGCATTTTGGGTGGAAAACGCTGCTGTGGGAAATTCCCTGAAGCCTTCCGCCAGCAGTTTTGAAATACTGCTGGGGAGCAGTCTGCCGGCGTGCAAGACTGGAAAAGCGCTTTCGCCTGAGTTTGACCACAGTGGTGACCCATAGATAGCATTAAAAAAACACCAAGCAAAAACCTGTCAGTGCAGCCCTTGAAAACGGTGGTAGGTACGAAAACCTGCAAAAAAGATAAGTTATAGTTTATTTTAAAATTCTTTTGCAGCTATTCACTAGAAAAGGGTCTTGTGAATGGTTTGCGATTTATTTTTTGTTTTTTGGAAAAATCTTTTTTGTGTTTTCAGTGGTATCGGTCAGTCTCAGAGAAAAGTTGCAGGAAATTTGTGATTTACGCTGCAAATCTTCGTGCAGCACCAATTTTTCCCACCGGGCGGATTTTATCCCATTTTTTCCTGAATTTTCCACCTCGAAATCATAGCGGAGTAATTTGCGGAGTTTTTTGGCAAAAAACCAGTGATAGCGGTATTTTACAAATTTCCAGCCCAATGTTCTCAGTTTCTAATCTTTTGAGTTCTTGCTGAACTTTCACCTTGAGTGCGTATGGTATGGGATGTGGCTTGCGGTGAACTAGTCTAGCGTTCTTCTGTACTCTGACACGCGCCTTGAATTCTTGGATCGGACTGCTTGATTTGCAGAACACCTTCGGATACTGCTTGATGACATTATCCTTCAATGCAAATCGCGTTTCAACACGAAAAATCTCATTCCAATCCAGCTTCAGTGATCCCATCCTCATCGCCAATGTAATGTCTTCTTTACGACATCACTAAAGCACACACACTTGGATTGGCTCCAATCTGGAACTTCCTTTTATTGTATTTATAGCAGAAGTTGCATTACCACAAGGTGGAGCAGTAGTCCACTAGGTGGAGCTCTATATTACACTTTTTAATACCAAATATAATTGCCAAAGCCTCTTTCTCAATCTGGGCATAATTTTGTTTACTTTTGTTGAGCGTACGCGATGTAAAGGCAACCAGTTTTTTGTGTCCATCATTCATAACATAGCTGATCACTGCGCTCACACCACACCATGCTAGTCTTAGTTCACAAGTCAGATTATACTGGACGAGAAGAGCACTACTGCTCAAGGGTCGCTTGCATGTGTCGTATGCATTCTGTTGCTCTTTGTCCATATCCAGCACACCTCTTTCTTTAATAAATAATGGAGTGGTGTGAGCACCATTGCTAGTCCAAGAAGAAAATGAGCATAATATTGGACCATGCCTAAAAAGAATCGTAATTCAGTAACGTTTTTCGTTTCCAGAGCTATCATAATGACTTGCATTTTCTCCTTAACTTGTTGGAGACCATTTTTATCAACCCTCAATCCTAGCTAAACCATCTTGCGCTGTATGAATGCACATTTACTCCTCTTCAAGCTTCAGATTATGGTCATTGAACCGTCTGAATACGTCTTCTAAGATTTCCAGGTTTTCCCTCACTGTGCCGGTGGCTATCAACACGTTATCTTGATTGCACAAACAGTGATTCATTCCCTGTAAGATCTGATCCATCGTAGCCTGAAATATCTTTGGTGAGGATTTGTACCATAGGGCAACTTAGTGTATGAATATAACCCTTTGTGTGTGTTGACTGTCAGATAATTCCTGTAATACACATCCTGACTCCTTGTCAATGTTGAGTTGAGCATAGGCATGGGAGAGATCTCGCTAGTTCTGCACTCCTATCAGTCTTCACTAAAACTACATTTTTCTCCAACTTATCAAGCTCTCGCTCAATCTGCGATTTTAATGCATATGGTACCGGCTTTGGTCTACAAAAAATAGGTTGACATCCGACCTAATCCGAATATGTGCATTGTATCCTTTGCTGCCCTCGTATGAGTCCTCAAACATGTTAGAATATTTCTCCAGCAAAGTATCTAGCTGAGACTTAACCATTTCTGTACTACAGACGCTGTACCAATCTAAAGCACTCTTGTACCAAGCACTCTTAGCCATTCTTTGCCCATATTGTCGGCCGATTGATGTATTTCGCTATAATAGGTAATCTCGTTTATTGACCCTGGTATTGCACTATATACTCCATTTGTACGAGCATCTGCAACCCTGAATATATTTTCAGCCCTGCTGAGCTTGCCTTTAGTAGTGGTATGCCCCTGAAATTCTTGTAATACACATCCTGACTCATTATTAAGCAATCAGCCGCTGTATCTATTTTCATATTAATCCATCGATTATTAATCAAAACAAACGTTCTGAAATCCTGACATAAGGAATGTTCTGCCTTCCCTTTCACTGCATATACATCAAAACCTACACTGTTTTGATCCGTTTTCACCCAGTGAAGTCTTTGATTATCGTTGGGCCTGTCCTTGGATTTACATGCGACTGCAATGTGTCTCCTTACTTGGCTCTGGTAGCATCTTGCCCACTTGAACTGACACTGTTGTGCAGTATGGTTGCCATTACACCTATGACATCTATTCTCCTTGGTTTCATAACTCTCCCTCCAACTAGAGCTCACCCTCTTCTGCGTTTCTACAGCCTGGTGACTGTGAACTGTTACTACTGCCGGTAATGGGTGAAATTCCTTAATTTTCTTTCTCTGCCATCTCCAAGCTTTCTCAAAAGACAGATCCTCCATACCTAACAATTTTGATTGGATGCATTCATCCGTTAGTCCACATACAAATTTATTTCAAAGATTCCTATCTAGGAATCCTCCAAAATTGCAGTGCAGACATAATTTTCTTATGGCAACAATATATTCACTGATGATTTCATCAGGTCTTTGGTTTCTCATTGCAAACTTATAGTTCTCCCCTATTTCTAAAAGCTGTGGATCAAAATGATTCTCCAATATCTGTAGTATGTCTGAGAATGAAGCATCCTTAACCTTTCTCGTAGTTAACAAATTCACTAAGATACTATCATTCTCTGCACCAATCATGACTGACAGAATAGTTTTCATCTTCTTGTGCACTGCTTGATTCCTTATTTGTGAATTTGCCACACTTGCTCGCAGCATTAGCTCTAAAAAAACATTTACAATCTTCCACTGTAGGATCTAAACGATTCATTATTCCTGTCAAAGGCTCCCAAATTACTAACATAACTTGTTGTCACATCCATATTGCCTTCTTAGCTTAATAGCTGTTAATCACTTTCAATAATCTTGAATTGCTTTTCAATAACTCTAAATGGCTTTTCACAAACTCTGTTTGTCAGTTTAACACTTTTCAGCACTCACAAAAAAAAATTTTACTACCAGACTCTCATTCGGATAAAATGCTGCCGGTATAGTTCCTTGCTGTGCTCCACTTGCATTTGCCTTCTCATAAAAGGAAATGCCACCAAAAATGTCTTCATGGAGAAACTCGCATTCTCATCGCCATTTTGTAATGTATTTGCTTCATGGGTTCTTTGCTTAAGAATCCATAGCAAAACATTGGTATTAAGAACTAATTGGTTTAATAATCACACTACATGTTACCAGTTCATCTACCAGGCTCACAACCACTTGCCTCATCATGGGCCCCCTGAATCCAACTGGCTGGGGTTTTATTGAGTCTTGTGAACATCACATGACTGACTAAGCCACTCACAACTCAACAGCTCTACCACTCTTTTGTGCTGAAACAAAATAAACAGTAAATCAAAGTGCCCCCTTATGAAAGGGGGGGCCCTTTTGTTTTGCTTTTTTTTTTGTTTTTGTTTTTTTGTGTGTTTTTTTTTTAGGGCACTGAGAGGCAAATTATACAAGTGCCCCCTGACACTAAAACCCGGCAGTAAAACAAATGAAACTTTAAAACATATAAAATCAAATTAAAATTTGGTTGCCGGGGGTGATGATGCACTCCAGGTGCTCCGGCACCCACCTCTCGCGGAAGGCTGCGAGCGTACTGGTGGACACCGCGTGCTCCATCTCCAGGGACACCCTGGCTCGGATGTAAGTCAACAGCTCTACCAACCTCTGAGCATTCTCACAGGTGCAAACATTACAGCCACTGACTGCAAATTACGGTCCATTAATTTTGAAAAGAAGAGCTGAGGGGAAGCATCTCCTGATAGCTCATTTTGATACTTGAACCGTCCACTGTGGAACTGACCCAGGAGGATCTCAGCTGTGATGCCTGATCTATGCTGAGTTTGCTGATCCCATCCAGGATGGCAGTAGGGATATTACAAATGGCCATGCCGATACCTTACAGGCCATCGGGAGCGTGAGCGTGGATGACACCCTGGACACCACTGGATATGTTGGCGTCCTGCTCCATCAGGCAGAGGAAGAAGGGGCAGCAGCGCGTCACTGCTTCCCACATTGACAGGCACCATCTCAGGTACTGGGAGTACGTGGTCGGGTCAGTTAGGTTTAAGAGAAGGATCTGCACTGGGTGATGCACCAGGGCCTAACGGGCTGCAGCATGGTGAGGGACAAAGGCAACCTCGGGTGCCATCTCTCTGGGGGGGGCGAGTGCGCACATGAGTTCTGCTGAGGAGAACTCAGACGAGCCTATCGATGTTGGGGCTTATGAAAGAAGGGTGCAGGCCATGCAATCCCAGATGTTGGATGTAATTGCTCGGGTGCCCAAGAGCCTGTCCCAAGTGGTGAGGAGCATGGAGGAGTCCATCTCCTGCATTGTGGACAGCTCTGCGCACACCATGGAGCCCATCATTGCCAGTGTGCAGACGATGGTGGATCCCGGATTGACCATGCCGCAGCTCCTTGGAGATGTGGCAGCTGTCATTGCAGCACAGGCATAAGGGAACAAGTGTCTCAGAGCTTCTTTGGACAGGATGGCCGTGACCCTTGAAGCTCTGACCGCTCTTATGCACTCTGGGCAACAGGCCACAGAGCATCTTACTGCTGTCATCTCTGGTGGCACCGAGACTGTGTCTGCTCTCATGAGGTCACTCGAGCGCTGTCTGTTGCCATCGCGGCTGGGTCCACCAGGGTCCATGGGGGATCTTCCGGTGCCATGCCACACCACCGACCTGTGCTCCCTCAGGTTGGTGGCAATGATGATGTGCTGCCCCCAGGGAGTGGCGCAGGCTCCTCGGGCCAGGACGATGATGATGTGCTCTCTCAGGATCATCATCATCATACGTGGTCCTCGCCAAAAAGGGACGAGTTCACAGGTGTTTCAATGAAGGACCTAATCATCATAGGCAGTCCCTTGGAATCGAGGAAAACTTACTTCCATTCCCAAAGTGAGTTCTGTGATGGCTGAACAGTCCGATACGAGAGCCACAGACCCTGTTACAGGTGGGACAGACATTCGTCGAGGGAAGGGGTCGGTGGGGTTGGTTTGCCGCACACTCCTTCCCCTGCCTGCGCTTGGCCTCTTCATGCTCTTTGTGTTAAGACTTGAAGAACTCAACGCGCTCCCGGATGGACTTTCTCCACCTCGGGCGGTCTTCGGCCAGGGTCTCCCAGGTGTCAGTGGTGATGTCGCACTTTACCAAGGAGGCTTTGAGGGTGTCCTTATAACGTTTCCGCTGTCCTCCTTTAGCTCATTTACCATGAAGGAGCTCCGCATTAAGCATTTGCTTAGGGAGTCACGTATCTGGCATGTGAACTATGTGACCTGCCCAGCGAAGCTAATCGAGTGTGATCAGTGCTTCAATACTGGGGATGTTAGCCTGGTCAAGGACACTGATATTGGTGCGCCTGTCCTCCCAGGGGATTTGCATGATCTTGCGGAGACATCGTTGGTGATATATCTCCAGCGACTTGAGGTGCCTTCTATACATCGTGCATGCCTCAGATCCATACAGGAGGGCAGGTATTACTACAGCCCTGTAGACCATGAGCTTGGGGGTAGATTTGAGGGCCTGGTCTTCAAACACTCTTTTCCTCAGATGGCCGAAGGCTGCACTGGCGCACTGGAGGCGATGTTGAATCTCCGCATCAATGTCTGCCTTTGTTGATAAGAGGCTCCCAAGATATGGGAAATGGTCCACGTTGTCCAGGGCCACGCCGTGGATCTTGATGATTGGAGGGCAGTGCTGAGCGGTGGTGACAGACTGGTGGAGGACCTTTGTCTTGCGGATGTTAAGCGTAAGGCCCATGCTTTCATATGCCTCAGTGAATACACTGACTATATCCTGGAGTTCAGCCTCTGAATGTGCACAGACGCAGGCATCGTCCGCATACTGCAGCTCAACGACAGAGGTTGGGGTGATCTTGGACCTGACCTGGAGGCGGCGTAGGTTAAACAGCTTCCCACTGGTTCTGTAGTTCAGTTCCACTCCAGCAGGGAGTTTGTTGATTGTGAGGTGGAGCATGACGGCGAGGAAGATTGAGAAGAGGGTTGGAGCGATGACGCAGCCCTGTTTGACCCCGGTCCGGACGTGGATTGGGTCTGTAATGGATCCGTTGGTAAGGATCATGGCCTGCATGTCATCGTGAAGCAGGCGAAGGATGTTGACAAACTTTTGGGGGCATCCGAAACGGAGGAGGACGCTCCATAGACCCTCACGGTTGACAGTGTCAAAGGCCTTTGTAAGATCGAAGAAGGCCATGTATAAGGGCTGGCGCTGCTCCCTGCATTTTTCCTGCAATTGTCGTGCTGCAAAGATTATGTCTGTTGTGCCCTGTAGGGGACGAAATCCGCATTGTGATTCCAGGAGGAGCTCCTCGGCCACAGGGAGTAGACGATTGAGGAGAACTCTAGCGACAACTTTCCCAGTGGCTGATAGCAGGGAGATTCCCCTGTGGTTGCCACAGTCGGACTTGTCCCCTTTTTAAAAAATGGTCACAATCACTGCGTCTCTGAGATCTCCCGGCATGCTCTCCTCCCTCCAGATGAGAGAGATGAGGTCATGTATCCGCGCCAACAATGTCTCTCCACCATACTTTCGCGCCTCAGCAGGGATTCCATCCGCACCCATAGCCTTGTTATTCTTGAGCTGTTTTATGGCTTTGCCTACCTCGTGCAACGTTGGAGTTTCACTGAGTTGGTGGCGGGTCGCGTGCTGCGGGATGGAGTTGGGAACACTCAAGTCAAAGGCAGAGCCTCGATTGAGGAGGTCTTCAAAGTGCTCCTTCGGGCCCTGACAGCCTCGGTGTCCTTGATGAGTGTTTCCCCATTCTTGGCCAGGAGTGGGGTGGGGCCTTAGGAGTTTGGACCGTAGGTCTCGAACTACATGTTGAAGGGTGGTAGATGCTTGTGAATGGATTTTTTTAACGTGTGGTGGTCGTTGCACACCTGCCACCACACGGGCTTGACAGAGCTAGGTCTTGGTCCAGTGGCAAGGATTAACCAAGATGATTGGAGACCAACTCTGCTGCATGGACCTAATGCGCACACATATCGCAGTGTGGGCTGGCCCGTGCTGCCCTGGACCCGCGCCTCTTCTGGGCCTCAAAATCACACCTCTCCTGGACCCCGATCATGTCGCTCCACGATCACGTGCTGTTCCTTCTTTCCAACCTCGTCGTTCCTCCTGTACCTGCCCACACTCTAATCACCGACATGGGTTTTTACATAATTCAAAATTAACCAACGAGAACAGATTATATTCACTACTGAGCAGCAAAGAGCTTTCCATTAAGCAGCAACAAGCCAGGGGAGAGAAAATGGGAGAAGAAAATCTGGGCATACATCCACAGTCAAGTCGTGTCAGACAAAAATGTAAACACATCCACTGAACAAATGATCCAAAATCACATTCTGGATAACATCATATTTAGGCCATAAATGGCCCAAGCTATGCATGCCTTAGGGATGTGCTTAAATGATTTTAAAAGGTTCTTTGTAGAAGCAAGATTGTCTGGGAGCAGATGTTCAAGAGAGCCACTGTCCACGTTTTGAGAAAATTGATTAACATTCTTTCAGTAGTTGCTCCTTACATGCCTTTCCACACAAATTTAAAAATAACATACTGCAAACTGGCTGTTTCTCCAGGCCTCAATTTCATGCTACTCACATGTAACAACAACTTGTATTTTTGTAGCGCCTTTAACCTGGTGAAACGTTCAAAGGCGCTTCACAGGAGTATCATGAGATACAAAGTTTGACACTGATCCATGTAAGGAGAAATCAGGGCAGGTGACTAAAAGCTTGGTCAAAGAGGTAGGTTTTGTTATGTATGTAAACTTTATAATAGTATAAGACTTTTCACCGGGGGCGCACCTGTTGGAGACCCAAGGATCACCTGCACACCTCGTGCAAGCAACTATAAAAGGTTGTCTGCCATGCTGCTTCTGCACTCTGGAGTTTGATTAAAGAGACTAAGGTCACATCAGTTTCAGCTTACAGTATACAGTCTTGTGGAGTTATTCTGAACATAACAATTGGCGACGAGTAACAGATCACAAACTTTCACGCGGTTATGGCTGCCGTTGGTATTCTTGAGAGATTTGTTGAGGGTGATGATTGGGAAGCCTTCGTTGAGCGTCTTGACCAGTACTTCGTGGCCAACGAGCTGGATACAGACAGTAACGCGGTCAAGCGCAGGGCGATTCTCGTCACCATTTGCGAGTCCACGCTATATTGCCTCATCAAAAATCTGCTAGCACCGACGAAACCAACAGACAAGACATATGCAGAGTTGTGTACGCTGGTTCGGGAACACCTCAAGCTGAAGGAGAACATCTTAACGGCCAGGTATCGCTTTTATATGCACCATTGCTCCGAGGGCCAGGACATAGCGAGCTATGTCGCCGACCTAAGACGCCTTGCGGGACCGTGTGAATTTGCCATTTTTGGGGGGAAAATGTTGCGGCACTTTTTCATGCTTGAAATCAGCCACAAAATCATTCTTCACAAACTGGTGTCTGCCGAATCCCTAGATCTGAGCAAGGCCATCACGATAGCCTAGGCTTTCATGTCCACGAACGATAACACTAAGCAGATATCTTCTCAGCATCGAAGCTCACCGGCAAGTACTGTGCATAAAATAATGCCTTCAGCAGGCAGAACTGTACATGGCCGGGCCTACATGCCTGCAGAGGCCAGATCTAGGATGACTCAGAGTCCGCCGTGGGGCGTGAATGCGAATCCATTAACACCATGTTGGCACTGCGGGGATAATCATAGAGCCCATCGATGTCGATTCAAGCACTACATATGCAAAGGCTGCGGAACAATGGGGCATCTCCAGCGAATGTGCAAACGTGCTGCGACTCACCACGTTGCCACGTTGCCAGTCAGCAGAAGATGACCGATCCGGTGCGGATCACGCTGAATGAGTAAGAGAGGCAACTGAACCCGAGGCTGAAGAGGAAATGTATGGGATACACACCTTCACCACCAAAAGCCCTCCGATAATGTTGAAAGTCAAATTAAACGGCATTCCAGTTTCCATGGAATTGGACACGGGGGCGAGTCAGTCAATTATGAGCCAGAAGGCTTTTGAGAAACTGTGGGGCAACAAGACACAAAGGCCAAAACTAAGCCCGATTTATACAAAGCTCTTACACCAAAGAGCTCATACCAGTCATTGGCAGTGTGGCAGTGAAGGTATCGTACGATGGAGCTGTGCATGATTTATCATTATGGATGGCCAACGCTGTTCGGCAGAAGCTGACAAGGAAAAATCCGATGGAACTGGGACGACATCAAAGCGCTGTCTTCAGTGGATGATGCCTCGTGCACTCAAGTGCTAAACAAATTTCTGTTGCTATTTGAGCCAGGCATCGGCAACTTCACAGGTGCCAACGTGCAGATCCATTTAGTCCCTGATGCATGGCCCGTTCATCACAAGGCCCAAGTGGTTCCATATATATTGCAGGAGAAAGTCAAGATCGAACTGGACAGACTTCAACGAGAGGGAATTATATCGCCAGTCGAGTTCAACGAGTGGCCCAGTCCAATTGTTCCGGTGTTGAAAAGCGATGGCACGGTTAGAATCTGCGGGAGACTACAAATTAACGATCAACCGAGTCTCGTTACAGGGCCAGTACCCACTACCCAAAGTGGAGGACCCATTCGCTACGTTAGCAGGGGGGATGTTGTTCACCAAGCTGGATCTAACCTCTGCTTACATGACACAGGAGCTGGCTGAATCTTCGAAAAGATTGACTTGTATCAACATGCACAAAGGTCTGTTCATATACCACAGATGCCCTTTTGGGATTCACTTGGCTGCTGCCATCTTCCAGAGGAACATGGAAAGTCTGCTGAAATCAGTTCCGCGCACCACTGTATTCCAAGGTGACATCCTGATCACTGGTCATGACACCACCGGACACGTGCACAACCTGGAAGAGGTTCTAAAGTGGCTGGACAGAGTGGACTCAGGCTGAAATGCTCCAAGTGTGTTTTCCTGGCGCCAGGAAGCAAGATTGCGGCAGACGGCATCAGACCAATGGACTCTAAGACAGAGGCCATCAGGAATGTATGCAGACCACAGAATGTGACGGAGCTGCGTTCGTTCCTGGGATTCCTCAACTATTTTGGTAACTTTCTACCGGGGTTGAGCACTTTGCTGGAGCCGTTGCACATGTTGCTATGTAAGGGTGACAACTGGGTTTGGGGTAAATCTCAAGAGTCAGCCTTTAATAAGGCCAGAAACCTGTTATGTTCCAACAAGTTATTTGTATTGTATGACCCGTGTAAACGTTTAGTACTAGCTTGTGATGCATCTTCTTACGGGGTCGGTTGTGTGTTACAGCAAGAAAATGTATCAGGCAAACTGCAACCGGTTGCATATGCATCCAGAAGTTTATCTAAGGCTGAAAGAGCCTACAGTATGGTTGAGAAAGAAGCATTGGCATGTGTATATGGGGTTAAGAAAATGCACCAGTACTTATTTGGACTCCGGTTCGAGCTCGGAACTGACCACAAACTGCTCACTTCGCTGTTTTCAGAAAGCAAAGGCATTAACACCCATGCTTCGTCCCGCATCCAAAAATGGGTACTAACATTATCTGCGTATGACTATGTAATCCGCCACAAACCAGGCACTGAGAACTGTGCTAATGCCCTCAGTCGACTACCATTGCCCATCACCGGGGTGGAAATGGCACAACCCGCAGACTTGCTTCTTGTAATGGACGCTTTTGAGAGTGAGGGGTCACCCGTCACGGCTCGCCAGATCAGGACCTGGACTAGCCAGGACCCTGTGCTATCACTGGTAAAAAACTGCGTCCTTAATGGGAGCTGGTCAGCTGGTCCCGGGAAAATGCAAGACAAAATTAAGCCGTTTTACCGACGCAAGGATGAAATGTCCATCCAATCGGATTGTCTCCTATGGGGGAATCGAGTGGTTTTGCCAAAAAAAGGCAGGGAAACATTTATACGCGACCTACACAGTACCCACCCAGGCATAGTCATGACGAAGGCTATCACCAGGTCACACGTTTGGTGGCCCGGCATTGACTCGGAATTGGAATCATGCGTACACCAATGTAACACTTGCTCACAGTTGAGCAATGCACCAAGGGAGGCCCCACTGAGTCTGTGGTCAAGGCCCTCCAAACCATGGTCCAGGGTCCACATAGATTTCGCTGGCCCCTTTCTAGGAAAAATGTTCCTAGTAGCAGTGGACGCTTACTCTAAATGGATTGAATGTGTAATAATGTCATCATGTACGTCCACTGCCACCATTGAAAGCCTCCAGGCCATGTTCGCCAACCATGGTTTGCCCGACGTCCTTGTTAGTGACAATGGACCATGTTTCACCAGCTCGGAGCTCAACGAGTTCATGACCCGCAATGGCATCAAACATGTCAGGTCTGCCCCATTTAAGCCTGCATCCAACGGTCAAGCGGAACGGGCAGTCCAAACTATCAAGCAGAGCTTGAAACGCGTGACGGATGGTTCCTTGCAGACCCGGTTATCTCGGGTTCTGCTCAGCTACCGGACATGACCCCACTCGCTTACCGGAGTTCCGGCAGAATTGTTAATGAAGAGAGCACTCAAAACCAGGCTCTCCTTAGTCCACCTGGATCTCAATGATCATGCAGAAACCCGGCATAACATGTACCATGATCGCGCGGATGTATCGCGTGACATTGAGGTTAATGACCCTGTATTTGTTCTTAATTACGGTCATGGTCCCAAATGGATTGCTGGTACTGTTTCAGCCAAGGAGGGGAATAGAGTGTTTGTTGTCAAACTTCTGAATGGACAAGCGTGCAGAAAGCATTTGGATCAAACCAAACTGCGATTCAGTGACAACCAAGAACAGTTTGAAGAGGACATTACAATCATTGATCCACCAACACACACCCAACCAGCAGTCGACCTCGCTGTCAATCACAAGAATGAACCCACCATGCCCGACAGTCCGACCAGCCGCGCCGCAGTGCAGCAATGATCCGACCAACTCACCCATACCAGGACTTCAACTCAGGCAATCAACCTGGGAACGAAGGGCCCCTGATCGCCTCAACTTGTAAATAACTTGTATCTAAGACTTTGGGGGGAGAGTGATGTAATGTATGTAAACTTTATAATAGTGTAAGACTTACCACCAGGGGGTGCACCTGTTGGAGACCCAAGGGTCACCTACACACTTCATGCAAGCAAGTATAAAAGGTTGTCTGCCATGCTGCTTCTGCACTCTGGAGTTTGATTAAAGAGACTAAGGTAACATCAGTTTGAGCTTACAGCATACAGTCTTGTGGAGTTATTCTGAACATAACAGCTTTTAAGGAGTATCTTGAAAGAGGAAAGAGAGGTAGAGAGGTGGAGAGCTTTAGGCAGGGAATTCCAGATATTAGGGCCGAGGCAATGGAAGACACGGCCACCAATGGTTGAGCGATTATAATCAGGGATGCTCACGAGGGCAGAAGTAGAGGAGCGCAGAATTCTTGCGGGGGGTGGGGGGGGGGGACGCGTAGTTGTGAGGCTGGAGGAGATTACAGAGATAGGGAGGGGTGAGGCCATGGAAGGATTTGAAAACAAAGATGAGAATTTTGAAATCGAGGCATTGCTTAACTGGGAGCTAATGTAGATCAGTGAGCTCAGGGGTGATGGGTGAACGGGACTTGGTGCGAGTTAGGACACGGGCAGCCGAGATTTGGATCACCTCTAATTTACATCGGGTACAATGTGGGAGGCCAGCCAAGAGTGCTTTGGAATAGTCAAGTCCAGACACACCAATCCTGGCCCCAGACCTATCACTCCGCCATTGCCTCCAAGCATGGAGTCGCCCGAGCCAAGGCCGACTGAACCCTCCAAGGAGGGTGCTGCCCAGTCTCCAGTTGGCCCTTCCAGGGCCAGAGCTGGTAGAGGGCAACCTAGAGGGACATCTGCAGCTTCCACACCAGGAACATAACAGCCTTCCCAGACCCATGAGACAGCCACAGGGGAGACACCGGGGAGAATAGACTTGTGTAAGAGGGGTTATAAGGAGATGCACAAGGGTGAGAAATGGTTATGTGTATGTTTTTGGCACCTTTCTTTATTTTGTGATGAATCTCTATTTTATGTGAACATTTCTGTGCAGGTCTCTCATTTCATGGTGGGCAATGATGTCTGAAGGGGTCATTGGGATGGCCATTGAAATGTGTAGATGAAGGGTGAAGTGGGCATTAGCTCTTCGGAAATGAGCAGGTATGAGCCGGGTCTGCACTTCCTTTGCAGGGTTGGGATGGCGACGACGCCTCCTGCGTGGCCGGCGAACCGCATCCTGGTCCTCCTCCTCTTCTTGCGCCTCCTCCTCAGGTGCTACTGGTGGCTCATTCTCCGATGGCTGGCCCCTCATGATTGCCAGGTCATGAAGCATGCAGCAGAACACCACAAATAGGGAGACCCACTCAGGCGAGTACTGCAACACTCCACCAGACCGATCCAGTCAACGGAACCTCTGCTTCCGCATCCCAATGCACTGTTCAATCAAGCAGCTAGTGGATGAATGTGCATCGTTATATGAATGCTTTGCTGCAGTCCCTGGGTTGCGAAGTGGAGTGAGCAACCAAGTGCACAAAGGGTACCCCTTGTCCCCAAGCAGCCACCCACAATCTTGGTTTGCCGCAGAAAAGACGCCGGGCGCACCGGTCTGGCACAGAATGAAGGCATTGTGGCTGCTGCCAGGATGCCGGGCATCAACCACCATGATCTTACGTTGAGGGAGTGGAATCCCTTTCGGTTGATGAACATCTCTGCATTGTGCTGTGGTTGCCCTCAGGGCGACGTGGGTGCAGTCTATGGCACCTTGAACCCTGGGGAAGCCCGCGATGCGCACAAATCCGGTCTGGCGCTCCATCTGCTTCTCCCTGGTCATGGGGAAAAAAATGTATTCGTCCTTCTCCTATAGAGAGCATCGGTCACTTGCCAGATAGAGTGATGGGCGGAGAACTGCGATATGTTGGAGTTGTCTGCAGTCGCCAATTGGAAGGAGCCAGTGTTGTAAAAATTCAGTGCAATGGTCACTTTGTTTGCCACGTTCAGAGCTGTCCTCAGCCTGGTCTGCGGCTGGAGATCTGGCCGCAAGAGATTGCACAGCTCCCTCACAATGTCTTTCCTGAATCTGAGCCGACGTAGACACTGGTCATCCATCAGGTCCATGAATGAAAACTGCTGCCTATAGACCCTTCCATGATAGGCCCTTCTTGCCCTGCCTCTCTGCTCGACTCCACCTACGGCAGCTGGCAAGCATCTGCCCCCTGTGCTTCTAGGACCACATCTTGGTGCTGAGGTCTCTCCCCATTTCTAGGGCCTTCCCTATGTTGGGCAGCCATGGCTGCCTTGCCCGCTGCCTCCGGAGCCGTTGCAGATGGTGGCGCCTCCTCCTCCGTGCCTCCTGCCACGCATAATCTGGGCCAGGTGTTGCGCTGCCAGCATTCAGCCCATTGCCTCTGCAAGCTGAGCCTCCACAATGAGGTCTCTGTGATGCTAATAAGTGGTAGGCCACTTAGAAGTGTAGATGAACAAAGGGACCTTGGAGTGCTTGTCCACAGATCCCTGAAGGTAGCAGGCCAGGTGAATAAGGTGGTTAAGAAGGCATACGGAATGCCTGCCTTTATTGACCGAGGCATAGAATACAAGAGCAGGGAGGTTATGCTTAAATTGTATAATACTCTGGTTAGGCCACATCTGGAATACTGCATGCAGTTCTGATAGCCGTATTATAGGAAGGATGTGGTTGTACTGGAGAGGGTGCAGAGGAGATTTACGAGGATCCTGCATGAAATAGAGAATCTTAGCTATGAGGACAGATTGGATAGGCTGTGTTTGTTCTCCTTGGAACAGAGGAGGCTGAGGGGAGACCTCATTGAGGTGTATAAAATTTTGAGGGGCCTGGATATAATGGATAGCAAGGGCCTATTTCCCTTGATGAAGGGTGGAAGGTTTAGAGGGGATTTGAGGGGTAGATTCTTCACATAGAGGGTTGTGGGGGTCTGGAACTCTCTGCCTGAAACCCTCACCACACTTAAAAGGTGTTTGGATGGGCACTTGAAGTGCCGTAGCCTGCAGGGTTACAGACCTAGAGCTGGTAAATGGGTTTAGACTGGATAACTGTTGTGTATCTGTAAAGCATGCACTCCCATGTTCCGCCACCAGGGAGCTCATCCCCTGAAGTCCCAAGGGATCCCAGCATCCCTTGGGAGCACTGTATATAAGCCGGCCCCTAAGGTCTGTTCCTCGCTCTGGAGTGTCTTATTAAAGACTGAGGTCACTGTTACTTTAACCTCCCTGTGTGCAGCCTCATCTGTGTTGGGAACACAATAATAACCTCTTGTTGGCTGTGGCAGATACGATGGTAAGTACTTCAGGGAATCTAATACGGCCAGAGTGATCTCCTGGACTAGTTTCGATCGCGTAGATGGATCGGAGAAGAATTTTCCAAGATTTTTTTTTCCCAATTGGCCTGGGTTTTTAACTGTTTTTCTGCCTCTCCCAGGAGATTGCATGGCTCCGGTTAAGGTGGAGTGTAAAATGTTGTGATACATGGGGTATCACAGTTGTGTGGGGTGGACTGGTTGGGCCGGATGCTCTTTACCTATCCGCCATTGTTCATTGTTCATAGGTTTATATGTAACCTTCAGAGCTGCTGACCGAGGGCCATGTGGCTCTTTGTCGGCCGGCGCAAACACGATGGGTCGAAATGGCCTCTTTCTGCGCTGTAGATTTCTATGTTTCTATGTTTCTAAGCTCAGCATTGATGCCCAGTGCCGGTTGCATTCAGGACAAACCAATCTGGTAAACGGGGCATCAAATATGCGTCAGGCCCCTTATTTGCATATGCAAAGGGTCTAACCTCTGCTTCAGGCTCCAACCCTGGATGCCTCTTTTGATGCCTATATCAATGAGACACATAACGCACTTCTGGCTCAGAATATATATGCACGTGCATTCAGCCATATTCAATGCTTCTGTGCACATTTTACACCTGTAAAACGGGTGCAGCATCATAAAATTTAAAGGAGCTCTGTATGTTGTGATAAATGTCATTACTGCATTTTATGCTACCAGTTTCTTTCCTGGTACCGGTGATGACATTTAACACATCAGTCAGACATTGATTCATAAATACATGAAGTAGGTCACAGAGATGTGCTAGCTATGCTTCATTGGTAGTACTATCAGCTCTGAGTCAGAAGGTCGTGAGGTCTTACTCTAGAGACCCGAGCACAAAATCTAAGCTAACACTCCAGTACTGAGCGAGTGCTACACTGTCAGAGGTGCCATCTTTTGGATGAGATGTTAACGGTGGATGTAAAAGATCCAATGGCACTATTTCAAAGAAGTGCAGTGGACTTCTCCAATATTTTTCCCACATCACTAAAACAGATTGTGATTGAAATTGGGCTCGGTAGTGTCCGTTTATTGGGCACTACGAGAGCCCTTAGGGTTCCAAAGTGGCATCTGCAGCGCACGCACACTTCTGATGCGAAGCATGTGGGACGCCATCTTGGTAAAGGAGTTAGCGCAGCCACACTTAACATCTGCCAGAAGTATGCAGAGCAGGCAGATCATGATGTCAATCAGTATGCAATATTGATTTGACTCCAGGGCTGCCATTTTGGAGATCCATGCTCCAGTCAACTCTTAAGCCTGCACAGTTGAACACTTGTTGAGCAGCATGAAGGACCTCCCACCAGCACTATTTAAGGGGATTATCAACTACCTACAGGTTAGTTGTTGGTTTATTTCTTCTGGCTGTTACTACAATTCTACACATTTTTGGTGCTTTCCATAGTTGTTTCAAGTTTCAATAGTCTACAGGGAGTGGTGTCAAGGCTTCTGCATAAGAGTTGCTCCCGGACCTAGGTGCACTAGTTGGCCTTCCTCTTCGAATCAAGCATGACTGTGAGAATGAACAGAGGCCCCACAGAGCAGGACAAGCTGATAGAGGAGGGAGGAGTAGGAGGAAGAGGAAAGGAGGCTGGAACCTAGACAGCCCCTTTCTGTCCAGGCTGTACGTGAAGAACTAATTCAGTAACCTCAACCCAAATTCCCCATTCACCAACAGTCCCACACTCCTTACTGTTATATATGTATACTATAATTATACTCTCTGTGTAGCCACTGTATAGTTGCATAAGATGGAGACTTGTTTACCGGAGGTACCATCAACAATGTTCACACTGTATACACTATGTTGGCACCACCAGAGAGTGCAACTGGTGGAAGCCCAGGGGTCACCTGTACACCACAAGTACCCAGGTATAAAAGGGAGTCTACCATGTGGTATCCTCACTCTGGAGTTATATTAATTGGACTAAGGTCACTACAGTTCAAGTAGAATACTTTGCCTCGTGATGTCATTATCAGAGCATCTAAAGACATAACTACCTTCCTTCTGTCAGTGACCATCACAATGTCCTCTTGGCCACAAAAATAAATTTATAAAATGAAATTTATAAATTAAAGCATGTCATATTGCATACAAAAATGAAACTAATCATCTGTGTAAATTCCCTTAGTGCCAGTCTTCAGTTATCAGTGCCTGTCCTAGTGCTCCTACGAAGTGCTAACCCTGTGGCTGCAGCATGGCTGGTGGAAGGCTGTGGACTTCCAGTGGAGGACACTGCAGATAGCCTTGGAGGACAACCTCGAGCAGCTCTGAGCCTAGAAGACCTGGCTTCAGACTGCAGCATCTCGGTATGGGCAGCAGCAGTCTGGGCTGGCTTTCTGACAGGCAACAGCAAGGGCACTGGTGAAGTGGCAGGGGTGGAATCATGAATGCTGTCATCCTGAGAGAGAAAAGCAAGTTTGTGCTCCATGAAGCCACTGCCACAGCCCTGGGGCGGTGCCTCAGCAATCATAGTAATCTGTTGGAGGACAGATTGCTGGACTTCTATGACACCCTGCAAGCCCATTTGAACACTGGTATCCACAGCCATATTGGCAACAGTCTGAGCTTGCATGACAGCAGCCTGAGCTTCCACTGAAGCACTGCTACAATGGGTACTGTACTATGATTGGGTCCACAAGTGTATTGATGGAGTTGGCTACCACTTCCATGCTGGAAAGGATGGGCTCCAAGCTCTGTGCAGAGCCCTGTGCCAAGTTGGTGCTGGACTCCTCCATGCTCCTTGATGTTGAACGCAGGCTTTCCGGCAGGTTTCCCAATGCACCAAGCATTTTTGTATGTATACCCATCAGCCTTCTTTTGTAGCCTGGCCCATCGAAGTCCTCATCTGAGTCCGCCACAGCAGAATTCATGTGCAACCTTGCCCTCTGGCAAGCTGGCACCTGCATTATCCTTGCCTCCTGCCCTGGCTGCTGCGCACTTGTGCCCAGTGTCTCACCAGATCCCGCCTCTAAGCTATCCTCTAAAATATGCACAGTGTCAGTATCTGAGCTGATAGCTGCAAATGTGAAATCAAGTGCGTTGTGTCTTTATCATCACTGTCTTTTTGATCTTCCTCCACTGCCTGGCCAGGTTACAGCTCTTGGGTATCTGAAAGGATAAAGAGACAAGGGTAAGGTTGTGGTGAGGGGAGAGGGGAAAGGAAGAAGTGCATGCTTAGATCAGCTACAGGTGGTAAGTCAGAAGCGATTATGGGATAAGGGGGAAGTGGGATGTGAGAAGGAGGATTAGGTATGAGGATACCACTGGCTTCAATGGTTTCAGCCCCAGCGCTGGCCATGGCCTTAGCAATGGCCCTTCCGATAATGGCCAGCACTGCTTCCATGGAGGTTAGAGCATGCAGGAGTGTCTCTCCCCCTCTGGTTAGCTCCTGCTGCCTTCAGTTGTGCGCCACCTAGTCCTGCAAGAAAGAGGAAGTGTCTCAGTAAATGCCTTGCAATATGTTTAGGTGATGTGGCTGTCATGTTTGTAGAGCTGGCAGTGTGTGCATGCTGTGAGATGTGCTTGTGAGCCTTGCAACAGCGCTAAGTGTGTAAGGGTGAGATGAAGCATATCAATGTTAGGTATGTGCTCTGATTGATAGAGCTTGTTGGTAGGTGAGTGATGGGGGTGTGGTGAATTGAGCAGAGGCTGAAGCTAGTGCTGCAGTTGTGGCATTTGACGATGCATTCACTGACCTTGGCCACTTGTGTGAGGTCATTAAACGTCTTGCGACACTGCATCCAGGTCCTCGGGGCTAAACTCCAGGCAATTATCATTGCAGTTATTTGTTTCCACTGCTTTCTCATCATGTGTCTGGAGGGCCACCTGCCCCTTTGCGGATACAGGACATCTCTCCTCCTTTCCACCTCCTCCGTCAAGACCTCCAGTGCAGCGTGGGAAAACCTTGCTACATGCTCTCTCCCATGGTGGGCCATTGTTGTTTATTGCAAAACACTATTCTGAATGACGTCATCACGTTCCGCAACCACAATGCACCTTTCCTTTAAGAGGTGCAGACTAGCTTTAATAGTGCTAGCAAGTAAATATATTGGGCCCTTCTGTTGATGCATGCAGCCAATGAACAGCATGGTTATTGCTGGCTGCACACAACAATCATGATAATGAGCAGCCAGCACCAGGCTGGCATTCTGCCTGGATTACATTAATGGGCATGGGGTAATCGTGCCTCGCGATCCCCGTGCCCGGTTTTGGGGGCTATCCTATTTAGCCCCCCATATCTAGTCATTATCACATTCCAGTTGATGGGAGCTTGGTGTTCCCAAATTGGCTGCCGCATTTCCTACATTGCAACATTACACTCTAAAAGTTCAAAAGTTCTTCATTCAATGTAAAGCGTTTTGGGACATCATGAGTTCGTGAAAGCGCAAGTTCATTCTTTTTCTTAAATTTTAATGTTCTACCAGAAACAGTGGCAGATGCAAAATCCATAATAACTTTTAAAAGAGAAATGCATAAATATTTGGAAAAGGAAATTTTAAAATCATATAATGAGGGAATGATGGGGGAATGTGGCTATTTCAGATACCTGGTGCAGATGTGAAGGGCCAGGTTCCTCAGGTAATGCCGCACAGCACTGCTCCTCAGTCATCAAGATCCACAGCGCGGCCCTGGACAACATGGACCATTTCCCATACCTCGGGAGCCTCTTATCAGCAAGGGCAGACATTGACGACGAGATTCAACACCGCCTCCAGTGCGCCAGTGCAGCCGTCGGCCGCCTGAGGAATAGAGTGTTCGAAGACCACGCCCTCAAATCTGCCACCAAGCTCATAGTCTACAGGGCTGTAGTAATACTTGCCCTCCCGTATGGCTCAGAGACATGGACCATGTACAGTAGACACCTCAAGTCTCTGGAGAAATACCACCAATGATGTCTCCGCAAGATCTTGCAAATCCGCTGGGAGGACAGACGCACCAATGTTAGCATCCTTTACCAGCCATTGAAGCACTGACTACACTCGATCAGCTCCACCGGGCAGGCCACACTGTTCGCATGCCAGACATGAGACTCCCAAAGCAAGCGCTCTACTAGGAACTCCTTCACGGCAAACGAGCCAAAGGTGGGCAGAGGAAACGTTTTGAAGGACACCCTCAAAGCCACCCTGATAAAGTGCATTATCCCCACTGACACCTGGGAGTCCCTGGCCAAAGACTGCCCTAAGTGGAGGAAGTGTATCTGGGAGGGCGCTGAGCACTTCGAGTCTCATCGTGAAGAGCATGCAGAAATCAAGCGCAGGCAGAGGAAAGAGCATGTGGCAAACCGTCCCAACTACCCTTTCCCTCAATGACTTGTCTGTCCCACCTGTGACAGGGACTGTGGTTCTCGTACTGGACTGTTCAGTCACCCAAGGAGTCATTTTTAGAGTGGAAGCAAGTCTTCCTCGATTCTGAGGGATTGCCTATGATGATAATGAATGTGGGGTGGGCACCTGTGTTGTGCTGCTACAGGTACCAGTACCTGTCCCCGTTATTTAAACTTTCCCATCCCCAAGATTTGGGACAGGGTGATCGGCAGGTGAAAGCCATGAGTAGAAGTTCCACTCCACCAGACTTGGTGCACGGTGCCGCAGGATTTGTAGCCTTACCTGCACAGATCACACCCTAATGCAAGGTGTATTAATGCAATAAAGTTATACAGCATCCTCTCACAACTGTGATTTATTATGGGGAATAAAATTGGGAAACAGGTCAGATCTTGTAGTTCCACTGTAGTCAGCGTAAGCAAAATCAGAACAAAGCTAACATATTCTATTAGTTTTGCTAGTTCTGCTTTAAGTGAATTTCGAAACACACCAAGATAATTATACTTTTGGAAACTGATTGCGGAAAATTCAAAACAGTTATAATAGTTGCAGTTGTAAAACATAACCCAGGATTACAGCATGCTGCTATTTCTGGGTCCATGCTTAATTTTGTCTGGAAGCACTCGGAAAACATCTGGGGAGGTATTTTCGGCTTTTGAGATTTCGGGGCAGTAATGGCGGCGGGCAGTCCTGATAAAAGCTCGAAAACCGGGAAAAAGTTTGCATCCTCATCTGCAAAATTCGGCAAAGAATGAGGTTCCATGATCGGGGGTGCCAAATTAGGTGTTACACAAGGAAGTTTTTGCACTCCAGCCGAAAATCGCGGCGTTAAATAAGAACATAAGAACATAAGAATTAGGAACACCAGTAGGCCATCTAGCCCCTCGAGCCTGCTCCGCCATTCAAACAAGATCATGGCTGATCTGGCCGTGGACTCAGCTCCACTTACCCGCCCGCTCCCCATGACCCTTAATTCCCTTATTGGTTAAAAATCTATCTATCTGTGACTTGAATACATTCAATGAGCTAGCCTCAACTGCTTCCTTGGGCAGAGAATTCCACAGATTCACAACCCTCTGCGAGAAGAAATTCCTTCTCAACTCGGTTTTAAATTGGCTCCCCCATATTTTGAGGTTGTGCCCCCTAGTTCTAGTCTCCCCGACCAGTGGAAACAATCTCTCCGCCTCTATCTTGTCTATCCCTTTCATGATTTTAAATGTTTCTATAAGATCACCCCTCATCCTTCTGAACTACAAGGAGTAAAGACCCAGTCTACTCAATCTATCATCATAAGGTAACCCCCTCATCTCCGGAATCAGCCTAGTGAATCGTCTCTGTACCCCCTCCAAAGTCAGTATATCCTTCCTTAAGTAAGGTGACCAAAACTGCACGCAGTACTCCAGGTGCGGCCTTACCAATACCCTATACAGTTTCAGCAGGACCTCCCTGCTTTTGTACTCCATCCCTCTCGCAATGAAGGCCAACATTCCATTCGCCTTCCTGATTACCTGCTGCACTTGCAAACTAACTTTTTGGGATTCATGCACAAGGACCCCCAGGTCCCTCTGCACCGCAGCATGTTGTAATTTCTCCCCATTCAAATAATATTCCCTTTTACTGTTTTTTTTCCCAAGGTGGATGACCTCACACTTTCCAACATTGTATTCCATCTGCCAAACCTTAGCCCATTCGCTTAACCTATCTAAATCTCTTTGCAGCCTTTCTGTATCCTCTACACAACCCGCTTTTCCACTAATCTTTGTGTCCTCTGCAAATTTTGTTACACTACACTCTGTCCCCTCTTCCAGGTCATCTATGTATATTGTAAACAGTTGCGGTCCCAACACCGATCCCTGTGGCACACCACTAACCACCGATTTCCAACCCGAAAAGAACCCATTTATCCCGACTCTCTGCTTTCTGTTCGCCAGCCAATTCTCTATCCATGCTAATACATTTCCTCTGACTCCGCATACCTCTATCTTCTGCAGTAACCTTTTGTGTGGCACCTTATCGAATGCCTTTTGGAAATCTAAATACACCACATACATCGGCACACCTCTATCCACCATGCTCGTTATATCCTCAAAAATTCGAGTAAATTAGTTAAACATGATTTCCCCTTCATGAATCCATGCTGCGTCTGCTTGATTGCACTATTCCTATCTAGATGTCCTGCTATTTCTTCCCTTAATGATAGTTTCAAGCATTTTCCCCACTACAGATGTTAAACTAACCGGCCTGTAGTTACCTGCCTTTTGTCTGCCCCCTTTTTTAAACAGAGGCGTTACATTAGCTACTTTCCAATCCGCTGGTACCTCCCCAGAGTCCAGAGAATTTTGGTAGATTATAACGAATGCATCTGCTATAACTTCCGCCATCTCTTTTAATACCCTGGGATGCATTTCATCAGGACCAGGGGACTTGAGTCCCATTAGCCTGTCCAGCATTACCCACCTAGTGATAGTGATTGTCTCAAGGTCCTCCCTTCCCACATTCCTATGACCAGCAATTTTTGGTATGGTTTTTGTGTCTTCCACTGTGAAGACCGAAGCAAAATAATTGTTTAAAGTCTCAGCCATTTCCACATGTCCCATTATTAAATCCCCCTTCTCATCTTCTAAGGGACCAACATTTACTTTAGTCACTCTTTTCCGTTTTATATATCTGTAAAAGCTTTTGCTATCTGTTTTTATGTTTTGCGCAAGTTTACCTTCGTAATCTATCTTTCCTTTCTTTATTGCTTTTTTAGTCATTCTTTGCTGTTGTTTAAATTTTTCCCAATCTTCTAGTTTCCCACTAACCTTGGCCACCTTATACGCATTGGTCTTTGATTTGATACTTTCCTTTATTTCCTTGGTTATCCACGGCTGGTTATCCCTTCTCTTACCACCCTTCTTTTTCACTGGAATATATTTTTGTTGCGCACTATGAAAGAGCTCCTTAAAAGTCCTCCACTGTTCCTCAGTTGTGCCACCATTTAGACTGTGTTTCCAGTCTACTTTAGCCAACTCTGCCCTCATCCCACTGTAGTCCCCTTTATTTAAGCATAGTACGCTCGTTTCTGACACAACTTCCTCACCCTCAATCTGTATTACAAATTCAACCATACTGTGATCACTCATTCCGAGAGGATCTTTTACTAGGTGATCGTTTATTTTTCCTGTCTCATTACACAGGACCAGATCTAAGACAGCTTGCTCCCTTGTAGGTTCTGTAACATACTGTTCTAAGAAACAATCCCGTATGCATTCTATGAATTCCTCCTCCAGGCTATAGTCAGAATAATGTGCTGGTCAAGGTTGTGCGGACGCCCTGATTTTTGTTGATTTCGTTTGTAAATAGTATATTTGATTTAATGCACTTCATTGTTGTTCAGTGTCGTGCAACATAACTTTGTCTATTATATGGTTTTCTTTTGATGGGGGGGAGATTTTACTTTGTTGCAGTAAAATGTCCGTTTGATCCTTTGCCATTGGTGTCTTGTGTATCATTCCAACGTTCACTGGAGATGTGCATTTAAGGGGGCACTTAACATGTCCAGTATTAGCTCCATCCCTCAGCTTCCTTCATTTAGGAGAACCAGTCCATTATAAACTGGTGACGTGCGACTTTTGGTCCGGCAGCATCTCCACACTGCCTCCCCCGTGGATGGTGTGGCTATCCAATGGGGGTCTCGCCAGGCTCTTCTTCATCGTCCTCCTCCTCCTCCTGAGGTGAGCCTGCAATCCCCACTGGCAATGCCTGGCCCCTCATGATGGCCAAGCTGTGCAACATGCAGCACACCACAATGAATCTGGAAACCTGCTGATGGGAGTATTGAAGGCTGCCTCCAGAGTGGTGCAGGCATCAGTCTGCCTGTAGGAGATGGCATATCTCTGTCAGCACTTCCTTTCGGAAGCGCAGCCTTCTCACACACTGCTCCTCAGAGAGCTCGAGATATGAGCGTTGATGCCTGTAATCCCGTGGGGGGTAAGCCCTCCCCAGACGTCTTCGGCCTCTCCTCATCCATGGCCTAACATGGCCAAGAGCTCTTGTTGTGTCCTGACGCTGCCTAGCAATATCATGAATTACATACGCCACAAATACTGTCTACTGGACCGTAGGAACACCAGGCTTTTCAGGCGTTTTGTGGGGCAGGTGTATAATGGGGCATTAGGGCCTAATTTTGCGCTAGTGGTGCTTTTCACGATGATTGACGTCATGACCCTGAGCCGAATTTGTGGTAAAAGCTGGACGCCCGCCGTTATGCCTGAAAACACCCTTTACCGCCCCTCCAGGGTGCTATCAGAGGCGCAAGGGAGCCGAAAATCCATCCCCGGTAATCATCTGTTTACTTACGAATGCAACTTTTTATCTGTTTTTTGACTTTCTTTGTGAAATCCCCCACATGTAATTTTATCCTTATTATATGCAACTTTTATCCACCTGGCCGGATATCTCTGAGAGGACAGCACGGTTTAATTCTACATCACTGCCAATGCTCCTTTAGCTAGGCAAACGAGGCTCCAAGGACAACACCGACAAAAACTTGCATTTATATGCGCCTTTAAAATAGTAAAATGTCCCAAGGTGCTTTACAAGAGCATTATCAAACAAAATTTGACAACGAACCACATAAGGAGATATTAGGACCGACGAGAGGTAGGTTTTAATGAGCGTCTTAAAGGAGGAGAGAGGGGTAGAGAGGCGGAGAGGTTTAGGGAGGGAATTCCAGAGCCTAGGGTCCAAGCAGCTGAAAGCACAGTCACCAATGGTGGAATGATTACAATAGGAAATGCGTAAGAGGCCAGAATTGGAGAAGCACAGAGATCTCGGGGGTTGTCGGGCGGGAAGAGGTTACAGAGATAGGGAGGGGCGAGGCCGCGAAGGGATTTGAAAACAAGCATGATAATTTTTTAATTGAAACCTTTCCGGGCTGGGAGCCAATGTAGGTCAATGAACACAGGTGTGCTGTGTGAATGGGACATGGTATTAGAGTTTTGGATGAGCGCAAGTTTATGGGGGACTAGAAGGTGGGAGGCCACCCAGGAGAGCATTGGAATAGTTAAGTCTGGAGGCAATAAAGGCATGCATGAGTGTTTCAGCAGCAGATGAGCTGAGGCAGGGGAAGCAAGTCAGGTGATGTTATGGAGGTGGAAATAGGTGGTCTTGGTGATGGCACGGATATGTGGTCGGAAGCTCATCTCGATGTCAAATACGACATCAAGGGTGCGAAGAGTCTGGTTCAACCTCAGACAGTTGCCAGGGGGAAGGATGGAGTCGCTGGCTAGGGAACGGAGTTTGTGGTGGGGACTGAAGACAATGGGGTGTAAATTCGGTCAAGCCTCTGTTGCGGCGATAATCCAGGCAGAGCGGTAAATTTTGCGCCGGGAAATGGTTTGCGTCTCCAGCCGCAAAATTCACCAGCTGGGCCCTGAGTGTGGAGCGGAGTGCTAAGGGAAGCGTTCCACACCTCTCTTAGGGCACCAGGCTGGCTGAGCAACTGAAAATCCCAAGCTAAACAGCCGGCCTCGGAGCGCTCTAAAAGAAGCTTCTGTGGAAAAAAAAATCTAAAAAAAACCCATCAAAAACATTCCCAATGCATTACTGATGCAACATCAACATTAATCGCAAAAATAAAAAAATAAAAAACAATCACACTTACCTCAGGTCGATATTACTTCACTCACTACGGCTGGTAGAGCTCGGACCACCAGCATTTACAGGCGGTCCCACTAGGGGCACTACGGATCGGGCGCAAACCAAATATCGAGCCAGTGTCGCAACCAGGGGCGTTGCACATTGGCTCGCCTCTCCTGGGCAGTTCTACTCCGCGCTCCCGCAAACCCGGCCCCGAATGTCCCTGGAAGCTGGTCAGCCGCTCGGAAATGCTTTCAGCCACTATTACCGCCCCTCCGGGGTGAAAACAGAGACAGCAACAAGCTGAAAATCTAGCTCAAAGGCTTCGGTCGTCCCAATATTAAGAGGAAATTTCTGCTCATCCATTACTGGATGTCAGACAAGCTGTCTGACAAATTAGAGACAGCGAAGGGGTCGAGATAAGTGGTGGTGAGATACAGCTGAGTGTCGTCAGTGTACATGTGGAACCTAACATTATGTTTTCGGATAATATCGCCAAGGGCTGGCATGTAGATAAGAAATAGGAGGGGGCCAAGAATAGATCTTTGGGGGAATTCAGAGGTAATGGTGCAAGAGCGGGAAGAAAAGCAATTGCAGGTGATTCTCTGGTTATGACTAGATAGATAAGAATGGAACCAAGAGAGTGCAGTCCCATCCACCTGGATGACGGAGGAGAGGTGTTGGAGGAAGATGATCTGATCAACTGTGTCAAAGCCTGTAGACAGGTCGAGAAGGACAAGGAGGGATAGTTTACCATGGGCACAGTCACATAGGATGTCATTTGTGACTTTGATAAGGGCAGTTTGAACTCTGTGGCAAGAGCAGAAACCTGATTGGAAGAATTCAAACATGGCGTTTCGGGAAAGATGGGCAAAGATTTGGGAGGCGACAGCATTATCATGGACTTTGGAGCGGAAAGGGAGGTAGGAGATGGGGTGGTAGTTTGCAAGATCAGAGAGGTCAATGGTAGTTTTTTTGAGAGGGGTAATGATGGCAGATTTGAAGGGGAGGGGAACAGTGCCCAAGGAGAGAGAATCGTTAACAATATCAGCTAACATGGGGCCAGGAAGGGAAGTTGGGTGGTCAGCACTTTGGTGAGAATAGAGTCGAGGGAGCAGGAGGTGGGTCTCATGGACAGGATGACCTTGGAGAGGGCATGAGAGAGGTAGGAGAGAAACTGGAGAAAAATGCGAGTTCCGGACTGAGGGTTGGCGGTGGGGCGGGGGGGAACCTTAGTGGATGTTTGGCCTGGTGGACTGGGGAAAGTGAGGGAAGCGGTAGAGGCAGCTGAATGGATGGTCTCAATTTTAAATGAGCTCCTCACACTTGTTATTGGAGTTGAGGGTGGGGGAGGCACGGGAGAGGGGTTTAAGAAGACGGTTTGTATGAAGAAGAGAAATTGGCGGTTATCTTTGCATTCCAGGATGATCCTGGAATAGTGAGCAGTTTTGACAGATGAGAGCAGGATTTGATAGTGCTTTATGTGGTCCAGCCAGATCTGGCAATGAATGGCTGAACCAGTTGTCTATCACAAACATTCAAAGACCACCCAGATATGAATGTGCTTTGCTGATTTTCCGTTCCCCATGCTTGACACCTCTCCGCTTAATATGGCTTAAATTGGAAATTAGGCAGAGCAGAAGGGAAACCTTTTTCTGTCCCCACTATATGGCACTGAGAATTAGCACCTTACTGCCCTGCTAGAGTGATTTGTTCGTCAATGTTATTGGGTCTGTGACCCTGTGATAATTCAATTCCAAATATTCAAATTGGTAAACAACTTAATCCAAATGTTTCAAAAGTAGATAATCAAAACTCACCTGCAATGTGAGTCACAAAGATATGTTTCTTTCTTGGGAGTCTGATTCTGTTGTTTACATAAAGCTGCGCCAGTTCTTCTGGTGCTGGGCAAGTCAAGATCCAGTTCAAACGCAAATCTCTCTTGTATGCTTAAATCAGCTGGTGAATCGTCTGTTGAATACACCCTTTGTAAATCCCCCAGTGGTTGTTTCTATAAATATAGAACCCGCACAGCTACCATCAATAATCCGCAAATTAAAGGGTTGTTTATTTTCCTTCTGTTATTTTCTTTGCTTCATTTTTGTTATTTTCTTTCCTTTCCCTTTCCCATTGTCATGAGAGGACGGCAACAGCACAAAAAAAGTGCTTTGGTAATGGTCACATCATCAGAAACTAGTCATAAAATTCAGCATTGTGCTCAGTGTCCCAATGGTTGGGTGGGTAAATACTATGGGCTGGATTTTCGGCTTTTCAGATTTCGGGGCGGTAATGATGGCGGGGCGGTCCTGATATCGCCTGGAAAATGTTTGCGCCCTCGTAAGAAAAATTCTGCCAAAAGTGAGGTTCCAGGATCGGGGACGCAAAATCAGGCATTACACAAGGGAGTTTTTGCGCCCCAGCTGAAAATCATGGCGGTAAAACAAATCTACATTTCGCGCATGCGCAGATGAGTTCCAATCTTCCCGGGTGCAGCCAAAACTTTAGGGCACGGCTATTTCCTTTGCGCATGCGCAGATGAACCGGCCCACTTCCATCACAGTGGGAGAGATGGCACAGTATGAGGGAAGACTGATTCTCTCCTGTGGCTGCTGAGGCATTAGTGCATTGAGAGGAGGTGGCTTGCACTGCATCCGGTTGGTGGAAGGAGGTCCATGCCCAGTGTCTTCAAGAGGATATGGAGGGAGATTGCCCAGGAGGTGTCAGCGCAAGACACTGTGATCAGAACTGGCACCCAATGCCGCAGGAAGTTTAATGACCTCACGAGGGCCGTCAGGGTGAGCACTCTTCACATTTATGTAGGCCTGCCATGGTTGCAGCATCACTGTCTCAAACAATGTTAAGTCTTTGATGGACTGCCCCTTCTCTATGTGTTACAGGCCATGATGTGACTTGTTGAAGCCAGCTGAAAGCTGCAGGTTCAGTTCTCCAGCCATGCCCTCTGCATTCAGGATGCATGTACCTTCTTGTCCCCTAATCATTGTAAACCCTCCTTGCACTCCCCTTCCACTGTTGATATGCGTTGTCCAAACATCACCCTGAGCCGCTATGCTATCTGCCTCTCACCTCCTCCCAGTCTTTGAAAAACCTCAGTCTCCAGCCACACAGATTGAACTGAACACATTTGCACTTGCACACAGTGGCAGCTATTGAACTATGGAAGGCACATGTGGCACAAGAGGAGGTGGACACTTACTCAACCCTTCTTCTTGCTCTTATTGCAGGCCAAGATTTCTCTTAATAGGCGGGAGCAACATCGCACTGGAGACAGACAGCCTGAACTTCTGGAGCTGACAGAGGTTGAGCAGCGAGTGTCAGACCTCATGGGCTCCCCAGTTCACGTGGTGGCCGGGGGTGAGGCCGAGCCCACTTCGGGTATTGACGGTATGTGAATGGCATTTATGATTGATATGACTTCCTTGACCTCCTAATATCAAGTGGCCTAGCTCCTTTACATGTACATGTCCAATGCCACCTTCCTGTTATCACCCTGACCCCTCCCCTGCTGCTAACCACATGTCTGTTGTTTTGTGCTTACAGATAACGAGCCAGAAGCACACCAGCCTTCCCATGAGCCATCAATATCTGACCACTGGGGAGATGATGAGGGAGGGGAGGACAGTCTGTTGCCTGAGCGTCAGACCCCATCAGTCCCACCGTGTGGGGACACAACATCGGGGGAGGACAGTGACTTCCAGAGGTTTGAGGAATCTGAGGCTCCTGTCACCAGTGGCCTACAGCAACGCAGAGCAGGTCAGAGGCCAGCTCCCCAGGGGGTGAGTCGGCACAGTAGTCCTGCTGAGAGACAGTCAGACCTGGACTTGATAGCAATGAGAATGGAGAACACTGAAATTCACCGCGAGCTCATGGGTGCAGTGGGTAGGGTCCCCCAGAGCATAGACACATGCATTGCACGTGCATTTGAGGACTCCAGCGAGCCCATTCTTGCCCGCTCACAGAGGCAGATGGGCTCCAGTAGTGACAGTGGCATTCCAGAGTGTGTGGCGCGTGCCATAGGTGACGTTGTAGCAATTGCATTGCATCGCAGACACAAGCTATGCTCCAGCTAGGTGATGTCATGTGATCACTGACTGCCGTCCTCTCTGTGTTCCCCACTGTCCAAAAGGGAAGTGACAGTGCTGAAGCAGGCCAGCAAGTTGTGGTCACACATTGTGCTCTGGATGCTGAGGTCCAGCCCCGTGTGAGTGTCAGTGGTCCCCAGGAAATGGAAGGTGCTGTAATTCCTCAAGATGACAGCAATACAGCTCCTACCACTGACTCTCCGACCATGCACCTAATGCGGTCCACTCCTGATCCATCAAAGACTGCTGCCGCCGATGCTGAGGCACAGCAGTCCGCAGCCAGGCCTTTCAGGTCCAGATTTGGTCCAGGGCATCATCCTAGGCTGTCTGCACTGTCACAGCAGCCCTCAAGCAGCCTTGCTGTAGGCACAGAGACCTCATTGATGAGGAGCAGCAGGCATGGGAAGGGGAAAATGCGCAGGGCAAGTTCCAATAATGTGTAAGATAAGGTTGTGGAGATGCCCTGATTTTGGTTTATCGCGCCTGTAAATAGTTACGTTGATTTAATGCACTTCATTGTTGGTCAGTGCCCTGCAACAGAATGTTGTATATTGTATGGTGATCATCATCATCATAGGCAGTCCTTCGAAATTGAGAAAGACTTGCTTCCACTCTCAGGTGGCTGTACAGTCCAATACGGGAATTATGTGGTATTCCTTTGGTGGGGGGAGTTTTTGTTATTTTGTTGCAGTAAAATGTCATTTTGGTTCTTTGCCTTGTGTATCATTCCAGCGTTCACTGGAGATGTGACTTTATGGGGGCACATAGCGTGGCCAGTCTTAGCTCCAACCCTCAGCTTCCTTCATTTAGGAGAACCGATCCATTATGAGCTGGAGACTTATGGCTCTTGGTCCAGCAGCATCTCCACTCTGCCTCCCCCGTGGATGGTGTGGTTATCCAATCAGGGCCCTGCCAGGCTCCTCTTCATCGGCCTCCTCCTCCTGAGGCGGGCCTGCAATCCCCACTGGCAATGCCTGGCCCCTCATGATGGCCAAGTTGTGCAGCATGCAGCACACCACAATGAATTTGGATACCTGTTGAGAGGAGTATTGAAGGCTGCCTCCAGAGCGGTCCAGGCATTGGTCTGCCTGTAGGAGATGGCATATCTCTGTCAGATCTTCCTTTCGGATGCGCAGCCTTCTCACACACTGCTCCTCAGAGAGCTCGAGGTATGAGTGTTGGTGCATGTAAACCCATAGGGGGGGTAAGCCTTCCTCCCCAGATGTCTTCGGCCTCTCCTCATCCGTGGGTCGGCATGGCCAAGAGCCCTTGTTCTATCCTGATGTTGCCTAGCAATAGCGTGGAGGATGATACTCTGGTGAACTAATAATGCCCCCATTAAATTCTTTCATTGAAAATGTAAAGACACTGCAATGGCAGATAAGAGTACCGTTTTCAAATCAGAGCTTCACGCAGTGTGCTGTGCGCAAACATTGCAGTCAATGTAGGATCCTCTCCCTCAAATGAAATACGCCGCAAATACCACCTACTGGACCGTGGGAATGCCTGCATTTTCAGGCATCTCTTTGGGGCGGACGTATAATGAAGTATTGGGCCTAAGTTTGCATCCAGAGTGCTAGCAGAGCGTTGCACTACGATTGATGTCATGATCTCATTGAAACATAGAAACATAGAAACATAGAAAATAGGTGCAGGAGTAGGCCATTCGGCCCTTCTAGCCTGCACCGCCATTCAATGAGTTCATGGCTGAACATTCAACTTCAGTACCCCATTCCTGCTTTCTCGCCATACCCCTTGATCCCCCTAGCAGTAAGGACCTCATCTAACTCCTTTTTGAATATATTTAGTGAATTGGCCTCAACAACTTTCTGTGGTAGAGAATTCCACAGGTTCACCACTCTCTGGGTGAAGAAGTTCCTCCGCATCTCGGTCCTAAATGGCTTACCCCTTATCCTTAGACTGTGACCCCTGGTTCTGGACTTCCCCAACATTGGGAACATTCTTCCTGCATCTAACCTGTCTAACCCCGTCAGAATTTTATATGTTTCTATGAGGTCCCCTCTCATTCTTCTGAACTCCAGTGAATACAAGCCCAGTTGATTCAGTCTTTCTTGATAGGTCAGTCCCGCCATCCCGGGAATCAGTCTGGTGAACCTTCGCTGCACTCCCTCAATAGCAAGAATGTCCTTCCTCAGGTTAGGAGACCAAAACTGTACACAATACTCCAGGTGTGGCCTCACCAATGCCCTGTACAACTGTAGCAACACCTCCCTGCCCCTGTACTCAAATCCCCTTGCTATGAAGGCCAACATGCCATTTGCTTTCTTAACCGCCTGCTGCACCTGCATGCCAACCTTCAATGACTGATGTACCATGACACCCAGGTCTCTTTGCACCTCCCCTTTTCCTAATCTGTCACCATTCAGATAATAGTCTGTCTCTCTGTTTTTACCACCAAAGTGGATAACCTCACATTTATCCACATTATACTTCATCTGCCATGCATTTGCCCACTCACCTAACCTATCCAAGTCGCTCTGCAGCCTCACAGCATCCTCCTCGCAGCTCACACTGCCACCCAACTTAGTGTCATCCGCAAATTTGGAGATACTACATTTAATCCCCTCATCTAAATCATTAATGTACAGTGTAAACAGCTGGGGCCCCAGCACAGAACCTTGCGGTACCCCACTAGTCACTGCCTGCCATTCTGAAAAGTACCCATTTACTCCTACTCTTTGCTTCCTGTCTGACAACCAGTTCTCAATCCATGTCAGTACACTACCCCCAATCCCATGTGCTCTAACTTTGCACATCAATCTCTTGTGTGGGACCTTGTCGAACGCCTTCTGAAAGTCCAAATATACCACATCAACTGGTTCTCCCTTATCCACTCTACTGGAAACATCCTCAAAAAATTCCAGAAGATTTGTCAAGCATGATTTCCCTTTCACAAATCCATGCTGACTTGGACCTATCATGTCACCTCTTTCCAAATGCACTGCTATGACATCCTTAATAATTGATTCCATCATTTTACCCACTACCGATGTCAGGCTGACCGGTCTATAATTCCCTGTTTTCTCTCTCCCTCCTTTTTTAAAAAGTGGGGTTACATTGGCTACCCTCCACTCCATAGGAACTGATCCAGAGTCAATGGAATGTTGGAAAATGACTGTCAACGCATCCACTATTTCCAAGGCCACCTCCTTAAGTACTCCGGGATGCAGTCCATCAGGCCCTGGGGATTTATCGGCCTTCAATCCCATCAATTTCCCCAACACACTTTCCCGGCTAATAAGGATTTCCCTCAGTTCCTCCTCCTTACTAGACCCCCTGACCCCTTTTATAACCGGAAGGTTGTTCGTGTCCTCCTTCGTGAATACCGAACCAAAGTACTTGTTCAATTGGTCCGCCATTTTTTTGTTCCCCGTTATGACTTCCCCTGATTCTGACTGCAGGGGACCTACATTTGTCTTTACTAACCTTTTTCTCTTTACATATCTATAGAAACTTTTGCAATCCGTCTTAATGTTCCCTGCAAGCTTCTTCTCATACTCCATTTTCCCTGCCCTAATCAAACCCTTTGTCCTCCTCTGCTGAGTTCTAAATTTCTCCCAGAGGGCGGGGTGGTAAGTTTTTGCACCGCTGCAAACCCTTGAGCCGAATTTGCCAACCAGGCGGTAAAAGCTGGCCGCCCACCATTATGCCTTAAAAAAAACTTTACCGCCCCTCCAGGGCACTACCAGAGGCACAAAGGAGCTGAGAATCCAGCCCATAGTATATATAGATGTATACAGACCAGGTATTTGTTGGATTCTATCTCTGGTCTGTGCTAAATTTATTGATATTAGTCAAGGTGGTGGTTGGGGCACTTCAATTGGTGTAATTTTCCTAAGCTGGAGAGAGTAAACAAAAAATCAAGGAGGGTTCCACGCTTGATGACTATCCAATAACTCCTGCTGAAAGCTGTGCATGTGTAGACATCACTTGAGGACAGGGTTAGACTCCTAATAACTGTCCCAACTGGCTGCTTAATATAAAAGTCGACACAGCGAGGGTCAAACTCTAATCATGTTACTCTTACTATTTTAACTTCAGCTGGTATCAGTTGGTTATCTTACCAGAGAATACTTAGCTAATATCTTCTGCAAGTAATCATCCAAAATCGGCGATGCAGTTACCAGTCTCTCTGTCATTTCTGTTGAATTAGATTCTGGTGAAATGACAATGTAAATTTTATTGAACAACATAATTATTTTACCCAAAAGACCCAATCCTACCTTATTTCAGAATAATATGTAACAAAAACAACTTTTACAGTTTACTACTTTTAGAAATTATGGGAAAACTCAAGTTGCCAATAATAGAAGATTAGACAAGATAAATAAAGACATAGTGGTTGGATAATTCCTTTAGGAAGAGAAGGATGAAGGAGGTGAGGAATTGGAAGTACTGGGAAATAATTACTATAGGGGATTCTGTGCTGATTTGCACATAGTAAGGCTGCAGAGAGATGGAAAATCTTGTACAGCATAATTAGTTACAGGTTATTCTATTTGTTAACGATATCAAGGTCTATGGATCAAAGGTGGGTAATAGACTTGAGGTACAGATCAGCCATGCTCTAATAAAATGGTGGAACAGACTCAGGTGGTGAGGCCTGAAAGGTTCCTTCTTTCTAGGTTCCTAATGGACTTCCTGTGGTTGTACTCATAGTAAGTCAGAAGATATACTGTTTTATAAAGATGCCAATATTATATCATGGCATACACAATGTACTATTTTGCTGTTAATTATGGACGTGCTTATTTGTACTGTCAAAATGGCTGCCATGTTCCACCCTTTGTCTATGATTGGTCCCCTTGGAGGATAAGCCACACCCTGAAGTTTCACTGGAATATGTAACTGGAACCGCCCATCCCAAGGGCTCACTGACTTTGTAAATTGTAACTCGATCCACTTTGACTTCCTGAAGCGACAGAGGACTAGAGCTCCCCAGAAGACAGCAAGGGCCAGCCAAAGTCCAAATGCATGCCTCTCCCAGCCAAAGTGCCCTACCCTTGTTCAAGTACATCCCTCCCCCAATCGAAGTGCCTTACCCCAGTCCAAGTGCATGCCTCCCCCAGCCAAAGTGCCCTACCCCAGTCCAAATACATGCCTCCCCCAGCCAAAGTGCCTTACCCCAGCGCAAGTGCATCCTTCTCTCCCCACCCCATCATAGATGAGGCAGGCATTGTTTGTGGATTGTTAACAGGTTTATTGGGTATGAAGTGAATAGTGACAGTTTGGTGACTTCTGCATATCATCCACTCCACAATGTCCCTCGTAGGGGGTTGGAGGAACGTGATCCATCTTCACTGAGTTCCCTCTCTCCCCTCTGATCCCCCCCCACCCATGTCTCTCCACCCCCCCTCCCCTGACCCGTCTCTCTCTCTCTCCCCAGCTTCTCTCTCTCTCCCCAGCCTCTCTCTCTCCCCCAGTCTCTCTCTCTCTCCCCCAGCCTCTCTCACTCTCCCCAACAAGTCCCCCTCTCAGCCCCCCCCCGCTTCTCTGCTCACTGCTGCCGCTGCTCTCAGCCACCAGCAGGTCCTCTTGGCCCAAGGCTGGCCGGGGGGGTAGTGAGTCGGGGGGGAGAGGACTGGGGCTTGAGCAGGCGAAGGGGATGATTCGGGGCCGGGAGGGGGCGGAGCTTGACAGGGGGTCAGGCTTGTCGCATGTCTGTCAAAAAAAATGCAGTACAAATACCTGTGTGTAACCTGACCTATCATTTCAGGGCAGACAAGGTCTAATTGTTGTAAATAGACACATCATGAAGTCAATCAAAAGGTAATTTCTCCTCTGTAGATTGGCAATTGTTCCCCAAAATCACAACCCCCAGTAAGAAATTACTTTCTATAATTTTATATACTTTTGTCATTGAAGTGTGGTACGTGAAGTGTTCGACACAATACAGCTGAAACAACGTTTGCCGCAGGCCACAGCTGAATACGAACTGCAAAATGACAACTCTGCAAATTCCTCATCTCCCAACAGAACTACCTATTGGTCTTGCAGAAAAGATTCTCCCCTGCACCACTTCTCTCTCCACAACGCAACCCAGAGATCAGATGAATCACAACCACAGAGTAGGTAGGGGGTGGGGGGGGGCAGACGGGCAGCAACAAAGGCTCTCAGAATTCTTGTGGCCCAGCAGTGCTTCTCCTGGCCCCCCCAAGATAATTTGAAACTTACTATTTTTGGTCCTCTTTGGCTGTACCACCGCGTTAAACTGGGCAGAGCATGCACAGGGCACACTCCACCCAATTGTCTTCCAAAATGGTAATCAGAATCCTAAGTGCGTCAGAGGATCTGCATATTAAAAAAGCCTATTACCCAAAACAGATGGCCACCCAGCGACAGGCCCCTTTCAGGCTGGCGTTGGCCAGATTGGGAGCAAAAGGAGTCCGATATGGTAGAATTCTTCAGCAAATATCAGTAAAACAATGGCAAAAGTAATCATTCACGAACAGCTGTGGGCCACTCCAAAAAAAAAGTAGAAAAAAACAACTTTCCCAAAAACATTCAGTTCCACCTTTAAGAATGGGTGCTGATGAAATATGGGAATTAACGCACTAGAATGTAGAATTAACAACAGAATGTAGAATTATTGTACTGAAGAGATGCAGAATTAGAACCAGACTTGCAAGTAACAGATGAATTTGGTTGGATACTAATTAACTGCAAGAAGAAAGTGCTTTGTGAAATCAGGAATAAGAAATTATACCGATCGTATTAACTGAACTGTAGATAGTTACAGGTTTGCTCATCAGTTAAAAATTTAGCTCATTAACTGATGAATAAATTGTAGTTTGCTCATCAGTCTATCAACTTTTAGCAAATTTAGTCTAAGGCCCATACATTTTATAAGGACCTTAATCACAACTGCAATGGCATGGATGGAGAGGAAGTTGTTTTCACTTGATGTGCTCCCGTCCAGCAATAACGAGAAAAAAGATATTCTCCGAGAAACAATATTTGTTTTGTCCTGTAAAAGCATTCGTAAGAGGAAGTTTCCCTCTGTGCACGACTTGCAAAGAAATTGTGAGCTTGTTTATAAAAGAACAGGTTCACAATTTTATTGCACACAGCACACAAAGGAATTGTTCTGTCATGAGATTCCTGTGGAGTCAGAGGTGCACTCCTGTTTCCCTAGCTCCACAGGATGGGTTATATAGGAACAGGAGTAGGCCATTCAGTCCCTCAACCCTGTTCTTCCATTCAATTAGATCATGGCTGATCTGTACCTCAACTCCACTTACCTGCCTTGATCAATATCCCTCGTTACCCTTACCTAATAAATATCTGTCGGTCTCAGTCTTGAAAATTTCAATTGACCCAGCATCCACAGCCTTTTGGGGAAGAGAATTCCACAATTCCACTACCATTTGTATGGAAAGTCCTTCCTGATTTCACTCCGAAATGACCCAGCTTTAATTTTAAGATTGTGCTTCCTTGTTCTGGATTCCCCCACCAGAGGAAATAGCTTCTCTGTATCTACTCTATCAAATCCTTTTAAACATCTCAATTAGATCACCTTTCAACCATCTAAACTCAAGGAATACAACACAAGTTTATGCAAGCTGTCCTTATAATTGAACCCTTTAAGCCTCAGTATAATTCTGGTAAATCTGCGCTGTAACCCCTCCAAGGCCTATATATCCTTCCTGAGGTGCAGGGCCCAGAACTGAATGCACTACTCCAGAGGGTTTCTGACCAAGGCTCTGTACAACTGAAGCATAAGTTCCTTCCCCTTTTTATGCCAACTGTCTTGAGATAAAGACCAACATTCCATTTGTCTTATTGATTACTTTATGTACCTGTGCATGAGCTTTTAATGATTTGTTTACCTCGTCACCCAAATCCCTTTACTCCTGCACAGTTTCTGGTCACTTATTATGAAAAAAATGGGGAAATAGGTCGGGGGGAAAGAGTCTTGCAGCAATGATGATGCTTTTTTTAGTGCTTCGTGCTGTTTCGTAGACTACTCAAATCGGGGCCAGAGAGGCGCAGTCTTGCAGCAATCGGTGCCAGAGAGGAGGGTCTTGCAGCAATCGGTGCCAGAGAGGAGGGTCTTGCAGCAATCGGGCCTGAGAGGCAAGGAGGGGAGGAGTCTTGCAGCAGTTGGGGCCGGGGGGATTCAAGGCAGGCCCTAGGCATCCTCATGAAGCCCGGAGGAGCACTCTTTCCCTTGCTAGCCCACAAGAAAAACTGAAAAATAAATTTTAAACTTATCTACCTGGGCCTCTTCTGCCCTGGGATCCAGCCAGATGAAGGACGAGACTTTGCTCCCCGCTCCTACCCCCCCACCCACACTCCCCCTTCCCCCCCCACACATTCCCTCCCCACCCACACTCCCCCTCCTCCCCCCCGCACACACTCTCTCCCCGCCCACTCCCCCCATTCCCCCTCCCAGCAGTCTTCAATGAGCATGTTAATGAGACTCGAGGATCATTTTCCATTGGTCCTCTCGGTTTGGGCACATGCTCGTCACGCAGCATCGAGTCAGGGTCCAATAACGGGCCCAGACTAATATTTAAGCTATGTTGGTTATGTGGGGAATCTGATTGTTACCAATATTACTATGAGTTACCACTGCAATTTCAATGAGATACAAAGCTCCTTCCACCACTGGTTTCTCCCCTGTGAATCCCTCCCCCATCCTCAGTTTCCCCTCTTCCTCGTCCTTGGTTTTCCTTCGTCGCCTGCTCATGGGTGGCCTCTCGAACGTCTTGGATAACAGCTGCTGCCACGAAACCACAAGCAAAGATACTCAACCACAGGGATCCAACCTTTATAAGATAAATACAATAACACTTTCAGACATCATGTGATCAGACATCACAGGATCAGACATCACATGGTCACGCGTCACGTAATCAACCCACCACGAATACCTCCAACCAGAGTTGACAATCCTATATAGCCACCCCAGTAAATTTCTTCTTGCAATCTTCTGCTTCTCTTCATTCTACCTCCTCCACTTGTGACATGGCCTCACACTGTGTTACCTCATGCACATCACTAAATAATGGATGAGATGTATATCAATCTGGGCTCCTGCTTACCACCAGTACAGATGATGATGCTTTTATTAGTGCTTCATGCTGTTTTGAAGACTACTCAAATCGCTTGAATCACCACGCGAAGGTCTGTGAAGAGAACAAACGGGACATTATTAGTACCTTATCCATTTGGTTATTGATACGTCCTTACTATACAGTATAAATGCACACGAGGCCCATTCTTGAGAGAAGGTCAGTCTGTGACCTGTCCTTTATTTCTTAGCACTCAAGTGCAGGAAGTGGGTGGAGCTTCCCCTTTTATACCTGAAGGTCCAGGTTAGGTGTGTCTCCCACCTAGTGGTCAGTGTTCTCACGGTGTACAACTTAGGTCAGTTTATACATGGGTTACAATGCTGGTTGAATACATGACATCACCTCCCCCCCCAAAGTCTTATTGGCATCACAGGTTGAGTCTCTCTGGTGGTTTACGCTCCCTTGTAGAGCGCCCGAGTTGGGGCTCCGGTTGTTGGGCACTGGCCTGAGTGTCTGCTGTTTGCGGTGCCTCAGGCCTGTCCGGACTGCCCACTGTGACTGGGCTCTCCTCCCTTTGGTTCCGGTGTTCGGTCACCTGTGGTGGAGTGAACTCTATATCGTGTTCTTCCTCTGCTTCTTCTATGGGGTTGCTGAACCTCCTTTTTGTTTGATCCACATGTTTGCGGCAGATTTGTCCATTGGTAAGTTTAACTACCAGAATCCTATTTCCCTCTTTGGCAACCACAGTGCCTGCGAGCCATTTGGGCCCTGCAGCGTAGTTGAGGACAAAAACAGGATCATTTACATCAATACATCGCGCCCTCGCATTCCTGTCATGGTAGTGATATTGTGACTGGCGCCTGCTCTCGACAATTTCTTTCATGGTGGGGTGTATAAGGGATAACCGGGTTTCGAGCGTCCTTTTCATTAGTAGCTCTGCAGGTGGAACCCCTGTGAGCGAATGTGGTCGGGATCTATAGGACAACAGGAGGCATGATAAGCGGGTTGGTAGGGAACCCCCTTGGATTCTGAGCATCCCCTGTTTGATTATCTGCACTGCTCGTTCTGCTTGGCCGTTTGAGGCCGGCTTGAACGGTGCCATTCTAACATGGTTAATTCCATTGCCTGCCATGAAGTCCTGGAATTCAGTGCTTGTAAAGCACGGGCCATTGTCGCTGACCAAGATGTCTGGTAGACCGTGGGTGGCGAACATTGCCCGTAGACTTTCTACCGTGGCAGAGGATGTGCTTGAATTTAAAATGTCACACTCGATCCATTTGGAGTAGGCGTCTACTACAACCAAAAACTTTTTCCCCATGAAAGGACCTGCGTAGTCCACATGGATGCGTGACCAAGGCTTGGCGGGCCATGGCCAGGGGCTAAGGGGGGCTTCCCTGGGCGCATTGCCCAGCTGGGCACACGTGTTGCACCTGCGAACACAAAATTCCAGATCTGCGTCTATCCCTGGCCACCAAATGTGTGACCTGGCAATTGCCTTCATCGTGACAATGCCCGGGTGCCCATTGTGGAGTTCTCTGATGAACATCTCTCTGCCCATCTGGGGCATGACTACGCGGTTTCCCCACAGTAGGCAATCAGCCTGAATCGAGAGTTCATCCTTGCGGCTGTGAAATGGTTTAAATTTCTCAGGGCATGCCCTGTACGTGGCTGCCCAGTCCCCATTCAGGACACATTTCTTGACTAGAGACAATAGCGGGTCTCTATTTGTCCAGACTTTAATCTGACGGGCTGTCACGGTGAGCCTTCGCTTCCGAAAGCTTCAACAGCCATGACCATCTCAGCAGCATGCTCGGTAGCCCCCTCAGTGGTGGCTAGTGGGAGCCTGCTGAGTGCATCGGCGCAGTTTTCGGTGCCCGGTCTGTGCCGAATTGTGTAGTCATAGGCGGCTAACGTGAGTGCCCACCTCTGTATGCGGGCCGATGCGTTTGCATTTATGGCCTTGTTGTCGGCCAAAGGGGACGTTAGGGGTTTGTGATCTGTCTCCAGCTCAAATTTCCTGCCAAACAGGTACTGGTGCATTTTCTTTACTGCAAATACACATGCGAGCGCCTCCTTTTCTACCATCCCGTAGCCCCTTTCTGCCTGGGACAGACTTCTGGAGGCATAAGCTACCGGCTGTAGCTGACCCTTGGCATTGACATGCTGCAACACACACCCGACACCATAGGACGACGCATTGCACGTTAACACAAGTTTCTTACATGGGTCATATAGCATTAACAGATTGTTGGAACATAACAAATTGCGTGCTCTATTAAAAGCCCTTTCCTGGCTGTCCCCCCAGACCCATTCGTGACCTTTGCGTAGGAGCATGTGTAGCGGCTCTAGCAGCGTGCTCAATTTGGGAAGAAAGTTACCAAAATAGTTCAGGAGCCCCAGGAACGAACGCAGCTCCGTCGTGTTACGGGGTCTGGGTGCTCTCTGGATCGCTTCTGTCTTGGATGCAGTAGGGCTGATCTGCTGCTACCCTCATCCCCAGGAATTCTACCTCTGGAGCTAGGAAGATGCACTTCGCCTTTTTCAGTCGCAGACCTACCCGGTCCAGTCTGCGTAGCACCTCCTCCAGGTTGTGGAGGTGTTCCTCAGTATCGTAACCTGTAATGAGGATGTCGTCCTGAAAAACCACCGTCCCTGGAATCGACTTGAGGAGGCTTTCCATATTTCATTGGAAGATCGCGGCGGCCGAGCGAATCCTGAACGGACATCTGTTGTACTCAAACAACCCCTTGTGTGTCATGATGGTGGTCAGCTTCTTCGACTCACTCGCCAGCTCCTGGGTCATGTAAGCTGAGGTCAGGTCCAATTTTGAAAAAGGTTTGCCACCGGATAGCGTCGCAAAGAGGTCCTCCACTCTCGATAACGGGTACTGGTCTTGGAGTGACACCCGATTGATGGTGGCCTTGTAATCGCCACATATCCTGACCGACCCATCCGCCTGAGCACCGGCACAATCGGGCTCGCCCAGTCACTGAATTTGACTGGCGAGATGATGCCTTCCCTCAGCAGGCGGTCCAATTCGCCTTCTATCTTTTCCCGCATCACGTACGGCACCGCTCTGGCCTTGTGGTGTACTGGCCTGGCGTCCGGGTTTATGTGAATCACTACCTTGGCCCCCATGAAAGTGCCAATGCCGGGTTGAAATAATGAGTCAAATTTGTCCAGGATCTGTGAGCATGATACTCGCTCCACAGAGGAAATTGCATTGACATCGCTCCATTTCCAGTTCATGACAGCAAGCCAACTCCTCCCCAGTAGTGCGGGACCGTCCCCTGGGACAATCCAAAGTGGCAGTCTGTTCTCCGAATCTTTGTGGGTCACGACTACCGTGGCGCTGCCAAGCACTGGAATGATCTGCTTTGTGTAAGTCCGTAGCTGTGCGTCAATCGGCGATAATTTTGGCCTCCTGGCCTTGAATGCCCACAACTTTTCGAACTGTTTGATACCCATCAGGGACTGGCTGGCACCCGTGTCTAACTCCATTGATACTGGGATGCCATTGAGGAGCACTTTCATCATTATCGGTGGCGTCATGGTGTATGAACTGTATACGTGCTCCACACGAACTCGCTGAACTTCAGCTTCCAGCGATTTCTCCCAGCGTCCATTTCTGCAATTTCTGCAAGTATTTTGCTCATCTCTGCAAACTCCGGCTGAGTGTGTGCTTCCACGCCTCCAGCATGAGTTGCGGTTTGAAACAAAAGGTCCCTTGCCAGTCGATCGTCCCTGACTGCCCCTGTTATTTTCCTTGAGTGCACCATTAACATGTGTTGATGGCCCCATTACTGGCCACATTGTCCCTTGCAATGGCGTGAATCGCTGTTCAGCTTGCCATTGTCTCTGTCGAACTCTCCCTCTGGGTTCGACTACATGTTGGGGCATGCCCGACTGCCCTTGTCTGCCTGGAGAACTGTGTGCTGCTTTAACAATGTTGAATCTCTGTCCCAACCATTCCTTAACACAGTACCTCTCGTCTGTTCTGCTAGTGGCCATGCTCGCGTGGTTTAAATCCCAGTTTCTTGTCGCCATTGATACGTCCTTACTATACAGTATAAATGCACACGAGGCCCATGCTTGAGAGAAGGTCAGTCTGTGACCTGTCCTTTGTTCCTTAGCACTCAAGTGATGAAGGTGGGTGGAGCTTCCCCTTTTATACCTGAAGGTCCAGGTTAGGAGTGTCTCCCACCTAGTGGTCAGTGTTCTCACGGTGTACAACTTAGGTCAGTTTATACATGGGTTACAATGCTGGTTGAATACATGACAGTTATTATTCTTTCCGAATCAAACACATGAGCACAATCAGAGCATAAGGAAATGTTGATGCAACATATGGTACACAACACAGCATCCCCAAACTCCTCATAATCAGCACTTTGCAGTACCTCTATGCCTATCAACTCCACAAATCTGTGTTCATATGCAATTAAAGACTTTTCAAAGTACATTTCACCATCAGTTTCTATCCTTGTCTTATTGATCCACTGAAGTTTGGTTTAAAATCTTCATAAGCAGTGTGAATAAATAAAACAGGCTAATTTGCCATCCTAGAATGGGAATCATTTACTTGTGTGAATATTTAATTTATTACGTTGATTTAAAAAAAAATACCTAAAACTTAATCCGCCAAATATGTTGTTGTTTGTGTTCATATTACCTTGGTTAATTTTTCAAGTTGTGGAACTTATTGTAATGGTTATGTGGGGAATCTGAGTGTTACCAATATTACTATGAGTTACCACTGCAATTTCAGTGCGATACTATTCTACTGGTGGAATCAAAGTTCCTTCCACCACTGGTTTCTCCTCTGTGAATCCCTCCCCCATCTTCAGTTTCCCCTCTTCCTCGTCCTCGGTTTTCCTGCATGAGGGTGGACCCCAACTTTACTCTGTTGATAGTTTCCTGCCAGGTGTGCAAGGTCCTCACTATAATCATCGGATTGCCTCCCAGATCAAAAAGGATAACACACCTCTGAATTAGTCAATAAAGAAGTTCAGGTCCCAATCATAAAACTTATTTTACGGAATATTCATTCAGCTATTTCCCTGTAGGGTTTGCACACACCTGAGTGACATGAAATGCTGCACTATTTATCCCTCTTAAATGATACTTTATATGCTTATTAAATTTGGAAACAGTATTAGTACAGGCAGGTCCTCATTTGCAAGTTCACTTCTGCTAACATTCACAGATTTGCAAATCATTTTAGAGATGCAAGAAAAAATGGTGTCCAGCAGCCATTTTAAAATTCCTCCTTTACATTCTACAGGTTTTTTTTATTCATTCATAAAATATGGATGTCGCCAGCATGCCGTGCACTCCGTTCCTTTTTGCGCATGCGTGTTTGATCCAGTCGCGCAGGCACTGTAAAGTCCTGTCCCTGCAGAACAGACTCACATGAGGCACATGCTGAAGTCAAGGTCACTCAGGACCTGCACCTTTATTTCACAGCTCTCGAATGCCACACTTGCTTGAGACCTGTCTTTATATACCTGTGTGGAACAGGTATGCAGTGTCTCCTGCAAGTGCACCTCTGGTGGTAAGGTATGCTAGTGGTTACAGGTTATCATTAGTTACAGTCATGTATAGCATGGTAAGATACAGTTATGTACAGTAATGTGAGATACATGACATCACCCTCCCCTAAGGTCTTATTGTCTTTATAGATTCAGTCTCTCAGGTGGCCTAGGCTCTCGCGTGGAGCGTCTTAGTTGTGGTTCAGTTGTTTGCCTTGGTGCCTGTTTTTCTTTCGGTGTGATTGTTGGTATCTCGCCTGGGCTATCTGTTTTGTTCAGTATGATTGTTGGTATCTCGCCTGGGCTGTCTGTTGAGATAGCCATTGCCTCAGGTTGTTCCCTCTGTCTGTCCACCAGATGTGGTGTGAGTTCCACATTGTAGTCTGCCTCTGGTTCTGCAGTGTTGTTGGTGAATCTACTTTTTACTTGGTCTACATGCCTCCGGCAGGTTTGGCCATTGTCCATTTGTACCACCAGTAGCCTGTTTCCTTCCTTGTCTGTTACTGTCCCTGCAAGCCATTTGGGACCCCTGTCATAGTTTAGCACAAACACTTTGTCCCCTAGTTCATTCCACCTCCCCCTCGAATTTCGGTCATGGTACTCGGTTAGCTTACGGCGCTTTGCCTCAACGATTTCATGCATGTCTGGGAGGATTAACGAGAGCCTTGTCTTTAAGGTCCATTTCATCAATAGTTGTGTGGGGGGAACTCCAGTCAATGAATAAGGACGAGATCTGTATGCCAGCAGCAGTCGCGACAGGCAGCCCTGCAGCGTGGGACCTTGGATTTTAAGCATGCCTTGTTTAATGATTTGCACTGCTCGCTCTGCCTGGCCGTTGGAGGCCGGCTTGAACGGTGCCGTCTTAACGTGATTTTTGCTGTGGTCACTTATAAAATCTTGGAATTCTGCGCTGGTGAAGCACGGACCATTATCACTGACCAATATGTCATGAATTCCGTGCGTTGCAAAAATGGATCCAAGGCTCTCCACAGTGGTGGAGGTAGTGCTCGAGTTTAAAATGGTGCATTCGATCCACTTTGAAAATGCATCGACGACTAATAGGAACATTTTGCCCATGAATGGGCCCGCATAGTCTACGTGCACCCGCGACCATGGTTTGGTGGGCCAGGGCCACGGGCTCAGGGGGGCCTCCCTGGGGGCATTACTGAGTTGGGAACAAATGGTGCACCGTCGGATGCAGAGCTCCAAGTCTGTGTCAATGCCAGGCCACCAGACGTGGGATCTGGCTATGGCCTTCATGAGAATGATCCCCAGGTGCTCGCGGTGGATCTCCCGGACAAAGCCTCTCTGCCTCGCAGAGGCATAACTACTCGGCTACCCCACATCAGGCAGTCTGCCTGTAGTGACAGTTCATGCATGCGCCTATAGAAAGGTTTGATCTCCTCGGGGCAGGCATTGCGAGCCGCTGCCCAGTCACCGGTTAAGACACATCGTTTGACTAAGGATAACGTGGGGTCGCTGGTCGTCCAGGCTCTGATTTGGCGCGCCGTCATGGGCGAACCTGTGGACTCAAAGGCATCGATTGCCATGACTATCTCACAGTCCTGTTCGTCAGACCGTTCCGTGGTCGCCAGGGGTAGCCTGCTAAGCGCGTCGGCACAGTTATCTGTGCCTGGTCTGTGCCTTATTGTGTAGTTGTAAGACGCCAGCATGAGTGCCCACCGTTGAATGCGCGCCGAGGCGTTGGCGTTTATTGCCTTGCTCTCGGACAGCAGGACGTGAGGGGCTTGTGGTCGGTTTCTAACACGAACTTTGCCCCGAAAAGGTATTAGTGCATCTCTTTGACACCGTACACACATGCGAGCGCCTCCTTCTCCACCATACCGTACCCGCGCTCCGCCCGCGAAAGTGACCTGGAGGCATAAGCTATGGGTTGTAATTTACCCGCACCATTGACATGCTGTAAAACGCACCCGACCCCGTATGCTGACGCATCATATGTGAGAACTAGCTTTTTATCTGGATCAAAAAAAGCCAAAACACTGTTGGAGCATAGAAGGTTGCGTGCCTTATTGAAGGTTCCTGGGTGTCCCCCCAAAACCAATTGCACCCCTTTCTGAGTAGCACGTGGAGAGGCTCCAGCAGCGTGCTTAAGTTCTGCATAAAGTTCCCAAAGTAATTGAGTAGCCCGAGAAAAGCGTGCAGTTATGAGTCATTCCGGGGCCTGGGTGCCAGACGAATTGCTTCTGTTTTGGACTCTGTTGGGCGGATTCCATCAGCGGCAATCCTTCTGCCCAAAAATTCAACTTCGGGCGCGAGAAACAGACACTTGGATTTCTTAACTCTTAGGCCTACCCGATCCAACCGCTTTAGTATTTCCTCCAAATTGCGGAGATGGGAGTCGGTGTCCCTGCCCATGATAAGTATGTCATCTTGAAATACAACCTTCCCCGGGATGGACTTGAGCAGACTCTCCATGTTGCACTGGAATATAGCAGCTGCCGACCTGATGCCGAATGGGCATCGATTGTACATGAAAAGGCCTCGATGTGTGTTGATGGTGGTGAGTAGTTTAGACTCATCGGTCAATTCTTGCGTCATGTACGCAGATGTGAGGTCTAATTCGAGAAAAGTTTTCCTCCAGCCAATGTGGCAAGTAGGTCCTCCGCTCTGGGCAGCAGGTATTGGTCCTGTAGGGAGACTCCGTTTATGGTAGATTTGTAATCCCCACAGATTCGTACGGATCCATCAGGCTTCATGACTGGGACGATGGGACTTGCCCAGTCGCTAAATTCCACGGGTGAGATAATGCCTTCTCGCAGAAGCCTGTCCAGTTCATGTTCAATCTTTTCCCTCATCACATAGGGCACAGCTCTAGCCTTATGATGGACCGGTCTAGCATTCTGTGAGATGTCGATTTTAACTTTAGCCCCTTTGAAAGTGCCCACAACTGGCTGAAAGAGATGTTCAAATTGACTTAGAACTGTTAAGCAGGAGGTCCGTTCCTCTGACGATATGGCATGAACATCATCCCATTTCCAATTTAGTTTTGCCAGCCAGCTTCTCCCCAGCAGTGCTGGGAGATCTCCGGGGACAATCCACAGGGAAAGTCGGTTCACTGTCCCTTTGTGTCTGACTGAGAGCATGGCGCTGTCAAGGACTGGGATGATTTCTTTGGTATAGGTCCTTAATTTGGTGTCGACCCTTGTAAGTTTTGATCTGTTGCTTTTGTGTGGCCACAGCTGTTCAAATTGTTGAACGCTCATAAGAGATTGACTCGCTCCCGTATCCAGTTCCATGTTGACGGGTATCCCGTTGAGTAGGACCCTCATCATTATTGGAGGCGTCTTGTTGTAAGAACAGTGTCCATTGATCGTGTTGACCCGCAGTACCTCGGTGTCCCGGGCACTGTCCCCACCGTCTTCTGGTCCGCTTTCCGACCCTTCCGATTCGTATACCAGCCGAGCTGCTGTTTTTCTGCATATGCGGGCCAGATGCCCTGTATAGTTGCAGTTTCTGCAAACGGCATGCTGAAATCGACACCCCCGTGATGAGTGCCTTCCCTCACATCTCCAGCACAGACCACTTCCATTATTTCCGAAGGATGAGCTGCGTCTGGCTGATCTCTCTTGAGATTCTCTCAGTTTGTAGTTGATCACTCGCATTGTGGGTTGATGAGGTATGAACGGCCGTTCATGTGGCCCTTGATGGCTTCTGGCGCCACTGCCTGCTGTTGAGGGCCTGCTCTCCTGCCTTTGTCTGTGTGTGGGGGTAGCGGCTTGTTTCACGCTGTGAACCCCTTGTTCCGATGTTTTGTTAGTTGTCGTACCCACAGTGTAGATCAACCTCGTTTCTTCTTCTCCTGCCAAGAATGTCTGTGCAACCAGTGCTGCTGCCTCTAGGGTCAAGTTCTTGGTCTCTATGAGCTTTCGGAATATGCCTGCGTGGCCTATTCCTTCAATAAAAAAGTCTCTCAGTACTTCTCTCCTTAGTTCATCGGAGAACTCACATAAACTAGCCAGCCTCTGAAGTTCGTCACAAAGTCGGGTATGCTCTGGCCCACACAGCGTCTGTAGTTGGAGAACCTGTGTCTGGCCATGTGTAGGCTGCTCGCTCTTCAAACGACTTGCTTGCTGGTTTCTTGGGTGCCATCATTAAGGCATATGTTTTCAAGCCACAGCTGGTCAAGAGATGGGCTCTTCTCTTGTCTGCCTTATCGTCGCCTAACCAGTCTTTGGTTACAAAGCTTTGCTGGAGCCTTACTATAAAGTCCTCCCAATTATCTCCAGCATTGTATTTTTCATCTGAGCCGTTGGTCGCCATTCTGTGGATTCTGTGATTCCGTAACTCGTCGCCACTGTAAAGTCCTGTCCCTGCAGAACAGACTCACATGAGGCACATGCTGAAGTCAAGGTCACTCAGGACCTGCACCTTTATTTCACAGCTCTCGAATGCCACACTTGCCTGAAACCTGACTTTATATACCTGTGTGGAACAGGTATGCAGTATCTCCTTCAAGTGCACCCCTGGTGGTAAGGTATGCTAGTGGTTACAAGTCATCATTAGGTACAGTTATGTGTAGCATGGTAAGATACAGTTATGTACAGTAATGTGAGATACATGACAGGCACAGTACGATATATGAGGGAGCCAGAAGTGGTTTTGAACCACGTTGCTGAGCTTGGAGCTGCCGCTCCTAGGGCTTTTGGGTTATCTATCGAAAATCAGTGACTATGGTAAAGGAGCCTCCAGGACTTTTGCCTAGAATATCGCTGTTATTATCTACAAAAACATTTTCGTGGCATTCAGAGAGAGAGAGGAAATCGGAGGTGGGAGAGAGAGAGGGTGGGGGTGGAGGGAGGGGCGGCGGGGAGGGGGGGATGAGAGAGAGAGACTGGGGAGAGTGAGAGAGAGACTGGGGCAGAGAGAGAGAGACTGGGGCAGAGAGAGAGACTGGGGCTGGGAGAGAGAGACTGGGGCAGAGAGAGAGACTGGGGCAGAGAGAGAGAGAGACGGGGCAGAGAGAGAGACTGGGGAGAGAAGGGCAGAGAGAGTAAGAGGGGGTAGAGAGAGAGAGATGGGCAGAGAGAGATAGAGAGAGGAGCACAGAGAGAGATAGAGAGAGGAGCGGAGAGAGAGAGACTAGGGTAGAGATAGAGACTGGGGAGGGAGAGAGAGTGGGGCAGAGAGAAAGAGAGAGAGCAAGAGACTGGGGTGGAGAAATAGTGAGAGAGAGGGTCAGAGAGAGACTGGGAGGAGGTAGGCAGAGAGGGGATGGCTAGGGGGGATCGGTGGGGAGAGAGAAGGAACTCAGGAAGAGGAGGTCAGGAACTCGGTTAGATGGGGAGGTAAAGAGCACAGTGGGGATGGGGTAAGAACGTGATCCAGGACAAAGGACGGGGGTTGAGAGCGATAATATGATCCAGATAATAAGATGGATCACGTTCCTCCAAGCCAACCCCCATTACATCCACACCACATTCTCCCTCTCCTCCCCCTACACCTGGTTGATTTGTCGGAAAGCTCGGTGCGTGTAAGACAAATGACATCATTGGACGGGACGAAATCCGAAATGCACGACGCTGAATGAAGGACAGGAACTCGGGTGGGAGGTCAGGAACTTGGGCCAGGTGGTGCGGTGGGGGGGAAGGTCAGGCAATTGGCCGGGGAGAGACTGTCAGAAACGTGGGGAGGGGGTGGGGGGAGAATGTCAGAAACTGGGGTGGTGGGGGGGCTGAGGGAAGGAACTTGTTTGGGAGGATGGGAGAAGGTCTTAACCCTTGACAGTGAGCCCTGTGTTCCAAGTGAGCTCTGTTCTGTCTGGACCCTGCAGTCAGAATGGCTCGAATTACACTTTGCAAAGTCAATGGTTTTGTCGGCAGGGAGTATCTAATTACAAATTCCAGAGAAACTGTTGGGTGTGTCTTATCCTCCAAGTGGACCAATCAGCAATCAGGTTGTGTGATCAAGGGACCCAATCAGAGCTTTAGGTGTTGCAAATTAACGTATCCTTAACTCTATCAAGGGAAGTCGTACTTTCCTGACAACTCGGCATAATTATCATCATGATAAATTCACACATAAGCAACATTGGAATATTTTATTTTTATAATTATATTTTTGTGCCGTCATATAGCACTATTTTGAATATAAACAAATAGATTTGCCAAACTATTTTTAAAAAATTGAGTTTATGCACATTTTCATGAAGTTCACATGATACTATTGCTATCTTACCAAGCACCTTTCAACAAAGATTCTCTTTTGAGATTTAAGGGATAAATGTTCAACTTCAGTGCTCCCTGGGAAGTGTACACCTGAATTTCCAAGTTCATGAAGCTGTGTGCAGAGTGCGTTGAAATGAAAATTTACCCTAAAGCTTTCTTTGGTATTATAAACAAAGCAACTTTGGTCAATTTGGTTGATATCTACAGGTGAGAACAGTATCAAATCAGACTTGGTAGACTGATTCAAAACTGCCTGGGACAGGGATAATTAAAGAGGAGCCAGCGAAGCTGATTTAAATGTTTTACTGTAGATAAGTATTTTTATTCAGGGCAGTCAGTTCCCATGATGCCGATAAAAGACCACAACCAAATCTCTGGGAAAAAAACATGAGAATAGAACTTGTGATAGGCACAGAAGAGGAGGTGTGAGAACTCATTTGAAAGGACCTACATAAGATTTCTGCCATCTAAAGCTCATTCAAGAAAAGTGTGTTACATATACATGCAGTCTAACTGTATGATTTAGACATTGCAAGAATAATACCAGGTCAGGGAAAGCAAAGGAGTAAAGGTAGGACTACTCGGAAGAGATTAGAAAGCAGATAGAGCAAAAAAAGCATTGAGCATATTAAGCCCATTCCTTTTACAGGCCATTTACAATCTACTCTAGCAATTTTTTTTTATCTCCTGAGAGAAATTTCTGCATAATTTCTCTCTCATTTCAAGGTAATCAAAACAACTCCAAAACAGCTCTCTGTCCCCTCAGGTTCCCTAATTCAACACTTGTTGGTTGATTTCCACAGATGACATTTCCTTCTTCCTAGCGGCAAATGTTGCATCTGATTTATCCCCGTTAGGTTTAGGGGGGAATTCCAGAACAGCAGTAAATGTGTTAAAGAGAAGTAGGTGCCAAGCATTATATTACCAAAGACAGAGAAAAAGTTTGTGAAACACTTTTCATAAAGACCTTAAGCTGTAAAAACACATCCTGTTATAAGAACATAAGAACCTAAGAGTTAGGAACAGGAGTAGGCCATCTGGCCCCTCGAGCATGCTCCGCCATTCAATAAGATCATGGCTGATCTGATCTTGGGCTCAGCTCCACTTCCCTGCCCTCTCCCCATAACCCTTGACTCCCTTATCTTTCTAAAATCTGTCTATCTCCACCTTAAATGTATTCAATGACCCAGTCTCCACAGTTCTCTGGGGTAGAGAATTCCACAGATTCATGACCCTCTGAGAGAAGAAATTCCCCCTAATTTCCATTTTAAATGTGTGACCCCTTATTCTAATACTATGCCTCCTAGAGAGGAAACATCCTCTCTGCATCTACCCTGTCAAGCCCTCTCAGGATATAATACGCTTCAATAAGATCACCTCTCAGTCTTCTAAACTCCAATAGTATAGGCCCAACCTGCTCAACCTTTCTTCATATGACAACCCTTTCATTTCATGAATCAACCTTGTGAACCTTCTCTGAACTACCTCCAATGCAAGTATATCCCTCCTTAAATAAGGAGACCAATACTGTACGCAGTACTTCAGGTGTGGTCTCACCAATGCCCTATACATTTGTAGCAGCACTTCCTTACTTTTATACTCCATCACCTTTGCAGTAAAGGCCAACATTCCATTTGCTTTCCTAATTACTTGCTATACCTGCATGCTAACTTTTTGAGTTTCATGTACAATGATCCCCAGATCCCTCTGTACCACAGCATTTTGTAACCTCTCCCCATTTAAATAATAATTTGCTTTTTTATTTTTCGTACCAAATTGGATAACCTTACATTTTCCCACATTATACTCCATCTGCCAAATTTTTGTCCATTCACTTAGCTTGTCTATGTCCCTTTGTAGATTCGTTGTGTCCTCCTCACAACTTGCTTTCCCACCTATCTTTGTATCATCAGCAAATTTGGCTACATTACACTCGATACCTTCATCCAAGTCATTAATATAGATTGTAAATAGTTGCGGTCCCAGCACTGATCCTTGTGGCACCCCACTAGTTACAGTTTGCCAACCTGAAAATGACCCATTTATCCCGACTCTCTGATTTCTGATAGCCAGCCAATCCTCAATCCATGCTAATATATTACCCTCAACCCCGTGAGCTCTTATCTTGCGCAGTAATCTTTTATGTGGCACCTTATTGACTGCTTTCTGGAAATCCAAATATATGACATCTACTGGTTCCCCTTTATCCACCCTGCTTTTTACATCCTCAAAGAACTCCAGCAAATTTGTCAAACATGATTTCCTTTTCATAAAACCATGCTGACTCTTCTTGACTACATTATGATTTTCTAAATGTCCTTCTACTACTTCCTTAATAATGGACTCCAGCATTTTCCCAATGACAGATGTCAGGTTAACTGGTCTATAATTTCCTGTTTTCTGTCTCCCTTTTAAGAGCTCTTAAAAGTTATTACTGTTCTGACTATTTCCTTAAGTCTGCAGTACTGGCATTAACTGAAAACCCTGTCAGAAATAAAGTAATACTTATTTCAGTTTTCTACACCAGAGATGTTATAAAGAAAATCCTCAAAAATATCACAAATAACTTACAACTACATTTTAAATATCAATGTAATTACAACCTGCGCCCAAATGCCTTGTTGTCCTAAGACTCCTCCTCTTAGGCTTAATTTATTATGGGTTGTATTTTTCTTTATATAGTATACAGTAACAGAATAGCTTTCCATTTTCACAAGTAACTTATATTTTGCCTTGTCACCACCATCCATTAACCAGGAAGAAACACAAGGTAGCTGATGACCGACAGTTGCCTTGACAAGCAATACAATTCAATGTTTGGGCTGTACACTGTAAAATTTTGAAATCTCCTATACATTAAGATCCAATTGATAAGGTCGTTTAGAAAATGTAAGAATTGTATCTCGTACCTGCTTACGTGGCACTCAACTGCCTAGCGAGCAATAACACCCCTGCAAGTGCTCATATTGTCTAAATATGTCAATGACTATGACACCATGAGGTAAGAAATGACTGCAGCAGATATATTACTTGTCCAAGGTGAAACACGACCAAGATTATTATTCAGCTACATTTTCTTATCGTCTTCATCTTCCGATTGCGTTGTTTCAAATGTTTAGAAATTGGCACTTACTACATTACTAACCATTCCAAAAAGTAAGCGCTCACCGCCCTTCCCATAAGGGATAACACTGATTTCAGTACTTCATAAAAGGATGGCATGTTAGCGGCGCTACAATAACTCGCCTATCCCATAAATGAATTAAAGTTTGGCATCTTCGAATTTAACATTTATTTAAAATGAAGTCTGCATGGTAACTGCTGGGCGTGTGATCTGAAGCTGCAATAATGCAGCAGTGCTAAAGAACACTCTCCAGCAAGGGATGAAATGTTTTTATTTTTTGAAATTGATTTAATTTAAAGTTATTTGTATTACATGTTATTTCAATGTAGCTTCTGAGTTGCCGCGTGCCCGCGACTTGGTCTCACTTCAGTCTCGTGCATGCAGCGCCTCGGTCGCCATGGAGACAAAACCTTTCTATTTAATAAAGGATGTATGCTACGGAATAAGGCGCTTTTTTGGTGCATTTATACGTCCGCCCGCTAGTTTGCCTTAATGCACAGATTAAAACTAGTCTTCCACCTGTGTCTTTCTGTTCACTTAAAATGAATTGTCTGAAAGTTCAGTCTTTCCCCACTGTCACTCTGCTGTGGGACTTCACTCAAACTCGCCCGCCTTTCCCACGCTCATGGCTTGTATAAAGTAAAATCTTATTAGTTTTGAAATCATTTTTGTCATGTATTCAACTATCATTGTAACCCATGTATAAGCTGACCTAAGTTGTACACCTTGAGAACATTGACCACAAGGGGGTGAACTTGTGTGAGACACACTTAACCTGGACTTTCAGGTATAAAAGGGAAAGCTCCACCCACCTTCATCACTTGATGTCTTGGTAATAAAGGTAACTGGTCACAGAGTGACCTTCTCTCAAGTATGGGCCTCGTGTGCATTTATACTGTATAGTAAGGACATATCATTGGTGACGAGAAGCTTGGATTTAAACCACGCGAGCATGGCCACTAACAGCACAGAGAGGTACTGTGTTGGTGATGATTGGGACGACTTTATTGAGACTTTATTACAGCAAAGTTTTGTCACTAAGGAATGGTTGGGACAGGATTCGGCCGACAAACGCAGGGCTCATCTCCTGACGGCTTGTGGATCCAGAACGTACTCCCTGATGGAGGACCTTCTAGCGCCAGAGAAGCCAGCGGACAAAACGTTCGAAGAGCTCAGTAAGTTGATCGGGGAACACCTTAAACCGGCAAGCAGTTTTACACGCACCGGCAGCGAGAAGGGCAAAGCGTTCCAGACTTCGTGGCAGATCTCCGGCGACTGGCGAGCCTATGTAAGTTCCCAGATGCATGTAGAGCGGAGATGCTGTGAGACTTTTTTATTGAAGGCATCGGACACACTGGGGTTTTCAGGAAACTGATTGAGACCCAGGACTTGACCTTGGAAGTGGTGGCTCTGATAGCCCAGACAGTTATCTCAGGGGAGGAAGAGACCAGAATGATGTATAACAAAAATCTTGGCTCAAATGCGGCAAACAACCAGGGAGTCAACATTGTTAATGCGGCACACAGTTCTCTAGGCAAACAAGGGCAATTGGACATGCCCCAGCATGTAGTCGAACCCAAAGGGGTAATTCAACAGAGACAATGGCTAGCTGAATGGCGATTCATGCCATCGCAATGGACAATGCGGCCAGTAATGGGGCCATCAACACCTGTTAATGATGCGCTTAAGGACAGTTACAGAGACAGTCAGAGACGATTGACTGGTAATAGACCTTTTGTTTTCAACAACGGGGCCTCCAGCTCATGCTGGAGGCGTGGAGGCAATCACCCAGCCAGAGCTTGCAGGTATCAGCAATATACCTGCAGAAACTGCAACATCAGTGGTCACTTGGCGCGTATGTGAAGGAAGCCTGCAGCCAGGTTGATGTATGAGGAGGACAGGCCTGATGTAAGCCCTACGAGGACAAATGAATACTGGGGGAAATCGCTGGAAGCTGAAGTTCAGTGAGTTCATGTGGAGCACATATATAGTTCATATACCAGGACGCCACCGATAATGATGAAAGTGCTCCTCAATGGCATCCCAGTATTAATAGAGCTAGACACGGGGGCCAGCCAGTCCCTGATGAGTATCAAACAGTTCGAAAGGTTGTGGGCGTCCAAGGCCAGGAGGCCAAAATTATTGCCGATTGACGCACAGCTACGGACATATACAAAGGAGATCTTTCCGGTGCTAGACAGCGCCACGGTAGTCGTGACCCACAAAGATTCGGAGAACAGGTTGCAACTCTGGATTGTCCCGGGGGACGGTCCCGCATTACTGGGGAGGAGTTGGCTTGCTGTCATGAACTGGAAATGGGACGATGTCAATGCAATTTCTTCTGTGGAGCGAGTATCATGCTCACAGGTCCTGGACAAATTTGACTCATTATTTCAACCCAGCATCAGCATTTTCATGGGGACCAAGGTAGTGATTCACATAAATCCGGACGCCAGGCCAGTACACCACAAGGCCAGAGTGATGCCGTACGTGATGCGGAAAAAGATAGAATGCGAATTGGACCGCCTGCTGAGGGAAGGCATCATCTCGCCAGTGGATGGGTCGGTCAGGATATGTGGCGATTACAAGACCACCATCAATCAGGTGTCACTCCAAGACCAGTACCCGCTACCGAGAGCGGAGGACCTCTTTGCGACGCTATCCGGTGGCAAACTTTTTTCAAAATTGGACCTGACCTCAGCTTACATGACCCAGGAGCTGGCGAGTGAGTCGAAGAAGCTGACCACCATCACGACACACAAGTGGTTGTTTGAATATAACAGATGTCCGTTCGAGATCCGTTCGGCCGCCGCGATCTTTCAGCGAAATATGGAAAGCCTCCTCAAGTCGATTCCAAAGATGGTTGTTTTTCAAGACAACATCCTCATCACGGGTCGCGATACTGAAGAACACCTCCACAACCTGGAGGAGGTGCTACGCAGACTGGACCGGGTAGGGCTGCGACTGAAAAAGGCGAAGTGCATCTTCTTAGCTCCAGAGGTAGAATTCCTTGGGAAGAGGGTCGCAGCAGACGGGATCAGACCTACTACGTCCAAAACGGAAGCGATCCAGAGAGCACCCAGACCCCGTAACACGACGGAGCTGCGTTCGTTCCTGGGGCTCCTGAACTATTTTGGTAACTTTCTTCCCAAATTGAGCACGCTGTTAGAGCCGCTACACGGGCTCCTATGCAAAGGTCGCGATTGGGTCTGGGGGAACAGCCAGGAAAGGGCTTTTGATAGAGCACGCAATTTGTTATGCTCCAACAAACTATTAACGCTATATAACCCATGTAAGAAACTTGTTTTAATGTGCGATGCGTTGTCCTATGGGGTTGGGTGTATGTTGCAGCATGTGAATGCCAATAGTCAGTTACAGCTGGTAGCTTATGCCTCCAGAAGTCTGTCCCAGGCAGAAAGGGGCTACGGGATGGTAGAAAAGGAAGCGCTAGCATGTGTACATGCAGTAAAAAAATGTACTAGTACCTGTTTGGCAGGAAATTTGAGATGGAAACAGATCACAAACCCCGAACGTCCCTTTTGGCCGACAACAAGGCCATAAATGTGAATGCATCGGCCCGCATACAGAGGTGGGCACTCATGTTAGCCGCCTATGACTACACAATTCGACACAGACCGGGCACTGAAAACTGCGCCGATGCATTCAGCAGGTTCCCACTAGCCACCACTGAGGGGGCAACTGAGCCTGATGCTGAGATGGTCATGGCTGTTGAAGCTTTCGAAAGCGAAGGCTCACCTGTGACAGCCTGGCAGATTAAAGTCTGGACAAATAAAGACCCGCTACTAACCTTAGTTAAGAAATATGTCCTGAATGGGGACTGGGCAGCCACGTACGGGGCATGCCCTGAGGAATTTAAACCGTTTCATAGGCGCAAGGATGAACTCTCGATTCAGGCCGATTGCCTACTGTGGGGAAACTGAGTAGTCATGCCCCAGATGGGCAGAGAGGTGTTTGTCAGAGAACTTCACAATGAGCACCCGGGCATTGCCATGATGAAGGCAATTGCCAGGTCACACATTTGGTGGCCAGGGATAGATGCAGACCTGGAACTTTGTGTTCGCAGGTGCAACATGTGGGCTCAGCTGGGCAACGCACCCAGGGGAGCCCCCCTTAGTCCCTGGTCCTGGCCCGCCAAGCCATGGTCACACATCCATGTGGACTATGCAGGTCCTTTCATGGGAAAAACGTTTTTGGTTGTAGTAGACACCTACTCCAAATGGATTGAGTGTGCCATTTTAAATTCAAGCACATCCTCTGTCACGGTAGAAAGCCCACGGGCAATGTTCACCGCCTATGGTCTACCGGATGTCTTGGTCAGCGACAATGGCCCGTGCTTCACAAGCACTGAATTCCAGGACTTCATGGTAGGCAATGGAATCAACCATGTCAGAACGGCACCGTTCAAGCCAGCCTCAAACGGCCACGCGGAACGAGCAGCGCAGATAATCAAACAGGGGATGCTCAGAATCCAAGGGGGTTCCCTACAAAGCCGCTTATCACGCCTCCTGTTGGCCAATAGACCCCGACCACACTCGCTCATAGGGGTTCCACCCGCAGAGCTGCTAATGAAAAGGACGCTCAAAACCAAGTTATCCCTTATACATCCTACTATGAAAGAAATTGTTGAGAGCAGGCGTCAGTCACAATATGACTACCATGACAGGAATGCGAGGGCACGATGTATTGATGTCAATGACCCTGTCTTTGTCCTTAATTACGGTGCGGGGCCCAAATGGCTTGCAGGCACTGTGATTGCCAAAGAGGGGAATAGGGTTTTGGTAGTTAAACTTACCAATGGACAAATCTGCCGCAAACACATGGATCAAACTAAAAGGAAGTTCGGCAACCCCATAGAAGAAGCAGAGGAAGAACACGACGTAGAGTTTACTTCACCATAGGTGACCGAACACCGGAACCAAGTGGAGGAGAGCCCAGTCACTGTGGGCAGTCTGGACAGGCCTGAGGCACCGCAAACAGCAGACACTCAGGCCACGCCCAACAACCGGAGCCCCAACTCAGGCACTCTACAAGGGAGCGTAAACCACTAGAGAGACTTAACCTGTGATCCCAATAAGACTTTGGGGGGGAGATGATGTCATATATTCAACTATCATTGTAACCCATGTATAAGCTGACCTAAGTTGTACACCTTGAGAAGATTGACCACAAGGGAGTGAACTTGTGGGAGTCATTCCTAACCTGGACATTCAGGTATAAAAGGGGAAGCTCCACCCACCTTCATCACTTGAGGTCTAGGTACTAAAGGTAACTGGTCACAGAGTGACCTTCTCTCAAGTATGGGCCTCGTGTGCATTTATACTGCCTAGTAAGGACATATCAATTTTATTACAAGGTTTGTATTCGAAATATGAAAAAAATAAGTTACTGTTGTTTTTTCAATGCAATTTTCCTTCAATTTTTCATTATCACCGCCCCCCAGTTCTCCCCCTCCTCTCTCCACTCATGCCTGCGTTTGCCACCTGGCTAGAAGTGCTTGCTGGAGGGATCACCCCTGTGGCTCCACAGCTGCTGGTTGTAAGGGCCACAATATACCACACATGGCCTCAGCCAGTAATTTATGCAAAGCTGTTAGAATTTCTTTTGACAAATAGCTGAATGCCCTCAAAATCCTTCAGCATGATGCATGTTCTGAATGTTGTGATACCATCTATAAATCGAACCTGTATTATGGAGTACAGCCAGAGCCAAGTCCATGGCACAACGGCTGTCTCAGCTGTATAGCGAGGGAGGAGGAAGACAGGGAAAGCAATAGTGGTAGGGGATTCGATAGTTAGGTGAGCAGACAAGTGTTTCTACAGTAGCACAAGTGACTCCAGGATGGCATGTTGCCTCCCTGGTGCCAGGGTTAAGGATGTCACTGAGCGGCTGCAGAACATTCTGGGGGTGATGTTGAACAGACAGAGGTCGTGGTCCATATAGATACCAACAACATGAGTAGAAGGAGGTTTGAGGTCCTGCTGGAAGATTTTAGGGAGCTAGGAAAGAGATTAAAGAGGACCTCAAAGGTAGTAATCTTTAGATTTACAATCTATATTAATGACCTAGATGAAGCAACCTAATGTAATGTATCCAAGTTTGCTGACATACAAAGCTAGGTGGGACAGTACGCTGTGAGGAGAACACAAAGTGTCTGCAAAGGTATTTAGATCGACTAAGTGAGTGGGCAGTAAAGTGGCATCTGGAGTATAATGTGGGGAAATGTGAGGTTATTCACTTTGGTAGGAAGAATAGAAAAACAGAATATTTTTTAAATGGTGAGAAACTTTTAAATGTTGGTATTCAGAGAGATTTAGGTGTCCTTATGCAAGAAACACAGAAAGGTACAGCAAGCAATAAGGAAAGCAAATGGCATGCTGTCCTTTATTGCAAGGATGTTGGAGTATAAGAGTAAGGAAGTCTTGCCACAATTGTACAGGGCCTTTGTGAGACCACACCTGGAGTACTGTGCACAGTGTTGGTCTCTTTATCTAAGGAAGGACATACTTGCCTTGGAGGCGGTGCAATGGAGATTCACTAGATTGTTTCCTGGGATGAGAGGGCTGTCTTATGACGAGAGATTGTGTGAAATGGGCCTATACTCTCTGGAGTTTAGAAGAATGAGAGGTGATCTCATTGAAACATACAAGATTCTGAAGAGGATTGATAGGGTAGATGCTGAGAGGTTGTTTCCCCTGGCTGGAGTGTCTAGGGGAGACTAGGGGACATAGTCTCAAGACAAGGGGTAGGCCATTTAAGACAGAGATGAGGAGGAATTTCTTCACTCAGAGGGTTGTGAATCTTTGGAAATCTCTGCCCCAGAGGGCTGTAGATTCTCTGAATATATTCAAGGCTGAGATAGATAGATTTTTTGAGTCTAGGGGAATCGAAGGATATGGAGATCAAGCGGGAAAGTGTTGAGGTCGATGATCATCCATGATCTTATTGAATGTTGGAGCAGGCTCGAGAGGCCATATGGCCCACTCCTGCTCCTATTTCTTATGTCCTTATGTACTCCTGGTGCTACGCGAGGTTAGAGCAAATGAATGTGTGGCTGGAGAGATGGTGCAGGAGGGAGTGCTTCAGATTCCTGAGGCATTGGGGCTGGTTCTGGGGGAGGTGGGACCTGTACAGGCCAGATGGGTTGTACCTCAACAGAGCCGGTATCAATATCCTGGTGTGGAACTTTGCTACTGCTGTTGGGGAGGGTTTAAACTATGTTTGCAGGGGGATGGGCACCAGGATGTAGCATTAGCAAGGAGAAACAAAAGGCGCAAAGGATTGGGAGAGACAGATAGAACTAAAGCAAGAAATAGTAAGGTATTTGGTGGGGTCTGACTAAGAGCGAACACAGGATAGTCTAAGATAGGCTTACAATGTATGTATGTGAATGCATGAAGCATAGTAAACAAGGTTGGTGAGCTGCAGGTGCAAATAGCCACATAGAAATATGATGTCATGGCAATAACAAAGACCTGGCTCAAAAAAGGGCAGAATTGGGTATTAAATATTCCTGCATATAGAATGTTCAGGAAAGTGTAATGATTCAAGAGTCTTGTTACTGTAAACTATGTCAGGTGTAAACCTGATCCATCTTTATTTGCGCCCAAAGTACACACATGACATAGTACCCACACTTATATACCAGTGACCGTGCACGCGCGCGTACAGCCCGATGACCTCCGACAGTGGTGCCCTCTGGTGCCTGGTGACCCAAGCATCAATACATAACAAGATCCCCCTTTCAAGATCTTAATATCAGTCTCTTTACAAATTAAGACGGTCTGGGACTTTCCGCTCACGAGTTGATCATCTCAGTTCAGCTTTAGTTCTAGGCGAGCGTTCTGAGTCAGTTGTGACTGAAGGCTGAGTAACCGATCTGATGGGAGTGGTAATGACCACATCAGAGACTGAAGGTCCAGGTTCAGTAATGGCAGCAGAGTCCTCTGATGAATGAAACATCGGTTGGTTGGTCACTGACTGCAACTTCCTCAAACGGTTCCAGTTCATCCGTGTGCCGCAGTTTTACCTGATCAACATGTTGCCTGCATGTTTGCCCATTCTTGAGCACAAAAATAAACACTCTGTTACCCTCCTTGGCTGTAACAGTACCAGCGATCCACTTTGGACCTTGACCATAGTTCAGTACATTGACAGAGATGTCACGTGACACAGCAGCACGATCATGATACCATTGTTGACTTTGACATCTGTTTTCAACACGATCATTCAAATCAGGATGAACAAGAGAAAGCTTGGTCTTGAGATTTCTATTCATCAGTAGTTCAGCAGGGGAAAGCCCCAGTAAGCATGTGAGATCGTGTCCTGTAGCTGAGCAATATACATGACAAACGAGGCTGCAGTGAACCCTGAGTTACACGTATCATACTTTGCTTGATCGTTTGAACAGCACGCTCTGCTTGACCATAAGAAGCAGGTTTGAATGGAGCTGACCTCACATGTCTCATACCATTGAGTTTCATAAACTCTTGAAACTCAAGACTTGTGAAGCAAGATCCGTTGTCGCTCACAACAATGTCAGGTAAGCCATGAGTAGCATATATGCAATGAAGGCTCTCAATAGAAGCTGTAGATGTACTGGATGACATAATAATACACTCTATCCACTTTGAATATGCATCCACCACAACAAAAAACATCTTTCTCAGGAAAGGGCCCGCAAAATCGATGTGGATCCTCGACCATGATTTAGATGGCCACGACCAAAGACTCAGCGGAGATTCCGCTGGTACTTTACTTAGCTGCATGCAAGTATTGCACTGATGCACACATGATTCCAGATCAGAGTCAATTCCAAGGCCACCATACATGAGATGTATCGTCATGACAATACTGGGATGAGTGCTATGCAGTTCATGTACACATTTTCTCTACCTTTCTTAGGCATGATGACATGATTACCCCACAGTAAACAATCTGACTGAATGGACAGCTCATCTTTGTGACGGTTGTAAGTTTTGGTCTCATTACATATCTCCATAGGTATTGCAGACCAATCACCACTGAGGACACAACGTTCCACAACCGATAAAATAGGGTCATGACTGGTCCAGATCCTAACTTGTTGAGCAGTGACAGGGGTTTCTTCCCTCTCAAAAGCATCCATTACTAACAGTAGATCTGCAGGTTGAGGCATCTTCATATCAGGTATAGGCAAAGGCAGACGACTCAGTGCATCGGCACAATTCTCAGTACCAGGTCTATGACGAATAACATAATCATAGGCAGACAATGTCAACGCCCACCTCTGGATACGGGACAATGTATTGGTATTAATACCTTTGTTTTCCGAAAAAAAAGAAATTAATGGTTTGTGATCCGTTTCGAGTTCAAAACGAAGGCCAAACAGGTACTGATGCATCTTTTTTTACCCCATACATACAGGCTAAAGCTTCTTTTTCTACCATGCTGTAAGCTCTTTCCGCTTTTGATAAACTTCTCGAAGCAATCGCAACAGGTTATAGCTTACCCGATTCATTTGCTTGTTGGAGTACACAGCCAACCCCATATGATGAAGCATCACAGGCCAATACAAGACGCTTACACGGATCATAATGAACAAACAACTTGTTTGAACAGAGCAGATTCTTAGCTTTCTCAAAGGCTCTATCTTGAAACACACCCCAGACCCAGTTGTCGCCTTTTCTGAGTAGCATGTGCAGTGGCTCTAATAAAGTGCTCAATCTGGGTAAGATATTGCCAAAGTAGTTGAGTAGCCCAAGGAATGAACGTAGCTCCGTCACATTCTGAGGCCTGGGCGCATTTTTGATGGCCTTGGTTTTCGAATCAGTAGGCCTGACGTCATTAGCAGAAATCTTCCTCCCCAGGTATTCAACTTCAGGTGCCATGAAGACACACTTCGAACATTTCAGCCTGAGTCCCATTTTGTCCAGACGATGTAGGACTTCTTCAAGATTGTTCAGATGTTCAACAGTATCGCAACCTGTGACCAGAATGTCATCTTGAAACACGACAGTTCTAGGAATGGACTTCAATAGACTCTTCATATTCCTCTAAAATATGGCTGCAGCCGAACGAATTCCAAAAGGATACCTGTTGTAGACAAACAGTCCTTTATGGGTGTTGATGCAGGTGAGTTTCTTCGAAGTGCCGACAAACTCCTGCGTCATATAGGCCAATGTCAGATCTAGCTTAGTGAATGACTTTCCACCAGCTAGCATGGCGAACAGGTCATCAGCCTTCGGTAATGGATACTGATTCTGTTTCGAAAATCGGTTAATCGTAACCTTGTAGTCTCCACAAATCCTGACAGTGCCATCACTCTTCAACACAGGAACAATAGGACTGGCCCACTTGATAAACTCGCCCGGTGATATGACCCCTTCACGTTGGAGTCTGTCAAGCTCAATTTCAATCTTCTCCCTCATCATGTACGGAACAGACCGAGCTTTATGATAGACAGGCCTTGCATCAGAATCCAGGTGAATCTGCACCTTGGCTCCAGTAAAATTACTAATGCCCGGTTCAAACAAAGAAGGAAACTTCTTCAACACTTGAGCACATGAAGTATCATCCACCGAGGACAACGCTTTGACATCATTTCAGTTCAGCTTGATTTTCTCAGGCCAATTCCTGCTGAACAGCATTACCTGGGACGATCCATAATGGTAGATCTTGAACCACACCATCATATGACACCTTGATTACTGCACTGCCAATCACCGGTATGAGTTCCTTAGTGTAAGTACGCAACTTGGCATTGACTGGACTCAGCTTAGGATTCACAGCCTCAGTGTCCCACATCTTGTCGAATATCCTTCGGCTCATTATCGACTGACTCGCACCTGTGTCCAGTTCCCTTGATACAGGCACGCCATTCAGCTTCACATTAACAATTATCGGCTGGCTCTTTGCCAAGAATGAATACAGACCATACACTTCCTCCTCGGGTAGTGTATCCGGGCAAGTACTGGACTGGTCATCATCAACAATGTGATGAGCAGCAGCACGCTTGCTCAGTTGTGGGTCCATTCTCTGACGGTGCCCCACTTTCGAACAGCCATTACAGGATTATTGTTTAAACCGACACTGATGAGGCCGATGATTGCCCACAACGCCAACAGGGTGAAATCAGATTCGTACCAGTTGGCGGACTCTGACCAGCTACAGGTTTCACATAAGCAGTCGAGTAGACCCTGCCATAAGCAGCTCTGCCAGAAGACGACACAATCTTGTTTACAGTACCTGCCGTGGAGCTCCGACTCTTCGATGTTATCTGCCTCAAATTATCATCATTTGTCATGCATGCCTGGGCAGTCGCGATGGTTTTCTCAAGTCCAGCTTCTCTTCGGCCAATAACTTCCAAAGAATCACATCATGGTTGATGCCTATCACGAAGAAATCTCACAACATGTCTTCCAACATGTTCCCGAACTTACACGGCTCAGCAAGACGTCGTAGGTCGGTGACGAATCCTGACATATCCTGGCTCTCAGCACGAATATGCATATGGAAGCGATAGCGTGAGATGATGATCCCCTCTTTTGGCTTAAGATGGTCAGACACCAAAACACACAAATCCTCGTACTCTTTGTCCGTTGGATGTAAAGGCGAGAGAAGGTTCTTCATGAAGCCGTAAATTTTCTGACTACAAACAGTGAGAAAAACTGCCCTGCACTGAACAGCGTCAGCCTCCCCCCCCATTTTGTTGGCCACAAAATACTGATCCAGGCGGTCAATAAAATCCACCCAATCCTCGCCCTCCACGAATTTCTCCAGAATTCCAATAGTGCCCATTGTACATGCGAAAGTTCTTAATTTATCTCGTTGCCAAATGTAATGACTCAAGAGTCTTGTTGCTGTAACCTGCCTCAGGTGTAAACCTGATCCATCTTTATTCATGCCCAAAGTACACACGTGACATAGTACCCACGCTTATATACCAGTGACCGTGCACACGTTCGTTCAGCCCGATGACCTCTGACAGTGGCGCCCTCTGGTGTCTGGTGACCCCAAGCATCAATACATAACAGAAAGATAGGGAAGGAAATATAGGAGGTGGTGTGACAGTATTGGTTAAGGAGAATGTTACAGTGCTGGAGAGAGAGAATGTCCTGGAGGGGGTCAAGGACATAATCTATATGGTTAGAGTTAAGAAATAATAGAGGTGCCATACACCAGTAGCTATACTCTATAGGCTACCAACTAATGGGAAAATATGGAGGAGAAAATTTGCAGACAAATTACAGAGAGCTGCAAGAATTATAGAGTAGTGATAATGGGGGACTTCAACTATCCTAATATAGACTGGGATAATAATAGTGTAAAGGGCAGAGAGGGGGAAGAATTTCTGAAATGTGTTCAAAAGAACTTTCTTGATCAGTCTGTTCCAGCCCAACAAGGAAGGAGGCATTGCTGGATCTGGTTCTGGGGAATGAAGTAGGTCAAGTGGAGCAAGTGTCAGTAGGTGAACATTTAGGAAACAATGATCATAGTATCATAAAGTTTAGCTTAGCTATGGAAAAGGGCAGGGAGCAATCTAGAGTAAAAATATTTAATTGGAGGAAGACAAATTTCAGTGGAATGAGAACGGATCTGGCCTGGGTAAATTGGAATCAAAGATTGGCAGGCAAAATTGTGGTGGAATAATGGGCTGTCTTTAAAGAGGAAATAGTTTGGGTACAGTCGAGGTAATTCCCAGTCGGGGGAAAGACAGGGCAATTAAAGTCAGGGCTCCCTGGATGATGAAAGAGATAGTAAGATGAAGCAGAAAAAGAGCACCTATGACAGGTGTCAGGTCGAGAATATGTCTGAGAATCAGGTGAAATATAGAAAGTTCTGCGGAGAAGTGAGAAAGAAAATAAGAGGGGCAAAGAGAGGGTATGAGAATAAAGTGGCAGCTAACATAAAAGGTAATCCAAAAGTCTTCTCCAGGCATATAAATAGTAACCAGGTAGTAAAAGGAGGGGTGGGGCCGATTAGGGACCAAAAAGGAGATCTACGCATGGAGACAGAGGGTATGGCTGAGGTGCTAAATGAGTACTTTGCAACTGTCTTCACCAAGGAAGAAGATTCTGCCATAGACATAGTAAAGAAGGAGCTAGAGAAGATATTGAATGGGATAAGAATTGATAAAGACGAGATACTAGAAAGGCTGGCTGTCACCAGGAAAAGATGGGATGCATCCTAGGACGCTGAGAGAAGTGAAGGAAGAAATTGCGGAGGTATTGGCCATAATCTTCCCATCCTCTTTAGAAACAGGGGTGGTGCCAGAAAACTGGAGAACTGCAAATGTTCCACCCTTGTTCAAAAAAGGGTGTAAAGAAAGTATAAGCCGGTCAGTTTAATCTTGCTAGTGGGGAAGCTTTTAGAAGCAATAACTAGGGACAAAATTAACAGTCACTTGGACAAGTGTGGATTAATTAAGGAAAGGCAGCACGGATTTGTTAAAGGCAAATCGTGCTTAACCTACTTGATTGAATTTTTTGATGAGGTAACAGAGAGGGTTAATGAGGGCAATGCAGTTAATGTAGTGTATATGGATTTCCAAAGGGCTTTCGACAAAGTGCCAAATAATAGGTTTGCCAGCAAAGTTGAAGCCCATGGAATAAAGGGACAGTGACAACATGGATATGAAATTGGCTAAGTGACAGGAAACAGAGAGTAGTGGTGAACAATTGTCTTTCAGCCTGGAAAACATAAGAAATAGGAGCAGGAGTAAGCCATAAGGCCCCTCGAGTCTGCTCCGCCATTCAATAAGATCATGGCTGATCTGATCATGGACTCAGCTCCACTTCCCTGCCCGCTCCCCATAACCCCTTATCCTCATCGTTTAAGAAACTGTCTATTTCTGTCTTAAATGAATTAATGTCCCAGCTTCCATAGTTCTCTGAGGTAGCGAATTCCACAGATTCACAACCCTCTGAGAGAAGAAATTTCTCATCTTTGTTTTAAATGGGCAGCCCTTTATTCTAAGATCGTGCCCTCTAGTTCTAGTCTCCACCATCAGTGGAAACATCCTCTCTGCATCCACCTTGTCAAGCCCCCTCATAATCTTATATGTTTCGATAAGATCACCTCTCATTCTTCTGAATTCCAATGAGTAGAGGCCCAACCTCATCAACCTTTCCTCATAAATCAACCCCCTCATCCCCGGGATCAACCTAGTGAACCTTCTCTGAACTGCCTCCACAGCAAGTATATCCTTTCGTAAATATGGAAACCAAAACTGCACGCAGTATTCCAGGTGTGGCCTTACCAATACCTTATATAGCTGTAGTAAGACTTCCCTGCTTTTATACTCCATCCACTTTGCAATAAAGTCCAAAATTCCATTGGCCTTTCTGATCACTTGCTGTACCTGCATACTAACCTTTTGTGTTTCATGCACAAGAACCCCCAGGTCCTGCTGTACTGCAGCACTTTGCAATCTTTCTCCAGTTAAATAATAACTTGCTCTTTGATTTTTTTCTGCCAAAGTGCATGATCTCACACTTTCCAACATTATACTCCATCTACCAAATTCTTGCCCACTCACTTAGCCTGTCTATGTCCTCCTGCAGCCTCTTTATGTCCTCCCCACACATTGCCCTTCCTCCCATCTTTGTATCGTCAGCAAACTTGGCTACGTTATACTCAGTCCCTTCTTCCAAGTCATTAATTTAGATTGTAAATAGTTGGGGTACTAGCACTGATCCCTGCGGCACCCCACTAGTTACTGATTGCCAACCAGCGAATGAACCATTTATCCTGACTCTCTGTTTTCTGTTTGTCAGCCAATCCTCTATCCATGCTAATATATTACCCCCAACCCCGTGAATTTTTATCTTGTTCAGTAACCTTTTGTGTGGCACCTTGTCAAATGCCTTCTGGAAGTCCAAATACACCATGTCCACTCGTTCCCCTTTATCCAACCTGTTCGTTACATCCTCAAAGAATTCCAGAAAATTTGTCAAACATGTCTTCCCCTTCATAAATCCATGCTGACTTTGCCTGACCAAATTTTGCTTTTCCAAATGTCGTGTTACTGCTTCTTTAATAATGGACTTGCAACATTTTCCCAACCACAGATGTTAGGCTAACTGGTCTATAGTTTCCTGCTTTTTGTCTGCCTCCTTTTTTGAATAGGGGCATTACATTTGCAGTTTTCCAATCTGCTGGGACCTCCCCAGAATCCAGGGAATTTTGGTAAATTACAACCAATGCATCCACAATCCCTGCCACTACTTCTCTTAAGACCCTAGGATGCAAGCCATCAGGTCCAGGAGATTTATTTGCCTTTAGACCCATTATCTTACTGAGCACCGCCTCCTTAGTGATTGTGATTGTGTTAAGTTCCTCCCCGCCCCCATAGCCCCTTGACTATCCACTGTTGGAATATTGTTAGTGTTCTCTACCGTAAAAACTGATACAAAATACTTGTTTAGAGTTTCTGCCATCTCCATGTTCCCCATTACTAATTCCCCCGTCTCGTCCTCTAAGGGACCAACATTTTCTTTAGCCACTCTTTTTCTTTTTATATACCTATAGAAACTCTTACTATCTGTTTTTATATTTTGTGCTAGTTTACTTTCATAGTCTATCTTCCCTTTCTTAATCATTTTTTTAGTCATTCTTTGCTAGCTTTTAAAAGCTTCCCAATTTTCTGTCCTCCCACTAGTTTTGGCCACTTTGTATGCCCTTGTTTTTAATCAGATGTCATCCTTTATTTCTTTAGTTAGCCACAGATGGCTATCTTTTCTCTTGCACCCTTTCCTCCTTACTGGAATATATTTTTCTTGGGAGTTGTGAAATATCTCTTTAAATGTACACCACTGTTCATCAACCGTCCTACACTTCAATCTGTTTTCCCAGTCCACTTTAGCCAACTCTGCCCTCATGCCTCATAATCCCCTTTATTTAAGCTTATTATGCTTAATACAGTGGTGTTCCCCAGGAGTCGGTTCCAGGACCACTGCTTTTCTTGATATATATTAATGCCTTGGATGTGGGTATTCAGGTTACAATTTCAAAATTTGCAGATGACACAAAACTTGGAAGTATAGTGAACAGTGAAGAGTATAGTGATAGTCTTCAAGAGGACATAGACAGGCTGGTGGAATGGGCAGACATATGGGAGATGAAATTTAATGCAGAAAAGTGTGATGTGATACATTTTGGTAGAAAGAGTGAGGAAAGGAAATATAAACTAAAATGTACAATCTTAAACGGGGTGCATGAACAGAGAGATCTGGGGGTATATGTGCACAAATCGTTGAAAATTGCAAGGCAGGTTGAGAAAGCAGTTACAAAAGCTTACGGGATCCTGGGCTTCATGAATAGAGGTATAGGGTACAAAAGCGTGGAAATTATGATGAACCTGCATAGAACACTGGTTCACCCTCAACTGGAATACTGTGTCCAATTCTGGGCATCACACTTTAGGAAGGATGTGAAGGCCTTAGAGAGGGTGCAGAAAATATTTCCGAGAATGATTCCTGGAATGAGGGACTTCAGGTATGTGGATAGACTGGAGAAGCTGGGGTTGTTCTCCTTAGAGCAGAGAAGATTAAGAGGGGATTTAATAGAGGTGTTCAAAATCATGAGGGGTCTGGACAAAGTAGATAGAGAGAAACTGTTCCCATCGGCAGAAAGGCCGAGAATCAGAGGACACAGATATAGAGTGATTGGCAAAAGAACCAAAGGCGATGTAAGAAAAAAACTTTGTTAAGTAGCGAGTGGTGAGTATCTAGAATGTGTTGCTTGAAAGGGAGGTGGAGGCAGACTAAATCTTATCTTTGAAAAGGGAGTTGGATAAGCACCTGAAAGAAAAACATTTGCAGGGCTGCGGGGAAAGGGCAGGGGAGTGGGACTAGCTGAGGTGCTCTTGCAGAGAGCCGGCATGGGCTCAACGGGCCGAATGGCCTTCTTCTGTGCTGTAACCATACTATGATTCTATGTGGCACTGCTCCCAATGGTTGATGCCCATCTTTCCTTAAGTGGAAAAGTAAGAGGATGGAGGGCGTTAGGAAGTTATGCGGTATCTATAATGTAGTTATAATGGTGCTTGGAAAGGGTCATGACTGTAATGCGGGTGGTGAGAAGTGTGAGCTTGTTTCAGATGCTGGGTGTGGCTTCATTCTGTTCCTCTGTTTCTGTGAAAAGGGAAGATAAAGGGGTCGAAATTTGTTGCCGCCATTTTTGATGCGGTGTCACCACATGAGAGAAATTTGTAACGCCTCACTTCAGGCGCACTCCTCAAACGCGAAATTCAGTGTTGACGTATAAAGAATTGATAGGAGCGTTAAATCATGGCGTTGCACACTGAGCTGGATGCATTGTGCTAAGTGGGCCGTTAAGCGTTGGCTCAATATCCGGGACTTAGGCATGATTTGGAGCCATGCTACAGACATAGTGGCGCCACCTGGATTTAATTGAAACGTTAATTGGCCGGCTCAAGGCCTCGTGGCTATATTCGCTTCCTACGCACTCACTCAGAACAGAGCATGGCAAACCCAGCAGTAGCATCCCTCAGCGTGCCCATCGGTTCTCATATGCACTCCTTGATGCCCTGGAGCGGCACTGGCCACCAACTCCCAGAGGCCTATGGAGGGAAATGTCACAAGTCATTTCTGTGATTGACACGGTGGCCACAATAGCCACTGAATGCATGCAAAAGTGGAAGGACATGATGCGGCTGGTGAGGGTGAGTATCTTACATTTGAACCGCCAAGATGCTAAGCTCTGATCTCGCTGTGCACTCTCTGCTCAATGTAATGTTTGGGAATCCATGCTCTACGTGGGTGAGGCCAGATGGAAGGTTACCTTTTGAAGCCTCACCCACTGCAAGGGCCTGCATGCGCTGTTAATCTTGCTACTCAGTTCTGCAGACCCACCTCTCATGTTGTTGACTCCTCAGTCTTCATATGCGTCTCGAAGACGGTAGCCTCCCCATTACTGTTAGGTCCTGGCCCCGAATTCAAGCATTGCCACAGCAACACCGCGCAACGAATGGAAGCTACATTGAACTGTGAAGACACTATACAGTTACATGTACTAAGCTACTTGGGACACACTGATAGAAGGCCTCTAACTCAGACATTCTCTTTCATCTCACAGGACAAGATCGACCACAACTGCAGGAAGCAGATGCGGATTGGAGGAGGGTACTCTGACCTGCAGGTCCTGACTCCATTCAAGGAACGTGTCTTGGCCCTGATGGCCGTTCAAATTGGTGGCATGGCGGTGGGTGAGGCCGACCCCCCTGGGGATAGTGACGGTATGTTGAGTTCCTTTGCAGCATCCGCCAGGTAACTTCGGCCTGACATCATAATCTTTAGGCTCTTTCCATGAGACTGGCATTCTCAAATACATTTGCCGCTCCTAGCCCCCTCCCCTGCAGTTAACCACTCTTCTCTGGCTTTGTGCTTTCAGATGACGACTCAGACGGCCAGGGGCCTGCACGTCACCCTTCCATTGCGGGTGACGGTGGAGAGGACGAGGAGGTGGAGGGCACCTCTCTGGACATGACCAACGATCCAGCGTCCTCAGAGAGCGGGGCCAGCAGCTTTTTGTCGGAAGGCGTCGTCGGGGAGATGGAGGTTGGTGATGCTCCGGGACCCAGTGGCCTGCAGCAATGTCATGGGGGAGGGGAGATCAGGGGGCCAGCTCCCCAGTGGGTGAGTGCGCGCCTGAGTGATGCTCAGCAGCACTCTGATGATCAGACTGATTTCGAGGATCTCGCCAGACAGTCATTGCAGATGCACAGTGATGTGCTGAGTGTTTTGTCAAGGGTGCCTGAGAATGTCAATGCACTTGTTTTGAGTGTGGTGTAGGCCTCTTGAACGATTGCATTTGTGTATCAGCAGTCCATCGAGCCGATCCTTGATAGATACCAATGGATGTTGGATGCTTCCATGGGGTCCCAGACATAGTGGCACAGGCTATGGCTGATGTGGCAGTAGCCATTGACTGTCATGTCATCAGTGATGGTGGCATCAATCAGCTCTGTGATGTGCTGCAGACGCAGTCTGCCCTGGTGCAGAGCCAACTTGAATCCATGCAGGCACTGACCGCAGCCATCATGTCTGGGGCCCCATCAGTTGCACGGGGAACTAATGTTGGCAAAGCACGGCAGACTTCTGAGCTCAGTCAGATATCTCCAGATGGTGAGGCTCTGCCCCGGGGGAGTACAGTGTGTCGGGCCTGTTGGAACGTGATGTCCTCTCTCAGGATGATCTCGTTCCGCCCTTGCTCCTGCCGCTCTCTGCAGCCCATCCAGTACAGAGTGCTGCCACCCATGCTGAGGAGATGCAGTCGGCAGCCGGCCTTTCCAGGGACCGAGGTGGTGTGGAACGTACTGTTAGGCCATCAGCTGTGGCAGCAGCGTTAACACAGCGACCTTCAACAACCTTGCTGCAGGCACTGAGACCCCATTAAGGAGGAGCAGTAGGCGTGGGAGGGGGGGAGAAGGAAGGGGTGGGAAAGCACTGAGAAAGAGCTGGTAAATATGTGTGTGCTCATGCCAGAAATGGTCACCTTGCTCTAATGTGAAGTAATGTAAATAGTTGGAGTTGGATATGTCAATAAAGAATTGTGTGATGCTGTCCTTGTTCCATGATGAAATAATGTGAATAGTTGCACATGTATGTGGGTGACATTGATTCAAGGGGACAGGTTTCATCTATTGCTTGCTGTGGATGATGGTGTCCTTTAATGCTTCTTTACACTGTTGTTTTGTGTCAATTAAAATATGTTTCATTTGTCACAATTTTGTGTTGCCATTTGTATGCACGGAGGCTTGTACTGCATATATCGCCTACAGGAGACTAGAAGGAGCCGGTACCATAGAAGTTGAGTGCTGCTGTCACCTTCACTGCCACTGACAGCGAGGTCCTGGTGCCGATGTCATCTGGCAGGTATGTCTGCAGAAAGTTGAACAGTGCCGTGATCACCTCCTTGAGGAACCTCAGTCTTCTTAAGCACTGCTCCTCGGACATCTCAAGATAAGAGTAATGCGCATGATAAAGCCTGCATCTGTCCGGCCTCCTGCCCCGCCATCTGGGGTGTCTCCTCTGGGGAGGATTCACATTTGCCATAAGCTGTCTCTGCAGTCGGTGCCGCAGGACGACGTGCTGTGCGATCTCTGCCCCCATAACATTGCGGAGGTCACAGCCAAATCCAACATTCACTTTTCTCTGAGTTCAAACTCAGCAATGTGTCTGAGATATTAATAATCAATGTGGCGAGTCAACAGCAGTGCGATGGCAACTCCCTACTGTTTGTGCGAGCATCAAATGCAGCACTGAGGAGACCTCTGAGCCACGGCTGCAACTCCCTTTAAGTAATGCCCCGGATTATTTTCTCTGCCTTGTGCAGTCCAACTTTTTCAGGCATCATGGACGCCAGTCGTTATGTAAGGCGGCAGAAGTGAATGTGGCGAGAAGGGCGCCAAGGAGGCGTTGCACGCATACTGATGTCATGATTTCCATGGTGTCAGCCGATGGCACGTTAAGTGTTTACGTCCCTAAAAAATTTCAAGCGAATTTTGCGTCAGCCGTCAACAGCACTGAGCGCATTCCCAGATGCCTCATCATCATAGGCAGTCCCTCAGAATCGAGGAAGACTTGCTTCCACTCTAAAAATGAGTCCTTAGATGACTGAACAGTCCAATACGAGAACCACAGACTCTGTCACAGGTGGGACAGATAGTTGTTGATGGAAGGGGTGGGTGGGAGTAGTTTGCCGCACTCTCTTTCCGCTGCCTGTGCTTGGTTTCTGCATGCTCTCAGCGATGAGACTCGGGTGCTCGGTGCCCACCCGGATGTATTGTGTTCCTAACACAGATGAGGCTGCACACAGGGAGGTTAAAGTAACAGTGACCTCAGTCTTTAATAAGATAGTCCAGAGTAAGGAACAGGCCTTAGGGGCCGGCTTATATACAGTGCTGGGATCCCTTGGGACTTCAGGGGATGAGCTCCCTAGTGGCGGAACATGGGAGTGCATGCTTTACAGATGCACAACATCACTTCCCCCCCACAAAGTCAAAGTGAAAACTATTTACAAGGTGAGGCGGTCGGGAACCTTTCTTTTCCTGGTGGACCGCCTCGGTACAAATGTCTGTTCTGGTGTGTTGGCTGTGCTCTCGCTGGGCTGGCGTGTTGTTGGCCCTGCAGGGCTGCTAGGTGAGCCTGGCCTTGCTGGGTTGTTGGGCGTGATGGAGTTGATTTCCTGGTCCGATGTGGTGTCGTTGATCCTTTCGGTGTGTGTTGTGGGCTCGAAAAAGGTGGTGTCTGCTGTGGGTTGTTCAGGGCAGTCTGTGAACCGCAGCCTCGTTTGGTCCAGGTGCTTTCTGCAAATTTGTCCATTGTCTAGTTTCACTACAAACACCCTATTCCCTTCTTTAGCTATCACCGTGCCCGCGATCCACTTGGGACCATGTCCACAGTTTAGCACGTACACAGGGTCATTCAGATCAATTTCCCGTGACACAGTGGTGCGACCATCGTTTACATTTTGTTGCTGCCACCTGCTCTCTACCTGATCATGCAGGTTGGGGTGAACCAGCGAGAGTCTGGTTTTAAGTGTCCTTTTCATGAGTAGCTCAGCCGGGGGCACCCCTTTGAGTGAGTGGGGTCTCGTGCGGTAGTTGAGCAGTACTCGGGACAGGCGGGTTTGGAGTGAGCCTTCTGTGACTCGTTTAAGGCTCTGTTTGATTGTTTGTACTGCCCGCTCTGCCTGCCCATTGGAGGCTGGTTTGAACGGGGCCGAGGTGACATGTTTGATCCCATTGCGGGTCATGAATTCTTTAAAATCAGCACTGGTGAAACATGGCCCATTGTCACTGACCAGTATGTCAGGCAGGCCGTGGGTGGCAAACATGGCCCTCAGGCTTTCAATGGTGGCAGTGGCAGTGCTTCCCGACATTATTTCACATTCAATCCATTTTGAAAAAGCATCCACCACCACCAGGAACATTTTACCGAGAAACGGGCCTGCATAGTCGACATGGATCCTCAACCATGGTCTGGAAGGCCAGGACCACAAACTTAATGGTGCCTCTCTGGTCGTGTTACTCAACTGAGCACATACGCTGCATTGCCGTACACAGGGCTGTAAGTCAGAGTCAATACCGGGCCACCACATGTGGGATCTGGCTATCACTTTCATCATTACTATACCTGGGTGTGTGCTGTGGAGATCCGAGATGAACGTCTCCCTGCCCTTTTTTGGTAGCACTACACAGTTACCCCACAACAGGCAGTTTGCCTGAATGGACAGCTCGTCCTTTCACCGCTGGAATGGCTTGATTGGCTCTTGCATTTCAACGCGGATGCTGGCCCAGCTCCCATGCAGTACACAGTTTTTTACTAGGGACAGCAGAGGACCTTGGCTGGTCCAAGTCCTAATCTGACGGGCCGTGACAGGTGATTTATCATTTTCAAACGCTTCCATGACCATCAACAAGTCTGCGGGCTGCGCCACCATCAACAAGTTTGCAGACTGCGCCATTTCCACCCCCGTGGTGGGCAATGGTAACCGACTGAGAGCATCCGCACAGTTCTCGGTGCCTGGCCTGTGGCGGAAGATATAGTTATACGCTGATAGCACGAGTGCTCACCTTTGTATGCGGGCTGAGGCATTAGTATTTATCCCCTTGTTTTCAGCGAGCAGGGATGTGAGGGGCTTGTGATCATTTTCCAGCTCAAATTTGAGGCCAAACAGGAACTGATGCATTTTCTTTACCCCGAACACACGCGCTAATGCCTCTTTTTCAATCATGCTGAAGGCTCTCTCGGCCTTAGACAAGCTCCTGGAAGCATAGGTGACAGGTTGCAACTTCCCCGCAATGCTGGCTTGTTGTAATACACACCCGACTCCGTACGACGACGCGTCACATGCTAGCACAAGTCTTTTACATGGGTTATACAATACAAGCAGCAGCTTGTTGGAACATAAGATGTTTCAGGCTTTCTCAAAAGCAATTACTTGTTTTTTTTCTCATACCCAGTTCTCACCTTTACACAATAACACATGTAGGGGCTCTAAGAGGGTGATTAACCCCGGTAGGAAGTTACCAAAGTAGTTGAGGAGTCCCAGGAACGACCACAGCTCCGTGACGTTCTGTGGCCTGGGCGCGTTCCTGATAGCCTCTGTCTTGGCATCTGTGGGCCGAATGCCATCCGCTGCGATCTTTCTCCCCAAAAACTCCACTTCTGTTGCCATGAAGATGCATTTCGACCTCTTCAGCCGCAGCCCTATGCGATCCAGTCACTGGAGGACCTCCTCCAGGTTTTGTAGGTGCTCGGCGGTGTCCCGACCCGTGACCAATATGTCGTCCTGAAAAACTACCGTGTGTAGTACCGACTTGAGTAGGCTCTCCATGTTTCTCTGGAAGATTGCTGCAGCCGACTGAATTCCAAACGGGCATCTGATGTAGATGAACAGTTCCTTGTGCGTGTTGATGCAGGTGAGGCCCTTCGAAGACTCCTCCAGCTCCTGCGTCATGTGGGCCAAAGTCAGGTCGAGCTTGGTGAATGTCTTGCCTCCTGCCAGCGTCGCAACTAGGTCGTCTGCCTTAGGTAGCGGCTATTGGTCCTGTAGCGAGAAACGATTAATAGTTACTTTATAATCGCCGCAAATCCTGACCTTGCCATCACTTTTGAGTACTGGAACAATCGGGCTGGCCCACTCGCTGAATTCCACTGGGGAGATGATGCCCTCGCGTTGCAACCTGTCCAGCTCGATTTCCACTCTCTCCCTCATCATGTGAGGTACCGCTCGCGCCTTGTGGTGAATGGGTCGTGCCTTTGGGACCAAGTGGATCCGCACCTTTGCCCCGGAAAAGTTTCCAATGCCTGGCTCAAAAAGGAAGGAAATTTGTCAAGAACCTGGGTACATGAGGCCTCATCGACGTGTGATAGCGCTCGGATGTCATCCCAGTTCCAGCGGATTTTGCACAGCCAGCTCCTTCCAAGCAGTGTGGGGCCATCACCTGGGACAATCCAGAGTGGCAGTTCATGCACCGTGCCCTCGTAAGTGGCCTTGACCATGGCACTGCCCAGGACAGTGATAAGCTCTTTGGTGTACGTTCTCAGTTTCGTGTGGATGGGGCTCGGGGTTGGTCTGAATGCTTTGTGAGCTAGGTCCATTTATTTGCATTATTAAATCTGCCTCCCTTAGCCATGGCAGCTAGATTTGGTGTTATAAATGGAGGGGCCAGTTCCCACCCGCAGACTCCCCAAATTTGAATTAAACAAATGGCTATTATCAGTGCTATATGTACTTTCAATGTACCAATAATATTTTTCTATTTAGGATAAGATAGGCTTCAATCATCAGAAGTAGTGCTGCACAGGTGGTGGGATTGATCCAGCAAATGCAAAACTCCTGTCCCGATTCAAGGAGGCCACATTGGAAATAATTGGCAAAGAGAGCTTAGAGAGAGTGGAGGATGGGAAATCTGGAGTTATCCCCTGAGCTCCTAGCTCGTCATGTCGTGTAATATTCCTCCCACTGAACACCTGTCAGACTTGTGCATATTTAACTTGAGTAACATCACAAGAGCATATCATTCAATGACAGTCCTACAGCACTGTGATTAAATCTTCTCTTTACACAGAAATGGAGGAACAGAATGAAGCCATGGCTAATCACTGTAAACAAGCCTACACTTAACAGCACCTGCATCAGAGTCATCACCATTACTTCCAAGTGCCATTACATCTACATATACCACATAACCTCCTTCTCCTGTCAGTCTCTGGTAGCTCTGGACATGTGCAGTGCAAGGTTTGGAATAGTGTTCAAGATGCCTTCAAATGGCAATTGTACAGGCTGGTTGGGGTTCCATGCTGTAATATTATGTAACTGTTATAGTGCTGGCTTCCCACAGGGAGCAATTTGGCAAGCCAATAATAAAAGTGACAAAAATCAGCATTATTATACCTTATTACTGAAATTTCTCTATGGTAACATACAGTATAAGCAATACACTTAACAACCAGTTTTATTTCTTGACTTATATTTTACTTCAGTTTATACTTAGTTTAAAGTCGCCCATTGAAAAAAAAATCGCCCAATTGGCCTATCAAAAAGGTTGCGTAGGTGTGCAGTTTCTTTTTACTGTAAATTTAACAGCTTTAACCACAGGGCCAGGAAATGACAAGAAGTAACACAAAAAAACTAAAGTATGTCACACAACTAACGTATAAGAAAAAATTATGAATATTTTAATGATTAAATGCCATTGTTGTAAACATCTATCAATAACATTTTATTTAGCAAGTCAAATATAATTTCTAAAAGCTATTAATAAATGAGAAACAGTGGTATTTACTTGTGTGTAGTAAATAATATATAAGACAGATTGCATCACTATGAATACTGACCTAAATTCTATCAGACCAGCTACTATGAAACTTTGAAACTTCTGTTTATTGTATCTTTCAGGTGCTTGTTTGTACTTTTATGTGCTTGGGTAGTTTGTATATGTTTAAAAGTCAACTGCGTGCTATACAGAACATCCAGGTCATCAGGCTCCACTTTTGTTGCATTGCATGGGCAAGTTGCTTTTCAAACATTTTTAGTAAGTTTGGATTTGTGAGTTGCCAGACAGGAAGCTTTAAATATACAAACCTGGATGGCCTAGATTTTCCACTTGATCGTAATGCTAACGGAAGTGTGACAGGGTGGGACTTCCACCCGCTCTTTATGTTTGCTACTGACCCAGTTGGTTTAAATATTGCTGAGTGGACTAACACCTAAATCCTGCGAGGGATTGAAGATTTGTGGAGGAGGAGGAGGGGAGGGGCATGGAGGCCAAATGCAGGTTTTAAACTCCTGCAACAATTTAAAGGGCGAGGCTGTGCAGGAAGAGGTAATGATGAAGGAAAGGGTTCATTCCGGGCATAAGTCAGCTTATAGTGAGCCAGAGAAACTCATGCAGGAGGCAATGGCAAGAAGAGATGTCCTGTTTGGGATGCAAGCAGAAAGCCATTGTGAGCAGTGGATGCAGCCCATGGATGGAGGTGGCATTGTTGATAAAGGGTACCTTCAGCACCCACCCCCCGCTCACCCCACCCAAGACAGTTGTGCAATGCCGAAAAGGTTTTCCAACCTCACGAGGATGGGTAAGGCATCGAGAAGTAAAGCATGGCTTCCCAGAATACACAGCAATATCATATGTATCATTCTATCGTCGCTTACTATCACTCTTCAACAGATTCCTTAACATCTTCCTCTGACAACCTTTACATTCCCATTCTACATCTCCAAATACACCTTGTTTCACAACCTAACCAGTATGCTCCCACTTCAAAGGCACATTTTGGGTTTCATGCAGCTGCAGCAGCAGCTGTCAGCATCTTTAATGGTCTGCCTGCCAGTACCTGGTTGCATATCATGCCAAAAACAAGCTTTTTAGATTGTCTGCATTCTTGTTTCAGGAGAAGATGACCCATAATTTGAGAGTAAGACAGACTACAGTGGGTAGGTTACCCAACATCAGGCCTTGCATCACCTTTGAGGAGGAAGCCATTCTACTACTGAGGAGGTAAAGGAAGTTATTGGTGAAGCTGAAGAGCAAGTGCCAGCTGTAGGTTCATCATCATATTGTGCTACCCTCCATCTCTAGCTGCAGGAGCGCACTGATATCCCGGCAAACAGCATCACCTAAAATGACGTGAATAGCACGTTTAGTGAGTTGGTCTCACCGCAGGTAAAGAGTACACAGCCAGATAGGGAATGGAAGACCAACAGGAAGAGCAGTGCAAGGAAGGTAGTGCAGGGGTCCCCTGCGGTCGGTCCCCCTGCAAAACAGATACACTGCTTTGGGTACTGTTGAGGGGGATGACTCATCAGGGGAGAGCAGCAGCAGCCAGGTTCATGGCACCGTGGTGGGCTCTGCTGTATAGGAGGGCAGGAAAAAGAGTGGGAGAGCAATAGTGATAGGGGATTCGATTGTAAGGGGAATAGATAGGCATTTCTGTGGCCGCAACCGAGACTCCAGGATGGTATGTTGCCTCCCTGGTGCAAGGGTCAAGGATGTCTCGGAGCAGGTGCAGGACATTCTGAAAAGGGAGGGTGAACAGCCAGTTGTCGTGGTGCACATTGGTACCAACGATATAGGTAAAAAACGGGATGAGGTCCTACGAGACGAATTTAAGGAGCTAGGAGCTAAATTAAAAAGTAGGACCTCAAAAGTAGTAATCTCGGGATTGCTACCAGTGCCACGTGCTAGTCAGAGTAGGAATCGCAGGATAGCTCAGATGAATACGTGGCTTGAGCAGTGGTGCAGCAGGGAGGGATTCAAATTCCTGGGGCATTGGAACCGGTTCTGGGGGAGGTGGAACCAGTACAAACCGGACGGTCTGCACCTGGGCAGGACCGGAACCAATGTCCTAGGGGGAGTGTTTGCTAGTGCTATTGGGGAAGAGTTAAACTAATATGGCAGGGGGATGCGAACCAATGCAGGGAGACAGAGGGAAACAAAATGGAGACAGAAGCAAAAGACAGAAAAGAGATGAGTAAAAGTGGAGGGCAGAGAAACCCAAGGCAAAAAACAAAAAGGGCCACTGTACAGCAAAATTCTAAAGGGTCAAAGTGTAGTAAAAAGGCAAGCCTGAAAGCTCAGTGCCTCAGTGCGAGGAGTATTCAGAACCCAGGAGAGGGCTCTGAGCTAGTTAGAGTGGGTGAGTGCTCAGATGAACAGGACCCAAAGAAAGAATGCAAAAGGCAGGAGGCAACAGAGCAGAGTAGCACTGGGGTAAGTGTAAACCACAAGGTGATAGGAAGGGACAATATGTATGAATATAAAGGAGCTGCAGGAGGTGTCAAAACTAAAAATCATGGTTTAAAAACTAATATTAAAACACTCTACCTAAACACACGCAGCATTCGAAATAAAGTAAATGAGTTGACGGCACAAATCATTACAAATGGGTATGATTTGGTGGCCATTACAGAAATGTGGTTGCAGGGTGGCCAAAACTGGGAATTAAATATACAGGGGTATCTGACAATTCGGAAAGATAAACAAAAAGGGAAAGGAGGTGGGGTAGCTCTGTTAATAAAGGATGATATCAGGGCAGTTGTGAGAGATGATATTGGCTCTAATGAACAAAATGTTGAATCATTGTGGGTGGAGATTAGAGACAGTAAGAGGAAAAAGTCACTGGTGGGTGTAGTTTATAGACCCCCAAATAATAACTTCACGGTGGGGTGGACAATAATCAAGGGAATAATGGAGGCATGTGAAAAAGGAACGGCAGTAATCATGGGGGATTTTAACCTACATATCGATTGGTCAAATCAAATCGCACGGGGTAGCCTTGAGGAGGAATTCATAGAATGCATACGGGATTGTTTCTTAGAACAGTATATTACAGAACCTACAAGGGAGCAAGCTATCTTAGATCTGGTCCTGTGTAATGAGTCAGGAATAATAAATGATCTCCTAGTAAAAGATCCTCTCGGAATGAGTGATCACAGTATGGTTGAATTTGGAATACAGATTGAGGGTGAGGAAGTAGTGTCTCAAACGAGTGTACTATGCTTAAACAAAGGGGACTGCAGTGGGATGAGTGCAGAGTTGGCTAAAGTAGACTGGGAACACAGACTAAACGGTAGCACAATTGAGGAACAGTGGAGGACTTTTAAGGAGCTCTTTCATAGTGCGCAACAAAAATATATTCCAGTGAAAAAGAAGGGCGGTAAGAGAAGGGATAACCAGCCATGGATAACCAAGGAAATAAAGGAGAGTATCAAATTAAAAACCAATGCGTATAAGGTGGCCAAGGTTAGTGGGAAACTAGAAGATTGGGAAAATTTTAAATGACAGCAAAGAATGACTAAGAAAGCAATAAAGAAAGGAAAGATAGATTACGCAAGTAAACTTGCGCAAAACATAAAAACAGATAGTAAAAGCTTTTACCGATATATAAAACGGAAGAGAGTGACTAAAGTAAATGTTGGTCCCTTAGAAGATGAGAAGGGGGATTTAATAATGGGAAATGTGGAAATGGCTGAGACCTTAAACAATTATTTTGCTTCAGTCTTCACAGTGGAAGACACAAAAACCATGCCAAAAATTGCTGGTCACAGGAATGTGGGAAGGGAGCACCTTGAGATAATCACTATCACTAGGGGGGTAGTGCTGGATAGGTTAATGGGACTCAAGGTAGACAAGTCCCCTGGTCTTGATGAAATGCATCCCAGGGTATTTAAAGAGATGGCAGAAGATATAGCAGATGCATTCGTTATAATCTACTAAAATTCTCTGGAATCTGGGGAGGTACCAGCGGATTGGAAAGCAGCTAATGTAACGCCTCTGTTTTAAAAAGGGGGCAGACAAAAGGCAGGTAACTATAGGCCAGTTAGTTTAACATCTGTATTGGGGAAAATGCTTGAAGCTATCATTAAGGAAGAAATAGCGGGACACCTAGATAGGAATAGTGCAATCAAGCAGACGCAACATGGATTCATGAAGGGGAAATCATGTTTAACTAATTTACTGGAGTTTTTTGAGGAAGATACGTGGAGTTAGAGGAAATGTATTAGCATGGATAGAGAATTGACTGGCTAACAGAAAGCAGAGAGTCGGGATAAATGGGTCCTTTTCGGGTTGGAAATCGGTGGTTAGTGGTGTGCCACAGGGATCGGTGCTGGGACCACAACTGTTCATAATATACATAGATGACCTGGAAGAGGGGACAGAGTGTAGTGTAACAAAATTTGCAGATGACACAAAGATTAGTGGGAAAGCGGGTTGTGTAGAGGACACAGAGAGGCTGCAAAGAGATTTAGATAGGTTAAGCGAATGGGCTAAGGTTTGGCAGATGGAATACAATGTCGGAAAATGTGAGGTCATCCACCTTGGAAAAAAAAACAGTAAAAGGGAATATTATTTGAATGGGGAGAAATTACAACATGCTGCGGTGCAGAGGGACCTGGGGGTCCTTGTGCATGAATCCCAAAAAGTTAGTTTGCAGGTGTAGCAGGTAATCAGGAAGGCGAATGGAATGTTGGCCTTCATTGCGAGAGGGATGGAGTACAAAAGCAGGGAGGTCCTGCTGCAACTGTACAGGGTATTGGTGAGGCCGCACCTGGAGTACTGCGTGCAGTTTTGGTCACCTTACTTAAGGAAGGATATACTAGCCTTAGAGGAGGTACAGAGATGATTCACTAGGCTGATTCTGGAGATGAGGGGGTTACCTTATGATGATAGATTGAGTAGACTGGGTCTTTCCTTGTTGGAGTTCAGAAGGATGAGGGGTGATCTTATAGAAACATTTAAAATAATGAAAGGGATAGACCAGATAGAGACAGAGAGGTTGTTTCCACTGGTCGGGGAGACTAGAATTAGGGGGCACTGTCTCAAAATACGGGGGAGCCAATTTAAAACCGAGTTGAGAAGGAATTTCTTCTCCCAGAGGGTTGTGAATCTGTGGAATTCTCTGCCCAAGGAAGCAGCTCATTGAATGTATTCAAATCACAGATAGATAGATTTTTAACCAATAAGGCAATTAAGGGTTATGGGGAGTGGGCGGGTAAGTGGAGCTGAGTCCACAGCCATGATCTTTTTGGATGGCGGAGCAGGCTCGAGGGGCTAAATGGCCTACTCCTGTTCCTAAATCTTATGTTCTTGTGTTCTTATGTAATTGCCTTTTCTTAAAATGACAAGAGAACTCTGTTCTACCACCACGCATTCTAATCTTTCTTCCACTTCTCCTCCTCCAGGTGAAACATAGTACCAAGAAGCAGAGGAGAAGGAAGATCTATCCTATCAAATCCTTTGATCATCTGAAACATGTCAATTAGATGATCCCATAATCTTCTAAACTCAAGGGAATACAAGCCTAGACTATGCAACCTGTCCTCATAATTTGTCCCTTTTAGCTCCGGTATAATTCTGGTGAATCTGCGCTGCAGCCCCTCCAAGGCCAATATATCTTTCCTGAGGTGTGGTGCCCAGAACTGGACACAGTTCTCCAGATTCAGTCTAACCAGAGCTTTATATAACTGTAGTATGATTGCTACCCCTTTGCATTCTAGCCCCTTGAGATAAAGGCCAACATTTCATTAGTCTTTTAAATTATTCTTTGAAGCTGTCCACGAGTGTTTAGTGATTTCAGAACATGAACCCCTAAATCTCTCTGCTTTTCCATAGTTCCTAGCTTCTCACAATTTAGAAAATACTCTGATCTATCACTCAAAGTGGATGACCTCACACTTAACCTACACTAAACTCGATCTGCCACAGTTTTGCCCACCCACTTAATCTATCAATGTTCCTTTGCAACTTCCTGCTCCCTACACTACTTCTACACTACTTACTATGCCATCTAACTTAGTGTCGTCAGCAAACTTAGATATACGGGTTTCTATTCCTTCATCTCAGTCATTGATAAATATAGAAAAAGCTGAGGCCCCAGTGTAAAGTCCTGTCCCTGCAGTACAGACTCACACGAGGCACATGCTGAAGTCAAGGTCACTCAGGACCTGCACCTTTATTACACAGCTCTCGAATGCCACACTTGCCTGAAACCTGTCCTTATATACCTGTCTGGGACAGGTATCCAGTGTCTCCTGCAAGTGCACCCCTGGTGGTAAGGTAAGCTTGTGGTTACAGGTCATGTATAGCATGGTAAGATACAGTTATGTACAGTAGTGTAAGATACATGACACCCAGTGCAGATCCCTGGGAGACACCACTAGTCTCATTTTGCCAATTGGAGTACATACCCATCATTCCTAGTCTCATACCTCCTAACCAATTCCTTACCCATGTCAATAGGTCACTGTTGTAATTTAAAATCTTGAAAGCCCTGAAATACAGTAGCTTGCATCTCGGTGTTCAGGGTCTGAAAGCCGTTGGCAGGGTGCTGTCTAATCTCTCCTCTGCGACCACCAGAACTGCACTCTGTGCTTCCATGAAGGAGCAGGCACTGACAGGTTCCAGGCCACTTCTGAGAAATTCCAGGTTCCAATGAAGCTGTCAAACTCACCACTGATGACTGCAACAATAAATAAAGCTTCCCTGATTTTGCCGCAAATGAGGCCCGATCCTAGTAATGTGTGTGCTCCTTAATTTCAGGGATGTTGTATCTGGTCTTCTTGCCTATGCAAGGTTGTTCAGCAGCAAAATTGTGTGAATTCGGTGAAAACTAGCAATTGAGGACTGTCTTCCAGAAGGCATCGGAAAGAGATCTGGTGGTATCATCCTGTTAAAGTTGTAAGAATAAAAGTGTATATTAATTATAAAATTGATTCTATGTATGTAGAAATGTTGAAAGTGAAGATTATACAGAAAGACTGCAGTTTAAACTTAAGAAGAGACAAAATGGATAACCTCCCAAGTTCATGTCTTCTCTGGCTGGGCAAAGGAAGCATGGCTTTGAAATTCACCAAACTAGAAAATGTGTTAATTGGAAAGCAGTTAACCTAATTAAGGAATGGCATCGGTCCTCCAGACAGACACATGTGTGAGGAAAACTAATAAGGAACTGCCAAGAACCAATACTGGGGCTTTCTGAAAGACAATGGACCATATGAGAATAAAAAGTCAAGCCCAAAGCTTGCTAGTTCTCTTTTCTCTTCTCGGACCACACGGCAAAGCAGGAAACCTTCCTCTCCACAAGACCAGACCAAGAAGCAGGCCGTGTGCTTTACGAGGGAAGTATACGTCTTTATAAATCTGTAACTCATCATTGTACCTGTTGTAACTAAGTAGCATCCGTAGGATACTCGTCGACTGCTGTTTGTCTGATAGGCTATGTGTGTGTGTTTAATACATTTTCTCCAAATTGTTTTAAAATAATTGGTCTTGCTGTCAATTTAATGCCAGAGATTTATAAATCTTACAAAGTGGGGGAAGGGGTTTCAAAGTTCTGCATGCAATAACTGCTGTTAGGCAAGATTACAACACATACTGTAACATCCCGAGTTCGTGCCCGCTTTAACCAGAATGCAATGTGAAAGGTTAGTTGTACAGCTTTGAATTTTAAAGGGTGAAGAATGTGCTGCTGCCTAAGGATTTAAAGGGAGAGTGGCCGGTGTGTTACCTTTGCTTAGTCAGGCAGCAGTTATCGCTGCACTTATCTGAAGCTCTGAGGGTGAGAGTTGGCACTCTCGACCAGTGCCATCTACCTCAATGTGGCACAAGAGACATTTTTTTTGTGGCTTCCTCCCACAATATCTTCAAGGAGGTTTTTGGAGGTTGATCTAACTGAAATTGTGAACTCTTCATTTGTTCCTCTTTACAATGTTTGTGTCCCTTTTTTGGCTGTCTGTTCAGATCGTCCAGTGAAAGACATTTTTAAAAAGTGAGGCAAAATTGCACATCCAACTACCTGACAATGAACTCAGTGAGCCACACACTCTTTTTATACCTGCAGCTCCCCAGTTTACTATTGCAATCTTCAGCCAGACATGGCTTCTTAAAGGCTGCACACTAATTTCCAAGCACCTTCCAACACGGTATTCCTGTTTTCACAGGAATTGCACGAGAAAACCACCAATGGATACTTAAAGAAGTGTTCCCACAAATTTTAGCATGCTTCAGCTCTGCAGAGCAATGTTGGACAGAACTCCAGACTCATTGGCATAAATTCGCACATCACACTACGGTGAATGTTAGGGTCTATATTTTATCAGATTTCTGTCACGATACATGCATTTTGTATAATGACACACTGATGCAAAGTTGTGTACAGACCTCCAAACAGTAGTAGTGATGTTGGGGAGGGCATCAAACAGGAAATTAGGAGTGCATGCAATAAAGGTGCAGCAGTTATCATGGGTGACTTTAATATGCATATAGATTGGGCTAACCAAACTGGAAACAATACGGTGGAGGAGGATTTCCTGGAGTGCATAAGGGATGATTTTCTAGACCAATATGTCGAGGAACCAACCAGAGAGCTGGCCATCCTAGATTGGGTGATGTGTAATGAGAGAGGATTGATTAGCAATCTCGTTGTGCGAGGCCCCTTGGGGAAGAGTGGCCATAATATGGTGGAATTCTACATTAGGATGGAGAATGAAACAGTTAATTCAGAGACTATGGTCCAGAACTTAAAGAAGGGTAACTTTGAAGGTATGAGGCGTGAATTGGCTAGGATAGATTGGCAAATGATACTTAAGGGGTTGACTGTGGATGGGCAATGGCAGACATTTAGAGACCGCATGGATGAACTACAACAATTGTACATCCCTGTCTGGTATAAAAATAAAAAAGGGAAGGTGGCTCAACCGTGGCTATTAAGGGAAATCAGGGTTAGTATTAAAGCCAAGGAAGTGGCATACAAATTGGCCAGAAATAGCAGCGAACCCGGGGACTGGGAGAAATTTAGAACTCAGCAGAGGAAGACAAAGGGTTTGATTAGGGCAGGGAAAATAGAGTACGAGAGGAAGCTTGCAGGGAACATTAAAATGGACTACAAAAGCTTCTATAGATATGTAAAGAGAAAAAGGTTAGTAAAGACAAATGTAGGTCCCCTGCAGTCAGAATCAGGGGAAGTCATAACTGGGAACAAAGAAATGGCAGACCAATTGAACAAGTACTTTGGTTCGGTATTCACTAAGAGGGACACAAACAACCTTCCGGATATAAAAGGGGTCAGAGGGTCTAGTAAGAAGGAGGACCTGAGGGAAATCCTTATTAGTCGGGAAATTGTGTTGGTGAAATTGATGGGATTGAAGGCCGATAAATCCTCAGGGCCTGATGGTCTGCATCCCAGAGTACTTAAGGAGGAGGCCTTGGAAATAGCGGAAGCATTGACAGTCATTTTCCAACATTCGATAGACTCTGGATCAGTTCTAATGGAGTGGAGGGTAGCCAATGTAACCCCACTTTTTAAAAAAGGAGGGAGAGAGAAAACAGGGAATTATAGTCCGGTCAGCCTGACATCGGTAGTGGGTAAAATGATGGAATCAATTATTAAGGATGTCATAGCAGCGCATTTGGAAAGAGGTGACATGATAGGTCCAAGTCAGCATGGATTTGTGAAAGGTAAATCATGCTTGACAAATCTTCTGGAATTTTTTGAGGATGTTTCCAGTAGAGTGGACAAGGGAGAACCAGTTGATGTGGTGTATTTGGACTTTCAAAAGGCTTTTGACAAGGTCCGACACAAGAAATTGGTGTGCAAAATCAAAACACATGGTATTGGGGGTAATGTACTGACGTGGATAGAGAACTGGTTCGCAGACAGGAAGCAAAGAGTAGGAGTAAATGGGTACTTTTCAGAATGGCAGGTAGTGACTAGTGGGGTACCGCAAGGTTCTGTGCTGGGGCCCCAGCTGTTTACATTGTACATTAATGATTTAGACGAGGGGATTAAATGTAGCATCTCCAAGTTTGCGGATGACACTAAGTTGGGTGGCAGTGTGAGCTGCGAGGAGGATGCTATGAGGCTGCAGAGTGACTTGGATAGGTTAGGTGAGTGGGCAAATGCATGGCTGATGAAGTATAATGTGGATAAATGTGAGGTTATCCACTTTGGTTGTAAAAATAGAGAGACAGACCATTATCTGAATGGTGACAGATTAGGAAAAGGGGAGGTGCAACGAGACCTGGGTGTCATGGTACATCAGTCACTGAAGGTTGGCATGCAGGTACAGCAGGCGGTTAAGAAAGCAAATGGTCACTTTACTTAAGGAAGGATATACTAGCTTTGGAGGGGGTACAGAGACGATTCATTAGGCTGATTCCGGAGATGAGGGGGTTACCTTATGATGATAGATTGAGTAGACTGGGTCTTTACTCGTTGGAGTTCAGAAGGATGAGGGGTGATCTTATAGAAACATTTAAAATAATGAAAGGGATAGACCAGATAGAGACATAGAGGTTGTTTCCACTGGTCAGGGAGACTAGAATTAGGGGGCACAGCTTCAAAATACGGGGGAGCCAATTTAAAACCGAGTTGAGAAGGAATTTCTTCTCCAAGAGGGTGGTGAATCTGTGGAATTCTCTGCCCAAGGAAGTAGTTGAGGCTAGCTCATTGAATGTATTCAAATCACAGATAGATAGATTTTTAACCAATAAGGGAATTAAGGTTATGGGGAGCGGGCGGGTAAGTGGAGCTGAGTCCACGGCCAGATCAGCCATGATCTTGTTGAATGGCGGAGCAGGCTCGAGGGGCTAGATGGCCTACTCCTGTTCCTAATTCTTATCTTCTTATGTTCTTATGTTCATGTTGGCCTTCATAGCGAGGGGATTTGAGTACAGGGGCAGGGAGGTGTTGCTACAGTTGTACAGGGCCTTGGTGAGGCCACACCTGGAGTATTGTGTACAGTTTTGGTCTCCTAACTTGAGGAATGACATTCTTGCTGTTGAGGGAGTGCAGCGAAGGTTCACCAGACTGATTCCTGGGATGGCGGGACTGACATATCAAGAAAGACTGGATCAACTGGGCTTGTATTCACTGGAGTTCAGAAGAATGAGAGGGGATCTCATAGAAAGGTTTAAAATTCTGTCGGGTTTAGACAGGTTAGATGCAGGAAGAATGTTCCCAATGTTGGGGAAGTCCAGAACCAGGGGTCACAGTTTAAGGATAAGGGGTAAACCATTTAGAACCGAGATGAGGAGAAACTTCTTCACCCAGAGAGTGGTGAACCTGTGGAACTCTGTACCACAGAAAGTTGTTGAGGCCAATTCATTAAATATATTCAAAAAGGAGTTAGATGTAATCCTTACTACTAGGGGGATCAAGGGGTATGGCGAGAAAGCAGGAATGGGGCACTGAAGTTGCACGTTCAGCCATGAACTCATTGAATGGCGGTGCAGGCTCGAAGGGTCAAATAGCCTACTCCTGCACCTATTTTCTATGTTTCTATGTTTCTAAAGGAAGTGTTAACACCATTTCGCCATTTCCTTAACAGTTGACATATTAACCGTGATAGTATGAAGAGTCATAGTTAATATGCCTGTCGTGGTCACTGTGTCACACATTGAGGTTAACACTTAGCACACAATTAATATGACTCAGAGGGAAAAAAAATTATAAGCTATCTGATTGTATATTGCTGTGAAGATGAATCATAACAGATTCGCATACATTTAAAAAATTTTTTACATTTCTGTATTTATATTAAAATCCATATTTTGACAATTATCGAAGAGTTATGAAAGGAGAATTGGGATCTTTTTAAGGATGTAACCATCATGGAAACTGAGTATGAATTAAAAATAGTTAACAGGCGGTGGAAACTGATTCCATAATTTTAAAAGGGAGCTGGACAGGTACTTGAGGATGAGGAACTTACAGGGCTATGAACAAAAAGCGGAGATGTGGGTCTAAGCACGACTGCTCTCTCAAAGAGCCAGCACAGATGTGACAGCCCGAATGGCCTCCTTCTGTGCTGTAAATTTCTATGATTCTATGATATACTAAATGATTCTTCGAAATACAGGTGTAAAATGGGCGCAATGATAACCAATTTAGCTGGGCAGAGGCTTGCACCTGATCAGTACAGGCGGTCAGACCACTGCTAAATTGGTTGGAGTCTTCTTTTAGGCAGTCTTGGCAGCCGCCTGAAATGAGCGCAAACCTAATTTTAATATTGAAAGGAGGCTCCTGCACTCATTAAGAACTGCTGGTTGGGCAGCTCAAGAAAGAAAGACTTGCATTTATATAGCACCTTTCACGACTACTGGACCTCTCAAAGCACTTTACAGCCAATGAAGTACTTTTTGGAGTGTAGTCACTGTTGTAATGTGGGAAACGCGGCAGCCAATTTGCACACAGCCAGCTCCCACAATCAGCAATGTGATAATGACCAGATAATCTATTTTTGTTATTTTGATTGAGGGATAAATATTGACCAGGACACCAGAGATAACTCCCCTGCTCTTCCTAGAAATACTGCCATGGGATCTTTTACATCCATTTGAGAGAGCAGATGGGGCCTCGGTTTAACGCCCCATCTGAAAGACGCAGAAATACTTGTAGCTCATAACCACTGCTCCCATTTTCTCAGACAGAATGTGCTGGTAGTGGCTGTGCTCTGGACCCACCTTTTGTTTCTTTCATAAAAACAGAAAATGCTGGAAATACTCAGAGGTCAGGCAGCATCTGTGGAGAGAGAAACAGAGTTAACAACCAGAATTTTCACATTGTAGAGCGTGCGGGTCGGCAGTTAAAAGCATTGAAATTGACAACATGTTGGGAACTCGCCTTCATCCCGCCGATGTCCGCATTTAACTTGGGCACGTTTCCATAGCGCGTCACGGACCCGTTTGGGAGACCTGGGCGCCCTAATTGAGGAAGTTAACTGCTCGTTTAGAGACCCTGAACAGCCTTTTTAAAGTGAAATTTGAAATGTAACTGGTTGCGCACAAGATTCACAGAGCTCGGGAAGCTCGCCTCTGAAGGCCATTGTGCTACTTTATTAAGTGACAGCTGGAAAAAGCACATAAATACACACAGCTTATACGTGCTTCCTTGTCTAAGGGAACGCCTCTGGCTGATACCATTTTATGCAGTGACTTTGCCTTCAGGAGTTTGCAGGTGATTTCTGCAACCTTGTAAACCACTCTCACTACATTGCAAGTTGCTCAGTACATTCGAAGATTGTGTCTCTGATCTCCACTTTACCTGAGAGTGGCTGCTGCTTATGTTATGCTGTTTCACCTTGGATCTTAGATTCGTACCAAGATGAGCCCCAGCAGCAACAACACCAGCAGCACCAGCATCCACACCAGCAGCCTTCTCCTCACTGACCTAATGCTCCACAGGAGAGAGGAGATCAGCACAGGGTTGCATCATGCTGGAGGCGATACCCCCAATACAAGGTATACAGGCAGAGGATGAACTTCCCAGACATGACTAAACAGCAATGCTTCAGGATGCTCAGGCTATCGCACCAGGTCGTCGCATAAATTTGTAGCCTGCTAGAAAAAGACCTGCTGTCCAGAGGTCCTGGTGGTCACGCCTTACCAGTGGCTATCAAAGTCACCACCACCCTCAACTTCTTTGCCTCAGACTCCTTCTAGGGATCTGCAGCAGACACTTGCAAGGTCTCGCAGTCGGCCACCTGCAAATGCATCACCCAGGTGACCGATGCTATGTTTGACAAGTCAGGCACTTATGTACATAGAAACATAGAAAATAGGTGCAGGAGTAGGCCATTCGGCCCTTCTAGCCTGCACCGCCATTCAATGAGTTCATGGCTGAACATGCAACTTCAGTACCCCATTCCTGCTTTTTCGCCATACCCCTTGATCCCCCTAGTAGTAAGGACTTCATCTAACTCCTTTTTGAATATATTTAGTGAATTGGCCTCAACAACTTTCTGTGGTAGAGAATTCCACAGGTTCACCACTCTCTGGGTGAAGAAGTTTCTCCTCATCTCGGTCCTAAATGGCTTACCCCTTATCCTTAGACTGTGTCCCCTGGTTCTGGACTTCCCCAACATTGGGAACATTCTTCCTGCATCTAACCTGTCTAAACCCATCAGAATTTTAAACGTTTCGATGAGGTCCCCTCTCATTCTTCTGAACTCCAGTGACTACAAGCCCAGTTGATCCAGTCTTTCTTGATAGGTCAGTCCCGCCATCCCGGGAATCAGTCTGGTGAACCTTCACTGCACTCCCTCAATAGCAAGAATGTCCTTCCTCAGGTTAGGAGACCAAAACTGTACACAATACTCCAGGTGTGGCCTCACCAAGGCCCTGTACAACTGTAGCAACACCTCCCTGCCCCTGTACTCAAATCCCCTCGCTATGAAGGCCAACATGCCATTTGCTTTCTTAACCGCCTGCTGTACCTGCATGCCAACCTTCAATGACTGATGTACCATGACACCCAGGTCTCGTTGCACCTCCCCTTTTCCTAATCTGTCACCATTCAGATAATAGTCTGTCTCTCACATTTATCCACATTATACTTCATCTGCCATGCATTTGCCCACTCACCTAACCTATCCAAGTCGCTCTGCAGCCTCATAGCATCCTCCTCGTAGCTCACACTGCCACCCAACTTAGTGTCATCCGCAAATTTGGGGATACTACATTTAATCTCCTCGTCTAAATCATTAATGTACAATGTAAACAGCTGGGGCCCCAGCACAGAACCTTGTGGTACCCCACTAGTCACTGCCTGCCATTCTGAAAAGTCCCCATTTACTCCTACTCTTTGCTTCCTGTCTGACAACCAGTTCTCAATCCATGTACACTTTGCCACTCTTGAAGCCAGTGTTACTGATTGAGTGCTCAGCTTTGCGGCTCTGGCTGGCTTCCCACAGGTGCAGGGCATCACCGACCGCACACATGTGGCTGTCAAGGCATCCTCAGATCACCCGTGTTTGTGAACTAGAAGAGCTTCCACTCCCTCAATATGCAGCTCATCTGCAACCATAAAAAGATCATCATGCCTGTGTGTGCCAGATTCCCTGGCAGCTGTCATGACTCTCTCATCCTGCGCCATTCCACCCTCCCTCAGCTCTTCGCACCTCCAAACAGACTTACCGACTGGCTTCTTGGAGACAAGGGCTATCCATTGAAGACGTGGCTGATGACACCTTTGAGGAGGCCAAGCAATGAGGCCGAGGAGCGCTATAATGACAGCCACATGTCCACCAGATGTGTGTGCTCTCTTCTGCATGAATTGAAAGAAGAGAACTTTGATTGAGAATGATGGAATGAGTGTAAGGGACGGATGGGCTATATCTGGAGAGGGTGACTATGAGGGAGTGGCATGACATTGCCAAAAGGCCTTCGTCTGTGACGTTACTTTCTATGATTGCATTAGGATGAGGGTGTGTGTCAGTGGTAGTTAGTCAGAGGGGGATGTGAATATTTGCATAGGCAGTGAGGGTTTTGTGCACCTGCAAGGTAGGTTCATGTGAGGAGTGATGTGCAGGAGTAGATTAGGAAGGCAGAGTGATGGGGTTTGAATGACAGGATGTAGTTGCGTGTGGCATTGTTCTCACCTTTCCTGCCCTCATGTGATCATTAAATCTCTTGTAGCATTGAACCCAGGAGCGGCTGACAACACCCCTGCTGACTTCTTGTGCGATCTCCAACCATGCCCACTTGGTTTCACTGGCTGCTCTCTTCCTGCTGCTACCAGGAATAGCACCTCTCTGCGTGCTCTGACTCCCTAGACCAAGATTTCCAAGGAGGCATCCAAGAACCTGGGCGCAGCCTTCTGGCACTGTGACTCCATCCTTGCTTGCACCTACAAAAATCTCTTCGATATAGACCAATAGCCACTTGTCCCAACCAGCTGTATGCCTCTTCCAACAACCTTAACTGGGATGTGTGCAAAGCTCCTTTTAATAGCTGAGCTGAAAACGAGTCATCGATGACATCATTAGACCTGCTCCATTTAATTGGCCAGGAAACCTGCATGACTGTTTCAATTGATCCAGTTCAGTTAAATGCGCAGTGCAGAACCTGTTAAAAACTTCGGGATGGTGCCCCGTTACGTGCCCGGATGCGTAAAGTGAAAATTCTGACGTTTCGGGTCAATGGGCTATAAATTTGATATCGCCCCAGTTGGGGCACTAACCTTTGAGAAGTTGGAAGTTTAACGCCAGGTGCTAATCAATCTCGCTGCCTGCTAAATTGAGTCTCTGCGCTGAAAGAATGCAGGGGAACGCTAAATCAGTGAGTGGCGTTAGGCTCCAAGCGATAACGAATATGAGGTGCTGTGTAATCAGGAGTGAGCACTGGTGAAGGCGCCTTCTGGCCATTAAACAGGAGGGTCACTGGAGTCTGCACACCAGCCCCCAATGATTCGGGGAGTCTAGAATGGCGATATGCTGTGGGATGAAATGCAAAGTCCTTTGAAGGCCCGCAACACTCTGGAGCTAAGCAGCATTTATTTGGCTGCAGATACATCCTGCACTTCTGCCACTCATAACTGACCTTTGGAACGGAAGTTCCTGACAGCTGGGGCACGTCCCTTTAAGTAGTACCCCGCCAGTCTCCAGTCAGCTGGTTCATGCCTTCCGCTCCCTGGTGCTGTCGGCGCGAGGCGGTAAGACGTGGGGCACTACCGACATCATGATCTGCATGGCAAAAGGTGCTAACTGTTATCACTGACGCTACAGGGCTGGCGAATTTGCTGTGCGCCATGCGATTCGTCCTGCCGCAGCACTACTGCCTGAGCATCCCATTAGTGCCCCCCACCAGGCGCTAAGTGAGGGCGTTAACATGCCAAATTTATCCCCCAATGTGTCTCCACAGATACTGCCTGAGTATTTCCAGCATTTTCTGTTTTTATTTCAGATTTCCAGCATCCGCTGTATTTTGCTTTTGCTTCTTTACTTGTTCCATTATCACGCCCTTTTACCTTGCACCTTCATCTCCTTGTCATTTAATCACTCCTGCCCCCTACCCATTCAAGGCCTTCCACTTTGTTCTCCCCCGCCCCCACCCCCACCCACCACCCCCTCCACCCCCCCCCCCCCCACTCCACCCTCACCACCCCATTTTCCCTGGCTCTGTATTTGCTTATAAAATGTTAAATCTTTAACTTCTTACAGTTCTGGTGAAAGGTCATCGACCTGAAACGTTAACTCTGTTTCTCGCTCCACAGATGCTGCCTGAACTGCTGAGTATTTTCTGTATTTTCGGATTTCCAGAATTCGCAGTCCCTATAATGTTCTTTAACATGCTCTGCTTGGATTCCAAGTCCGTAGATTACAGCCAGGCGTGAACCACAAAGAGAGGGGCCACCCCCTCATCCTATAAGACAGTGTGGAAGTTGCGGGGATGCGGAATTTGGAGTTGTGGTGTTAACAGTGTGGCATTTTACATTTTTTCCGAATGATTCCAAACATCCTGTCATTTTTCTCCATTGGACTACTGTTGATAAACCTTTGTGTGATGATGAACTATTTCTTTGCTCTTACTTGAATTTGAATGCAATATTTTGATGCATTGTAGCACATTGTTCTCCTCTCATCCTGTAGGTGTGTCCCAAGAAGAGTTGCCAGGAGCAAGTGGCACTATGTTTTCACATACCACACTAGGCTTTGAGGCCAGCACACCCCAGCATCAGCTAAACTCAGAGTCTCCTGGAGCAACCAATTCGTGAGTTTGGGGAAGAGGGCACCAGATGAATATTCTGACAGTGGATAGTCTAGGGGCTATAGGGGAGGAGGAACTTAACACAATCACAATCACTAAGGAGTTGGTACTCAATAAGATAATGGGACTGAAGGCAGATAAATCCCCTGGACCTGATGGCCTGCATCCTAGGGTCTTAAGAGAAGTAACGGCAGGGATGGTGGCTGCATTGGTTGTAATTTACCAAAATTCCCTGGATTCTGGGGAGGTCCCAGCAGATTGGAAAATTGCAAATGTAACGCCCATATTTAAAAAAGGAGGCAGACAAAAAGCAGGAAACTATAGACCAGTTAGCCGAACATCTGTGGTTGGGAAAAGATTGGAGTCCATTGTTAAAAAAGCAGTAGCAGGACATTTGGAAAAGCAAAATTCGGTCAGGCAGAGTCAGCAAGGATTTATGAAGGGGAAGTTATGTTTGACAAATTTGCTGGAGTTCTTTGAGGATGTAATGAACAGGGTGGATAAAGGGGAACCAGTGGATGTGGTGATTTGGACTTCCAGAAGGCATTTGACAAGGTGTGTGGGAAAGCGGGTTGTGTAGAGGACACAGAGAGGCTGCAAAGAGATTTAGATAGGTTAAGCGAATGGGCTAAGGTTTGGCAGATGGAATACAATGTCGGAAAGTGTGAGGTCATCCACCTTGGGAAAAAACACTGTAAAAGGGAATATTATTTGAATGGGGAGAAATTACAACATGCTGCGGTGCAGAGGGACCTGGGGGTCCTTGTGCATGAAACTCTTTTTGAGTTTATCTGTGAACATAAAAAGACATTAAACCGTGCCACCCACCCTGGATGACACAGCAGACATTTACAAGGCCCCTTTTAGAATCTCTTGTGCGTGAATCTCAAAAAGTTAGTTTGCAGGTGCAGCAGGTAATCAGAAAGGCGAATGGAATGTTGGCCTTCATTGCGAGAGGGATGGAGTACAAAAGCAGGGAGGTCCTGCTGCAACTTTATAGGGTATTGGTGAGGCCGCACCTGGAGTACTGCGTGCAGTTTTGGTCACCTTACTTAAGGAAGGATATACTAGCTTTGGAGGGGGTACAGAGACGATTCACTAGGCTGATTCCGGAGATGAGGGGGTTACCTTATGATGATAGATTGAGTAGACTGGGTCTTTATTCGTTGGAGTTCAGAAGGATGAGGGGTGATCTTATAGAAACATTTAAAATAATGAAAGGAATAGACAAGATAGAGGCAGAGAGGTTGTTTCCACTGGTCGGGGAGACTAGAATTAGGGGGCACAGCCTCAAAATAAGGGGGAGCCAATTTAAAACCGAGTTGAGAAGGAATTTCTTCTCCGAGAGGGTTGTGAATCTGTGGAATTCTCTGCCCAAGGAAGCAGTTGAGGCTAGTTCATTGAATGTATTCAAGTCACAGAAAGATAGATTTTTAACCAATAAGGGAATTAAGGGTTACGGGGAGCGGGTGGGTAAGTGGAGCTGAGTCCTCAGCCAGATCAGCCATGATCTTATTGAATGGCAGGGCAGGCTCAAGGGGCTAGATGGCCTACTCCTGTTTCTAATTTTTATGTTCTTATGTGCCACATAAAAGGTTACTGCACAAGATAAAAGCCCACGGGGTTGGGGGTAATATATTACCATGGAAAGAGGATTGGCGAACTAACAGAGAACAGAGAGTTGGGATAAATGGTTCATTCTCTGGTTGGCAACCAGTAACTAGTGGGGTGACGCAGGGATCAGTGCTGGGACCCCAACTATTTACAATTTATATTAACGACTTGGAAGAAGGGACTGAGTGTAATGTAGCCAAGTTTGCTGACGATACAAAGATGGGAGGAAAAGCAATGTGTGAGGAGGACACAAAAAATTTGCAAAAGGACATAGACAGGCTAAGTGAGTGGGCAAAAATTTGGCAGATGGAGTATAATGTTGGAAAGTGTGAGGTCATGCACTTTGGCAGAAAAAAATCAAAGAGCAAGTTATTATTTATATGGAGAAAGATTGCAAAGTGCCTCAGTACAGCGGGACCTGGGGGTACTTGTGCATGAAACACAAAAGGATAGTACAGCAAGTGATGAGGAAGGATAATAGTATCTTGGTCTTTATTGCAAAGGGGATGGAGTATAAAAGCAGGGAAATCTTGCTACAGCTATCCAAGATTTTGGTGAGGCCACACCTGGAATACTGCGGCAGTTTTGGTTTCCATATTTACGAAAGGATATACTTGCTTTGGAGGCAGTTCAGAGAAGGTTCACTAGGTTGATTCCGGGGATGAGGGGGTTGACTTATGAGGAAAGATTGAGTAGGTTGGGCCTCTACTCATTGGAGTTCAGAAGAATAAGAGGTTATCTTATCGAAACTTATAAGATTATGAGGGGCTTGACAAGGTGGATGCAGAGAGAATGTTTCCACTGATGGGGGAGACTAGAACTAGAGGGCACGATCTTATAATAAGGGGCCGTCCATTTAAAACAGAGATGAGGAGAAATTTCTTCTCTCAGAGGGTTGTAAATCTGTGGAATTCGCTGCCTCAGAAAGCTGTGGAAGCTGGGGCATTGAATAAATTTAAGACAGAAATAGACAGTTTCTTAAACGATAAGAGGATAAGGGATTACGGCGAGCGGGTGGGGAAGTGGAGTTGAGTCCATGATCAGATCAGCCATGATCTTATTGAATGGCGGAGCAGACTCGAGCGGCCGTATGGCCTACTCCTGTTCCTGTTTTTTATGTTCTTATGAAGTATTATCTACTATAAAGGAGGAACAGGTTGAGCCTGTGAGCTCGTGCTATGTCTCTACTACATGGACAAGGGATAACCGTAACCCTAACCCTAACTACTAGGCCTGCTTCAAAGGCTAGGTGGTTATGTGGATACGCAATTGCTTGCCCTGTTCAGAAAGAACACAAGTGGCTAAAAATTCAGTATAGCCCGGTTTGAGGTGGTGACACCGCCTGGTCGCTAACTTTAGCACAGGGCGATGTTTACTGCCTTCAACCGGGATATTGATTTTTAGCGCCCCAAGAGAGGAGTGGAGTGCTAAGGGAGGCATTCCACACTCTTCTTAGGGCGCTATCCCTGATCCTTGGGGCGCTATCGTGAAAGCGCAGCTGAAGTTGTGGACCACCCAATAACTGAAAGAAAGTGGAAGGGAGAATGTTTACATTAGCAACAGTGTTTAACAGCTGAGAGAGTTAAATAAATATAAATAAAGTCCATTCTAAACACCCACCTGCTCATCCGTTGAAATATTGCCTCGGGAGCTTCTTCGGGACACCTGCTTTCCTGTCAGGATTAGCGGCAGGCGCTATGGCAGGCCATTCAAGTTCATGACTGCGGCGCTAAAGGGGCGTTGCGCACTCATTGATGTCACCAAGTGGGTGACACTAGAGTGCACCGCTATCTGTTAGCGCTGCCGCTAAACCTCCCCTGAAGGTCGCGGGAGGCGCTGACAGCGCGGCGCTCGGCCGGCAAGCACTTAGCAGCCCGTTAGCACCCCTCTCGAGCACTAACGGATGGCACTAAGCAAGCCAATTTTTAGCCCAAGGTGCTAGCATTATTCCTGCATGAGAAGCAGTTGTCCAAGAGTATGCAGTACAATAGCCTGGATGCCACTTCAGTTCCCCACTGGTGACATGGCCTCTTCTCCTCCAGCATGTGGTGAGTACCATGGCTGTGACCACCTGATCTTCCACATTGAACTACAGCAGACCGCTGACCCTCTCAATGCCCGCCCCCAACCAAGCCTCGGACCACCTACCGTCTAGGGCGCTACTCGGCGCCAAACTTGCAGCCAACATCTTGCCGTAGGCAACTAGGCTCATACAACAGTGCCTGGTCTCCAGTCGTCTTGGACCCCCTTGCCACTGGACCAAGTCCTTGCTCAGCTAAGCCTGTGTGGTAGCCGGTGTGCAAGGCCACCCCATGTTAAAAGAACTCATGCACAGGCATCTTCCACTCCTTTACCATGAAGTTCGGGACCTGGAACATCAGGACTCTCATGGACAAATCCAACAGCGACAGGCCGGAACGCCGCACTACCATAGTTGCCCGGGAACTGAGACACTTTGATGTCAACATCGCCGCCCTAAACGAGACCCAGCGAGTAGGGGAAGGCCAGCTCAAGGAACAAGATGGAGGTTACACCTTCTTCTGGAAAGGGAAATTAGAAGAAGAACGCCGCCTCCACGGAGTCGGTTTCACTTCAAAAACGAGCTGGTCGACCACCTTAAAGACTCCGCCTGCGGGGTTAACGAATGCCTCACGATTCTCCGACTACCCTATCCCGGAATCAATGCGCCACGCACCAACACTTGATTCGACAGATGAGACCAAAGAGGGTTTTTACTCCAACCTTGAAAAATCCCTGTCCCACGTCCCTGCGGACGACAAGTTGATCCTCCTCGGTGACTTCAACGCCAGGGCCGGCAAGGACACAGCCCACTGGGGAGGCGTGATCGGCAGAGAGGGGATAGGGAAAACCAACTCCAGCGGTAACCTACTCCTGACAAAATGTCTAGAACATGACCTTGTCATCACCAACACCTTGCTCCGCCAGAGGGACAGGTACAAGGCTTCGTGGCAACACCCTCGCTCCAAACACTGGCACCTGCTCGACTATGTCATCGTCCGAGCCAAGGATCGCAAGGATGTGCGCATCACCCGTGCCATGACAGGAGCTGATAACCGCTGGACGGACCACCGGCTAATCCGATCCATCATTGACATCAACATAGCCCCCAAGCGGCGAAGGCAGCAGAAGCAGTGCCGCAAAAAAGTAAATGCCGGGGCATTTAAAGACCCAACTAAGAGAGCCTTATATAGTCAGTGCCTCACAGCTAACCTGGCGTGCCTTGATGACCCCAAGACGCAGAATGCCCACAGCACTTGGTTTGCCCTCCAGACCTCCATAACCAGTGCCTGCGAAGAGATGCTCGGTCACTCAACCAGGAAACACCGGGACTGGTTTGATGAGAATGACCAGGAGATCCAAGAGCTAATAGATCACAAGCGCAGGGCATGTGTGAGCCTTAAACAACAATCCAACTCTGGAGCAGTAAAGCAACATTACAGATTGCTTAAGGCTGAGGTCTAACTAAAAACTCAGGACCGAAAGATGGTGGATGGAGAAAGCACAGGAGATACAGCAGCTGGCCGACAGCCATGATGTGCAAGGATTCTTCACCGCGGTCAAGGCCACCTATGGCCCAAACGCCCAAGGCCCCATCCCACTGCTGGCCAAGAACGGGGAAACACTTGTAAGGTTCTGCAAAACCAACCACGGAGACATGTGGCAGGGAGAATGGGAAGATGCCATGTTTAAAATGACCAACTGCAGCCAACAGCCTGTAAACCGCGGAGGATGATGGGACTCTGGCCACCCTGTACAGTAACAGACAGTGTTGCAGGGGCATGGAACCGGATGGAGGATGAGCCAGTAAGGGGGAAGAGTGTACATTCGGTTCTTTCAGGAAAATGGATACAAGGCAACTTTATATTTTAAAAGGACATTTCTCCAGCTTTTTGTGTAAAACCCTCACAGAAGAGGCAACATGTCCAGGCAAAATCTCCCCAGTAATACACAAGGCAACACAAAGAGTATCAGTTTGAATAATTAAACAAAGGCCCACAGGTCTGATGCAATCATTTTGGCCAGCCCAGACAGAGTGGCACCTCTGTCGAGATAGTGAACAATCATCTTCATTCACCCCATCAGCGAGCGACAGGATACAGGAGGTGTGGCTAATCTCCCAATCCAGACAGATCGATACACATCGAACTGCCATTCACACCCTTTTTTTTATTCAATGAAGACCCAAGACAATGGCATGCAGTTTTGGCGTGAAGATGAACGGACTATAAGAAAAAGCTGTAAAAACACACAAGGAGGTTGGAGGTGAGGGGGGGTTGGAGGTTGGAGGTTGGAGTCAGCTTTTGCATTGAGTTGTAGAGTTGAGTTAAGAAGGTGGGAGTCAGTCAGTTTTTGTTGTGGTTGAGTTGAGCTAAAGGGGAGTTGAGTCAGCTTTTCACAGGGCCCTCACTCTGGGGAAGGTGTGCTTAACTCCAGCAGCTTTTTGCTTAGGAGCCAATTAGAAGAAACCGACACAACATCGAGGAGGAAAACCGAACCGACCAACAACGTAAAACACACCCCAGAGGGACCCCGAGCTGAAATAAGTGCCCCCAGAACCCTGGTGTTGATAGGATTGTGAGTATAGTCCAAACCCCCTCACAGACTCAATTTAGGATAGGAATTGGTAAGAAGGGTGGAAGTGGGAGGTGTGGTTGTGTGTGAAACATAGAAACATAGAAACATAGAAAATAGGTGCAGGAATAGGCCATTTGGCCCTTCGAGCCTGCACCACCATTCAACAAGATCATGGCTGATCATGCACCCCAGCACCTCCCCCCCATGCCCCCTCCACACCCCCCGACTCCCCAGCCGCAAGGACCACATCCAACTCCCTCCCGAACACATCCAATGAACTGGCATCAACAACTCTCCACGGCAGGGAACCCCACAGGCCAACAACTCCCCGAGTGAAGAAGTCTCTCCCAATCCCAGCCCCAAACAGTCCACCCCCCATCCCAAGAGCGTGCCCCCCCGCCCCCCCCCGGCTCCGGACCCACCCAACACCGGGAACACTCCCCCCGCACCCAACCTGCCCCGTCCCGTCAGAATCATTCCCAAATGCCGAACACCCCCGGATGCCGAGCCCCCAGCCCCAGCCACCCCGGAGCCACGCCCCCGCGACGCCAACCACATCACATCCACCAACCGCCATCTGCGCAGTCAACCCGTCCACCTCACTCTGAACACTCCCCGCACCAAGGCACAGAGCCCCCAGGCCCGCCCCTCCAACACATTTCAGCCCCCCAGACCTTCGCTGCAATGTGGCCACTCCCGTCCCCCAGCCTGGGTTTCTCTACCCCCCACCTCCAGCAATCTCCCCTCCATCCCCCACCCCCGTCTCCCCTCAACTTCGCTCTGCCTCCCCGCACAGACTCCCATCTTGGGGGCGGTAACTTTCTGGGGCAGGAAATTTTAGCCCCCAGCGTGGAAGTCCTGCTCCCGCCACAGAATTAGCCTTACCACCCCTCAATGGAAGCGGACTGCAATTTCCCACACTCCACTTCCTTTGGGGGCAGTTACCGGGGCACGACTGGATGCTCCTGTGACAGTTTGAACTGATGCTCTCCACTCTCCCGTCCTGCGACAGTTGGAACTGGTGCTCTCCACTCTCCCGTCCTGTGACAGTTGGAACTGGTGCTCTCCACTCTCCCGTCCTGCGACAGTTTGAACTGATGCTCTCCACTCTCCCGTCCTGCGACAGTTGGAACTGGTGCTCTCCACTCTCCCGTCCTGTGACAGTTGGAACTGGTGCTCTCCACTCTCCCGTCCTGCGACAGTTGGAACTGGTGCTCTCCACTCTCCCGTCCTGCGACAGTTGGAACTGGTGCTCTCCACTCTCTCTCCTGTGACAGTTTGAACTGGTGCTCTCCACTCTCCCGTCCTGTGACAGTTGGAACTGGTGCTCTCCACTCTCCCGTCCTGTGACAGTTGGAACTGGTGCTCTCCACTCTCTGTCCTGTGACAGTTGGAACTGGTGCTCTCCACTCTCCCGTCCTGTGACAGTTGGAACTGGTGCTCTCCACTCTCCCGTTCTGTGACAGTTGGAACTGGTGCTCTCCACTCTCCCGTCCTGCGACAGTTGGAACTGGTGCTCTCCACTCTCCCGTCCTGTGACAGTTGGAACTGGTGCTCTCCACTCTCTCTCCTGTGACAGTTTGAACTGGTGCTCTCCACTCTCCCGTCCTGCGACAGTTGGAACTGGTGCTCTCCACTCTCCCGTCCTGTGACAGTTGGAACTGGTGCTCTCCACTCTCTCTCCTGTGACAGTTGGAACTGGTGCTCTCCACTCTCTCTCCTGCGACAGTTTGAACTGGTGCTCTCCACTCTCCCGTCCTGTGACAGTTGGAACTGGTGCTCTCCACTCTCCCGTCCTGTGACAGTTGGAACTGGTGCTCTCCACTCTTCCGTCCTGCGACAGTTGGAACTGGTGCTCTCCACTCTCTCTCCTGTGACAGTTTGAACTGGTGCTCTCCACTCTCCCGTCCTGCGACAGTTGGAACTGGTGCTCTCCACTCTCCCGTCCTGTGACAGTTGGAACTGGTGCTCTCCACTCTCTCTCCTGTGACAGTTTGAACTGGTGCTCTCCACTCTCCCGTCCTGTGACAGTTGGAACTGGTGCTCTCCACTCTCCCGTCCTGTGACAGTTGGAACTGGTGCTCTCCACTCTCCCGTCCTGTGACAGTTGGAACTGGTGCTCTCCACTCTCCCGTCCTGTGACAGTTGGAACTGGTGCTCTCCACTCTCCCGTCCTGTGACAGTTGGAACTGGTGCTCTCCACTCTCCCGTCCTGTGACAGTTGGAACTGGTGCTCTCCACTCTCCCGTCCTGCGACAGTTGGAACTGGTGCGCTCCACTCTCCCGTCCTGTGACAGTTGGAACTGGTGCTCTCCACTCTCTCTCCTGTGACAGTTTGAACTGGTGCTCTCCACTCTCCCGTCCTGTGACAGTTGGAACTGGTGCTCTCCACTCTCCCGTCCTGTGACAGTTGGAACTGGTGCTCTCCACTCTTCCGTCCTGCGACAGTTGGAACTGGTGCTCTCCACTCTCTCTCCTGTGACAGTTTGAACTGGTGCTCTCCACTCTCCCGTCCTGCGACAGTTGGAACTGGTGCTCTCCACTCTCCCGTCCTGTGACAGTTGGAACTGGTGCTCTCCACTCTCTCTCCTGTGACAGTTTGAACTGGTGCTCTCCACTCTCCCGTCCTGTGACAGTTGGAACTGGTGCTCTCCACTCTCCCGTCCTGTGACAGTTGGAACTGGTGCTCTCCACTCTCCCGTCCTGTGACAGTTGGAACTGGTGCTCTCCACTCTCCCGTCCTGTGACAGTTGGAACTGGTGCTCTCCACTCTCCCGTCCTGTGACAGTTGGAACTGGTGCTCTCCACTCTCCCGTCCTGTGACAGTTGGAACTGGTGCTCTCCACTCTCCCGTCCTGCGACAGTTGGAACTGGTGCTCTCCACTCTCTCTCCTGTGACAGTTTGAACTGGTGCTCTCCACTCTCCCGTCCTGTGACAGTTGGAACTGGTGCTCTCCACTCTCCCGTCCTGTGACAGTTTGAACTGGTGCTCTCCACTCTCCCGTCCTGTGACAGTTGGAACTGGTGCTCTCCACTCTCTCGTCCTGTGACAGTTGGAACTGGTGCTCTCCACTCTCTCTCCTGTGATAGTTTGAACTGGTGCTCTCCACTCTCCCGTCCTGTGACAGTTGGAACTGCTGCTCTGCACTCTCCCGTCCTGCGACAGTTGGAACTGGTGCTCTCCACTCTCTCTCGTGTGACAGTTGGAACTGGTGCTCTCCACTCTCTCTCCTGTGACAGTTTGAACTGATGCTCTCCACTCTCCCGTCCTGTGACAGTTGGAACTGGTGCTCTCCACTCCCTCTCCTGTGACAGTTTGAACTGGTGCTCTGCACTCTCCCGTCCTGTGACAGTTGGAACTGGTGCTCTCCACTCTCTCTCCTGTGACAGTTTGAACTGGTGCTCTCCACTCTCCCGTCCTGTGACAGTTGGACCTGGTGCTCTCCACTCTCTCTCCTGTGACAGTTTGAACTGGTGCTCTCCACTCTCCCGTCCTGCGACAGTTGGAACTGGTGCTCTCCACTCTCCCGTCCTGTGACAGTTGGAACTGGTGCTCTCCACTCTCTCTGCTGTGACAGTTGGAACTGGTGCTCTCCACTCTCTCTCCTGCGACAGTTTGAACTGGTGCTCTCCACTCTCCCGTCCTGTGACAGTTGGAACTGGTGCTCTCCACTCTCCCGTCCTGTGACAGTTGGAACTGGTGCTCTCCACTCTTCCGTCCTGCGACAGTTGGAACTGGTGCTCTCCACTCTCTTTCCTGTGACAGTTTGAACTGGTGCTCTCCACTCTCCCGTCCTGCGACAGTTGGAACTGCTGCTCTCCACTCTCCCGTCCTGTGACAGTTGGAACTGGTGCTCTCCACTCTCTCTCCTGTGACAGTTTGAACTGGTGCTCTCCACTCTCCCGTCCTGTGACAGTTGGAACTGGTGCTCTCCACTCTCCCGTCCTGTGACAGTTGGAACTGGTGCTCTCCACTCTCCCGTCCTGTGACAGTTGGAACTGGTGCTCTCCACTCTCCCGTCCTGTGACAGTTGGAACTGGTGCTCTCCAATCTCCCGTCCTGTGACAGTTGGAACTGGTGCTCTCCACTCTCCCGTCCTGCGACAGTTGGAACTGGTGCGCTCCACTCTCCCGTCCTGTGACAGTTGGAACTGGTGCTCTCCACTCTCTCTCCTGTGACAGTTTGAACTGGTGCTCTCCACTCTCCCGTCCTGTGACAGTTGGAACTGGTGCTCTCCACTCTCCCGTCCTGTGACAGTTGGAACTGGTGCTCTCCACTCTCCCGTCCTGTGACAGTTGGAACTGGTGCTCTCCACTCTTCCGTCCTGCGACAGTTGGAACTGGTGCTCTCCACTCTCTTTCCTGTGACAGTTTGAACTGGTGCTCTCCACTCTCCCGTCCTGCGACAGTTGGAACTGCTGCTCTCCACTCTCCCGTCCTGTGACAGTTGGAACTGGTGCTCTCCACTCTCTCTCCTGTGACAGTTTGAACTGGTGCTCTCCACTCTCCCGTCCTGTGACAGTTGGAACTGGTGCTCTCCACTCTCCCGTCCTGTGACAGTTGGAACTGGTGCTCTCCACTCTCCCGTCCTGTGACAGTTGGAACTGGTGCTCTCCACTCTCCCGTCCTGTGACAGTTGGAACTGGTGCTCTCCACTCTCCCGTCCTGTGACAGTTGGAACTGGTGCTCTCCACTCTCCCGTCCTGCGACAGTTGGAACTGGTGCGCTCCACTCTCCCGTCCTGTGACAGTTGGAACTGGTGCTCTCCACTCTCTCTCCTGTGACAGTTTGAACTGGTGCTCTCCACTCTCCCGTCCTGTGACAGTTGGAACTGGTGCTCTCCACTCTCCCGTCCTGTGACAGTTGGAACTGGTGCTCTCCACTCTCCCGTCCTGTGACAGTTGGAACTGGTGCTCTCCACTCTCTCTCCTGTGACAGTTGGAACTGGTGCTCTCCACTCTCTATCCTGTGACAGTTGGAACTGCTGCTCTGCACTCTCCCGTGCTGCGACAGTTGGAACTGGTGCTCTCCACTCTCTCTCGTGTGACAGTTGGAACTGGTGCTCTCCACTCTCTCTCCTGTGACAGTTTGAACTGATGCTCTCCACTCTCCCGTCCTGTGACAGTTGGAACTGGTGCTCTCCACTCTCTCTCCTGTGACAGTTTGAACTGGTGCTCTCCACTCTCCCGTCCTGTGACAGTTGGAACTGGTGCTCTCCACTCTCTCTCCTGTGACAGTTTGAATTGGTGCTCTCCACTCTCTCTCCTGTGACAGTTGGAACTGCTGCTCTGCACTCTCCCGTCCTGCGACAGTTGGAACTGGTGCTCTCCACTCTCTCTCGTGTGACAGTTGGAACTGGTGCTCTCCACTCTCTCTCCTGTGACAGTTGGAACTGGTGCTCTCCACTCTCTCTCCTGTGACAGTTGGACCTGGTGCTCTCCACTCTCTCTCCTGTGACAGTTGGAACTGGTGCTCTCCACTCTCTCTCCTGTGACAGTTGGAACTGGTGCTCTCCACTCTCTCTCCTGTGACAGTTTGAACTGGTGCTCTCCACTCTCCCGTCCTGTGACAGTTGGAACTGGTGCTCTCCACTCTTCCGTCCTGCGACAGTTGGAACTGGTGCTCTCCACTCTCTCTCCTGTGACAGTTTGAACTGATGCTCTCCACTCTCCCGTCCTGCGACTGTTGGAACTGGTGCTCTCCACTCTCCCGTCCTGCGACAGTTGGAACTGGTGCTTTCCACTTTCCTGTCCTGTGACAGTTGGAACTGGTGCTTTCCACTCTCCTGTCCTGCGACAGTTGGAACTGGTGCTCTCCACTCTCCCGTCCTGTGACAGTTGGAACTGGTGCTCTCCACTCTCCCGTCCTGTGACAGTTGGAACTGGTGCTCTCCACTCTCCCGTCCTGTGACAGTTGGAACTGGTGCTCTCCACTCTCCCGTCCTGTGACAGTTGGAACTGGTGCTCTCCACTCTCTCTTCTGTGACAGTTGGAACTGGTGCTCTCCACTCTCCCGTCCTGTGACAGTTGGAACTGGTGCTCTCCACTCTCCCGTCCTGTGACAGTTGGAACTGGTGCTCTCCACTCTCCCGTCCTGTGACAGTTGGAACTGGTGCTCTCCACTCTCCCGAACTGTGACAGTTGGAACTGGTGCTCTCCACTCTCCCGTCCTGCGACAGTTGGAACTGGTGCGCTCCACTCTCCCGTCCTGTGACAGTTGGAACTGGTGCTCTCCACTCTCTCTCCTGTGACAGTTTGAACTGGTGCTCTCCACTCTCCCGTCCTGTGACAGTTGGAACTGGTGCTCTCCACTCTCCCGTCCTGTGACAGTTGGAACTGGTGCTCTCCACTCTCCCGTCCTGTGACAGTTGGAACTGGTGCTCTCCACTCTCTCTCCTGTGATAGTTTGAACTGGTGCTCTCCACTACTCTCCCGTCCTGTGACAGTTGGAACTGGTGCTCTCCACTCTCTCTCCTGTGACAGTTGGAACTGGTGCTCTCCACTCTCTCTCCTGTGACAGTTGGAACTGCTGCTCTGCACTCTCCCGTCCTGCGACAGTTGGAACTGGTGCTCTCCACTCTCTCTCGTGTGACAGTTGGAACTGGTGCTCTCCACTCTCTCTCCTGTGACAGTTGGAACTGGTGCTCTCCACTCTCTCTCCTGTGACAGTTGGAACTGGTGCTCTCCACTCTCTCTCCTGTGACAGTTGGAACTGGTGCTCTCCACTCTCTCTCGTGTGACAGTTGGAACTGGTGCTCTCCACTCTCTCTCCTGTGACAGTTTGAACTGATGCTCTCCACTCTCCCGTCCTGTGACAGTTGGAACTGGTGCTCTCCACTCTCTCTCCTGTGACAGTTTGAACTGGTGCTCTCCACTCTCCCGTCCTGTGACAGTTGGAACTGGTGCTCTCCACTCTCTCTCCTGTGACAGTTTGAACTGGTGCTCTCCACTCTCTCTCCTGTGACAGTTGGAACTGCTGCTCTACACTCTCCCGTCCTGCGACAGTTGGAACTGGTGCTCTCCACTCTCCCGTCCTGTGACAGTTGGAACTGGTGCTCTGCACTCTCCCGTCCTGTGACAGTTGGAACTGGTGCTCTCCACTCTCTCTCCTGTGACAGTTGGAACTGCTGCTCTGCACTCTCCTGTCCTGCGACAGTTGGAACTGGTGCTCTCTACTCTCTCTCCTGTGATAGTTTGAACTGGTGCTCTCCACTCTCCCGTCCTGTGACAGTTGGAACTGGTGCTCTCCACTCTCCCGTCCTGTGACAGTTGGAACTGGTGCTCTCCACTCTCTCTTCTGTGACAGTTTGAAATGGTGCTCCCCACTCTCCCGTCCTGTGACAGTTGGAACTGATGCTCTCCACTCTCTCTCCTGTGACAGTTGGAACTGGTGCTCTCCACTCTCCTGTCCTGCGACAGTTGGAACTGGTGCTCTCCACTCTCCTGTCCTGTGACAGTTGGAACTGGTGCTCTCCACTCTCTGTCCTGTGACAGTTGGAACTGGTGCTCTCCACTCTCCCGTCCTGTGACAGTTGGAACTGGTGCTCTCCACTCTCTGTCCTGTGACAGTTGGAACTGGTGCTCTCCACTCTCCCGTCCTGCGACAGTTGGAACTGGTGCTCTCCACTCTCCTGTCCTGCGACAGTTGGAACTGGTGCTCTCCACTCTCCTGTCCTGCGACAGTTGGAACTGGTGCTCTCCACTCTCCTGTCCTGCGACAGTTGGAACTGGTGCTTTCCACTCTCCTGTCCTGCGACAGTTGGAACTGGTGCTCCCCACTCTCCTGTCCTGCGACAGTTGGATTTGGTGCTCTCCACTCTCCTGTCCTGCGACAGTTGGAACTGGTGCTCTCCACTCTCCCGTCCTGCGACAGTTGGAACTGGTGCTCTCCACTCTCCCGTCCTGCGACAGTTGGAACTGGTGCTCTCCACTCTCCTGTCCTGCGACAGTTGGAACTGGTGCTTTCCACTCTCCCGTCCTGCGACAGTTGGAACTGGTGCTCTCCACTCTCCTGTCCTGTGACAGTTGGAACTGGTGCTCTCCACTCTCTCTCCTGTGACAGTTTGAACTGGTGCTCTCCACTCTCCCGTCCTGTGACAGTTGGAACTGGTGCTCTCCACTCTCCCGTCCTGTGACAGTTGGAACTGGTGCTCTCCACTCTCCCGTCCTGTGACAGTTGGAACTGGTGCTCTCCACTCTCTCTCCTGTGATAGTTTGAACTGGTGCTCTCCACTACTCTCCCGTCCTGTGACAGTTGGAACTGGTGCTCTCCACTCTCTCTCCTGTGACAGTTGGAACTGGTGCTCTCCACTCTCTCTCCTGGGACAGTTGGAACTGCTGCTCTGCACTCTCCCGTCCTGCGACAGTTGGAACTGGTGCTCTCCACTCTCTCTCGTGTGACAGTTGGAACTGGTGCTCTCCACTCTCTCTCCTGTGACAGTTTGAACTGATGCTCTCCACTCTCCCGTCCTGTGACAGTTGGAACTGGTGCTCTCCACTCTCTCTCCTGTGACAGTTTGAACTGGTGCTCTCCACTCTCCCGTCCTGTGACAGTTGGAACTGGTGCTCTCCACTCTCTCTCCTGTGACAGTTTGAACTGGTGCTCTCCACTCTCTCCCCTGTGACAGTTGGAACTGCTGCTCTGCAGTCTCCCGTCCTGCGACAGTTGGAACTGGTGCTCTCCACTCTCTCTCGTGTGACAGTTGGAACTGGTGCTCTCCACTCTCTCTCCTGTGACAGTTGGAACTGGTGCTCTCCACTCTCTCTCCTGTGACAGTTGGACCTGGTGCTCTCCACTCTCTCTCCTGTGACAGTTGGAACTGGTGCTCTCCACTCTCTCTCCTGTGACAGTTGGAACTGGTGCTCTCCACTCTCTCTCCTGTGACAGTTTGAACTGGTGCTCTCCACTCTCCCGTCCTGTGACAGTTGGAACTGGTGCTCTCCACTCTTCCGTCCTGCGACAGTTGGAACTGGTGCTCTCCACTCTCTCTCCTGTGACAGTTTGAACTGATGCTCTCCACTCTCCCGTCCTGCGACTGTTGGAACTGGTGCTCTCCACTCTCCCGTCCTGCGACAGTTGGAACTGGTGCTTTCCACTTTCCTGTCCTGTGACAGTTGGAACTGGTGCTTTCCACTCTCCTGTCCTGCGACAGTTGGAACTGGTGCTCTCCACTCTCCCGTCCTGTGACAGTTGGAACTGGTGCTCTCCACTCTCCCGTCCTGTGACAGTTGGAACTGGTGCTCACCACTCTCTCTCCTGTGACAGTTGGAACTGCTGCTCTGCACTCTCCCGTCCTGCGACAGTTGGAACTGGTGCTCTCCACTCTCTCTCCTGTGATAGTTTGAACTGGTGCTCTCCACTCTCCCGTCCTGTGACAGTTGGAACTGGTGCTCTCCACTCTCCCGTCCTGTGACAGTTGGAACTGGTGCTCTCCACTCTCTCTTCTGTGACAGTTTGAAATGGTGCTCCCCACTCTCCCGTCCTGTGACAGTTGGAACTGATGCTCTCCACTCTCTCTCCTGTGACAGTTGGAACTGGTGCTCTCCACTCTCCTGTCCTGCGACAGTTGGAACTGGTGCTCTCCACTCTCCTGTCCTGTGACAGTTGGAACTGGTGCTCTCCACTCTCTGTCCTGTGACAGTTGGAACTGGTGCTCTCCACTCTCCCGTCCTGTGACAGTTGGAACTGGTGCTCTCCACTCTCTGTCCTGTGACAGTTGGAACTGGTGCTCTCCACTCTCCCGTCCTGCGACAGTTGGAACTGGTGCTCTCCACTCTCCTGTCCTGCGACAGTTGGAACTGGTGCTCTCCACTCTCCTGTCCTGCGACAGTTGGAACTGGTGCTCTCCACTCTCCTGTCCTGCGACAGTTGGAACTGGTGCTTTCCACTCTCCTGTCCTGCGACAGTTGGAACTGGTGCTCCCCACTCTCCTGTCCTGCGACAGTTGGAATTGGTGCTCTCCACTCTCCTGTCCTGCGACAGTTGGAACTGGTGCTCTCCACTCTCCCGTCCTGCGACAGTTGGAACTGGTGCTCTCCACTCTCCCGTCCTGCGACAGTTGGAACTGGTGCTCTCCACTCTCCTGTCCTGCGACAGTTGGAACTGGTGCTTTCCACTCTCCCGTCCTGCGACAGTTGGAACTGGTGCTCTCCACTCTCCTGTCCTGTGACAGTTGGAACTGGTGCTCTCCACTCTCTCTCCTGTGACAGTTTGAACTGGTGCTCTCCACTCTCCCGTCCTGTGACAGTTGGAACTGGTGCTCTCCACTCTCCCGTCCTGTGACAGTTGGAACTGGTGCTCTCCACTCTCCCGTCCTGTGACAGTTGGAACTGGTGCTCTCCACTCTCTCTCCTGTGATAGTTTGAACTGGTGCTCTCCACTACTCTCCCGTCCTGTGACAGTTGGAACTGGTGCTCTCCACTCTCTCTCCTGTGACAGTTGGAACTGGTGCTCTCCACTCTCTCTCCTGGGACAGTTGGAACTGCTGCTCTGCACTCTCCCGTCCTGCGACAGTTGGAACTGGTGCTCTCCACTCTCTCTCGTGTGACAGTTGGAACTGGTGCTCTCCACTCTCTCTCCTGTGACAGTTTGAACTGATGCTCTCCACTCTCCCGTCCTGTGACAGTTGGAACTGGTGCTCTCCACTCTCTCTCCTGTGACAGTTTGAACTGGTGCTCTCCACTCTCTCCCCTGTGACAGTTGGAACTGCTGCTCTGCACTCTCCCGTCCTGCGACAGTTGGAACTGGTGCTCTCCACTCTCTCTCGTGTGACAGTTGGAACTGGTGCTCTCCACTCTCTCTCCTGTGACAGTTGGAACTGGTGCTCTCCACTCTCTCTCCTGTGACAGTTGGACCTGGTGCTCTCCACTCTCTCTCCTGTGACAGTTGGAACTGGTGCTCTCCACTCTCTCTCCTGTGACAGTTGGAACTGGTGCTCTCCACTCTCTCTCCTGTGACAGTTTGAACTGGTGCTCTCCACTCTCCCGTCCTGTGACAGTTGGAACTGGTGCTCTCCACTCTTCCGTCCTGCGACAGTTGGAACTGGTGCTCTCCACTCTCTCTCCTGTGACAGTTTGAACTGATGCTCTCCACTCTCCCGTCCTGCGACTGTTGGAACTGGTGCTCTCCACTCTCCCGTCCTGCGACAGTTGGAACTGGTGCTTTCCACTTTCCTGTCCTGTGACAGTTGGAACTGGTGCTTTCCACTCTCCTGTCCTGCGACAGTTGGAACTGGTGCTCTCCACTCTCCCGTCCTGTGACAGTTGGAACTGGTGCTCTCCACTCTCCCGTCCTGTGACAGTTGGAACTGGTGCTCTCCACTCTCTCTCCTGCGACAGTTGGAACTGCTGCTCTGCACTCTCCCGTCCTGCGACAGTTGGAACTGGTGCTCTCCACTCTCTCTCCTGTGATAGTTTGAACTGGTGCTCTCCACTCTCCCGTCCTGTGACAGTTGGAACTGGTGCTCTCCACTCTCCCGTCCTGTGACAGTTGGAACTGGTGCTCTCCACTCTCCCGTCCTGTGACAGTTGGAACTGGTGCTCTCCACTCTCTCTTCTGTGACAGTTGGAACTGGTGCTCTCCACTCTCCCGTCCTGTGACAGTTGGAACTGGTGCTCTCCACTCTCCCGTCCTGTGACAGTTGGAACTGGTGCTCTCCACTCTCCCGTCCTGTGACAGTTGGAACTGGTGCTCTCCACTCTCCCGTCCTGTGACAGTTGGAACTGGTGCTCTCCACTCTCCCGTCCTGTGACAGTTGGAACTGGTGCTCTCCACTCTCTCTCCTGTGATAGTTTGAACTGGTGCTCTCCACTACTCTCCCGTCCTGTGACAGTTTGAACTTGTGCTCTCCACTCTCTCTCCTGTGACAGTTGGAACTGCTGCTCTGCACTCTCCCGTCCTGCGACAGTTGGAACTGGTGCTCTCCACTCTCTCTCGTGTGACAGTTGGAACTGGTGCTCTCCACTCTCTCTCCTGTGACAGTTGGAACTGGTGCTCTCCACTCTCTCTCCTGTGACAGTTGGAACTGGTGCTCTCCACTCTCTCTCCTGTGACAGTTGGAACTGGTGCTCTCCACTCTCTCTCGTGTGACAGTTGGAACTGGTGCTCTCCACTCTCTCTCCTGTGACAGTTTGAACTGATGCTCTCCACTCTCCCGTCCTGTGACAGTTGGAACTGGTGCTCTCCACTCTCTCTCCTGTGACAGTTTGAACTGGTGCTCTCCACTCTCCCGTCCTGTGACAGTTGGAACTGGTGCTCTCCACTCTCTCTCCTGTGACAGTTTGAACTGGTGCTCTCCACTCTCTCTCCTGTGACAGTTGGAACTGCTGCTCTGCACTCTCCCGTCCTGCGACAGTTGGAACTGGTGCTCTCCACTCTCTCTCGTGTGACAGTTGGAACTGGTGCTCTCCACTCTCTCTCCTGTGACAGTTGGAACTGGTGCTCTCCACTCTCTCTCCTGTGACAGTTGGACCTGGTGCTCTCCACTCTCCCGTCCTGTGACAGTTGGAACTGGTGCTCTCCACTCTCTCTCCTGTGACAGTTGGAACTGGTGCTCTCCACTCTCTCTCCTGTGACAGTTTGAACTGGTGCTCTCCACTCTCCCGTCCTGTGACAGTTGGAACTGGTGCTCTCCACTCTTCCGTCCTGCGACAGTTGGAACTGGTGCTCTCCACTCTCTCTCCTGTGACAGTTTGAACTGATGCTCTCCACTCTCCCGTCCTGCGACTGTTGGAACTGGTGCTTTCCACTCTCCTGTCCTGCGACAGTTGGAACTGGTGCTCTCCACTCTCCCGTCCTGTGACAGTTGGAACTGGTGCTCTGCACTCTCCCGTCCTGTGACAGTTGGAACTGGTGCTCTCCACTCTCTCTCCTGTGACAGTTGGAACTGCTGCTCTGCACTCTCCCGTCCTGCGACAGTTGGAACTGGTGCTCTCCACTCTCTCTCCTGTGATAGTTTGAACTGGTGCTCTCCACTCTCCCGTCCTGTGACAGTTGGAACTGGTGCTCTCCACTCTCCCGTCCTGTGACAGTTGGAACTGGTGCTCTCCACTCTCTCTTCTGTGACAGTTTGAAATGGTGCTCCCCACTCTCCCGTCCTGTGACAGTTGGAACTGATGCTCTCCACTCTCTCTCCGGTGACAGTTGGAACTGGTGCTCTCCACTCTCCTGTCCTGCGACAGTTGGAACTGGTGCTCTCCACTCTCCTGTCCTGTGACAGTTGGAACTGGTGCTTTCCACTCTCCCGTCCTGCGACAGTTGGAACTGGTGCTCTCCACTCTCCCGTCCTGCGACAGTTGGAACTGGTGCTCTCCACTCTCCTGTCCTGCGACAGTTGGAACTGGTGCTCTCCACTCTCTGTGGGTGGAATGTTTCAACCTCTTATCTTCCCCTTCGCTGTTGGGAGAATTTTTCGTGTTGTTGAGTGAGATTGTGCCATTACTGCTATTTACAACCTCTTCCTATGCCCTCTATCTTTGTGTTTACTATTCTAAATAAACAACATTAGCCATTTTGCACTCTTTCCCACTGTGTCTGGTGCCTCGTTACTCACCCATCCTCATAAATCGCACATACAGAACCTCAGGGGTGTATGGATTCGAACCCACACCCCAAGCTCCCCTTACACACTCATCAAGGACACCAAGGCAGTCAGGGCCTGCTGGAAGGAGCGCTTCGACGATCTCCTCAATCAAGACTCTGCCTTTGACTCGAGTGTCCTCGACTCCATCCCGCAACATGCTACCCGCCACCACTTCAGTAAAGCCCCAGCCCTGCACTAGGTAGAAAGCTTAAAAACAACAAGGCTACGGGAGTGGATGGAATCCCCGCTGAGGCACTGAAGTATGGCAGCGAAGCGCTGTTGGCGCAAACTCATTACCTCATCTCGCTCATCTGGAGGGAGGAGAACATGCCGGGAAATCACAGAGATGCAGTAATCATGACCATCTTTAAAAAAGGGGGACAAGTCCGACTGCGGCAACTACAGAGGAATCTCCCTGTTGTCAGCCGCTGGGAAAGTCGTCGCTAGAGTCCTCCTCAACCGTCTTCTCCCTGTGGCTGAGGAGCTCCTCCTGGAGTCACAGTGTGGATTTCGTCCCCTACGGGGCACAACGGGCATAATTTTTACAGCGCGACAACTGCAAGAATAATGCAGGGAACAGCACTAGACCTTATACATGGCCTTCTTTGACCTTACAAAGGCCTTTGACATTGTCAACCGCGAGGGTCTATGGAGCATCCTCCTCCGCTTCGGATCTCCCCTGCTCCACGACGACGTGCAGGTCGTGATCCTTACCAACGGATCCATTACAGACCAATCCATGACCGGATCTGAGTCAAGCAGGGCTGCGTTTTTGCCCCAACCCTCTTCTCAATCTTCCTCGTTGCCACGCTCCACCTCACAGTCAACAAGCTCCCCGCTGGAGTGGAATTAAACTACAGAACCAGTGGGAACCTGTTCAACCTTCGCCGTCTCCAGGCCAGGTCCAAGACCACCCCAACTTCTGTCGTCGAACTACAGTACGCGGATGACGCCTGCGTCTGCGCACATACAGAGGCTGAACTCCAAGTCATAGTCAACGTATTCACTGAGGCGTACGAAAGCATGGGCCTTACGCTAAACATCCATAAGACAAAAGTCCTCCACCAACCTGTCACCGCCGCACAGCATTGCTCTCCAAGTCATCAAGATCCACGGTGGGTCCTGGACAATGTGGACTATTTCCCATACCTCCGGAGCCTCTTATCAACAAGAGCAGACATTGACGACGAGATTCAACACCGCCTCCAGAGCACCAGTGCAGCCTTCGGCCACCTGAGGAAAAGAGTGTTTGAAGACCAGGCCCTCAAATCTACCACTAAGTTCATGGTCTACAGGGCTTTAGTAATACTCGGCCTCCTGTATGGCTCAGAGACATGGACCATGTACAGTAGACACCTCAAGTTGCTGGAGAAATACCACCAACGGTGTCTCCGCAAGATCGTGAAAATCCCCTGGGAGGACAGACGCACCAACATTAGCATCCTCGACCAGGCCAACATCCCCAGCATTGAAGCACTGACCACACTTGATCAGCTCCGCTGGGCAGGCTGCATTGTTCGTATGCCAGACACGAGACTCTCAAAGCAAGCGCTCTACTCGGAGCTCCTTTATGGCAAACGAGCCAAAGGTGGTCAGAGGAAACGTTACAAGGACACCCTCAAAACCTCCCTGATAAAGTGCAACATCCCCACCAACACCTGGGAGTCCCTGGCCGAAGACCGCCCTAAGTGGAGGAAGTGCATCCGGGAGGACGCTGAGCACCTTGAGTCTCATCGCCGAGAGCATGCAGAAATCAAGCGCAGGCAGCGGAAAGAGCGTGCGGCAAACCAGTCCCACCCACCCTTTCCCTCAACGACTATCTGCCCCACCTGTGACGGGGACTGTGATTCCCGTTCAGCCACCTAAGGACTCATTTTTAGAGTGGAAGCAAGTCTTCCTCGATTCCAAGGGACTGCCTATGATGATGATGATGTAAATGATTTGCATAAATGTAGAGTATCAAGAGAAGATGGGAACAGATCATGAAATTGGAAAATGATAATTCAATCATCAACAGAACGAGGCAAAGCTCAGATGGCCATCAACAAGGAATGTGACAATTGTATATTGAAGATGGGTATAAGAAAATTAATTTCCAAACCCCTCTTCACACGGAGGCGATGACTTCAAGGAAGGAAGAAGAGAGGAGGTCCAGCGAAGCATTCCATGTCAGCACGTTCCATTGTCCTTGGTTGTATGGGAAGTGAAGCCTGTATTTTAACCAAGTTGTCATGTATGTAGACCATGTATACTAATTGTATAGTCACATAAAGTGTGCCACCAGAGGGCACTGCGGTGGGAGACCTGAGGGTCACCTGCATAGGTGTGAAGGGCCCAATATAAAAGGCTGCCCACCATGCTTGTGCCTCACTCTGGAGTTACAATAAATGGGACTAAGGTCACAACAGCTCAAGTACAATACTAGACCTTGTCATGTTTACTGCTTGTACTATTACATATGATGTGCCACCTGAGGGCAGTACTATGGGAAACTTGTACACCAGCTGTATGGTCACTGAGGTGTGCCACCAGAGGGCACTGTATTGGGAGACTTGTAGGTTACCTATACAGGTGTGCCAAGCCCAATATAAAAGGCAGGTCATTTTGTGTGATACTCACTCTGGAGTTACATTAAATGGACTAAGGTCACTACAGTTCAAGTACAATACATTGCCTCGTGGAGTCATTATCAGAGCATTTAAAGACATAACAATTGGCAACGAGATTACGGACTTTCACGTGAAAATGGCTAACCTTGGTACGTTGCAGCAGTTTGCCGATGGTGATGATTGGGACACCTTTGTGGAGAGGCTCAACCATTTCTTCACAGCAAACGACCTGGCAGGTGATAATCCGGCCACACTGGCTGATAAGTGCAGAGCTATCCTGCTAACCAGTTGTGGGCCCACCATCTATGGCTTCATCAGGGACTTGCTGGCAGCAGCGAAGACAATGACCAAGACGTATGAGGAGCTTGTAATGCTGATCCAAGAACAACTCAAGCCCAAAGAGAGCATCCTCACAGCCAGACACCGGTTTTATACCCACCGACGGCCTGAAGGCCAGGAAATCTCGAAATATGCTGCAGACCTCAGGAGGTGTGATTTCGGCAACCACCTCACGGAAGCGCTGCGGGATATCTTTGTCATCGGAATCAGCCACTAGGGCCTTCTTCACAGGCTACTATCTGCGGATACCACAGTCACATTGCGGAAGGCCATCACCATGAGCCAAGCATTCATGACCTCGACCTGCGGCTCTAGGCAGATGACTCATCCTCAGGACTCAAACCCAGCAAGTACTGTACACAGAATGGCACCTTTTAGAGGCTGGACTGTAGAACGTGAATCTCCTCAAGGGAGCGATAACAGGCCCCCGAGTCCCTTAACTCAGAGTTCGCCGAGGGGGGCTAATCATGTAGCACCATGCTGGCGTTGCGGAGGGAATCAAAAGGCTTACGTGCCGTTTTAAGGACTATGTGTGTAAAGGCTGCAGCACAAAGGGCCACCTCCAGTAAATGTGTAAAAGAAACATGACTCACTGTGTTGATGAAGAGTCTGCAGATGGCCATGAATCCAGCGCGGATTATGAAGCGATAGTCAGACAGCTCAGCCCCAAGATGAGGTGTACGGCATGTTTACCTGCACCACCGAATCTTCCCCGTTAAGGATGGAATTGAGATAAACAGCGTTCCAGTCTTCATGGAAGTGGACACAGTGGGTGAGCCAATCAGTAATGAGTCAAGAAGCCTTTGAGAGGCTATGGAACAATCAAGCTGAATGACCCAAGTTGGTCCCGGTTCAGGCAAAGCTGCGCATCTACACCAATGAACTTATCCCAGTCGTTGGTAGTGCGGATGTATAGGTACTCCATGATGGCACGGTGCACAGGTTACCACTGTGGATTGCTGCAGGTGATGGACCAACGCTACTCGGAAGAAGGTGGATGGAGAAGATCCATTGGAGCTGGGAAGATTTCATCCCTCCAGTGATCGACGTCCCCTGCGCTCAGAGGCAAAGCAAGCCCTCACTTGAGGTTGGACCCGGCACCAGAGAGCAGACCAGCACAGCACCCGAGACACAGACCGCTCAGCACAACTGCGTGGAGATGATCCAGCTGAGACGGCCCGAACGCACCTTCCGGTCTCCAGTGGCAGGACTCCGGAGGAAGAAAATCGGATACAAAGGCGACTTCCCAGCCTCGGTGGCAGAACCCGGGGAGAAGAGGATCACAGCAGTCGACATCGTGGATGGAAGAAAATGGCGCCCAAACCTCGAGGTGAAGCGCTGAAGAAAAAAAGATGGCAGCGGCCAGACCACGAGGTGCAGCGCTGATGGAGCAACACGTGGTACCAAGCGAAGAAGATGGTTGGGGTAAAGATAGCAAGGCTCTCTTAAAGGAGGCCAGCAACCAACCACACTTAAAGGGACAGGTCCACATTCTCAATCAATGTAATAGCAACTGTGAATTAAATGTAAAGCTTGTAATTGATGATCAGAGTTTTAAACATGTAATAAGCTAAGAAAAGTCGTGTGATTGCGATCGGAGCTACAGCATATCCACATTGAGTAATGAAACATTGTGCGATGTAGGATTTCAACTGCATTCAGTTAATGTAGCGGGCAAACACCCATCGGGAGTACACAGGTCCAGCGAGCTACGCAATGCTGTAGCCTGCATCCCCTGGGACCAGAGTGATGCACCACGGAGTGTGGCCACAAGCAGCTAAAATAGACAAGCTGAAGAGCAAGCGATCTCAGGAGGGCAATGGCACCGGTATCGATACCCTGCCCCTGATCGGCTCCACCTCACGGGCACCTGATGGCATCAACTGCCACGAGCCTGAAAGAGCAAACCGCGCTAAGGCGCAGCCCCCAGACCCTATCGTCACCAAGGTTACACCTGGGAACGAAGGGTCAACAGCAACGGTTCTCCCAAATGGGACCAGGACCAGCCAGGATCCCAAACCAAATAACGCGTAGGCAAGCAAGTCAGCAGTTCCCTGCACACTGCCAGACGACTGCCCCTCAGGGAGCAGCAGTGACCCGGGGCACAAGGAAAGGACAGGGAGGTCACAGGCATCTGTAAACCTGCCCGATTCTAGGAGCAACGGCAAAGGCCCCGAGAGCAGGCAACTTGAGCCAACCGGGTTCCCACTGCCAGCACTGGGCACCGCGCCACCACCAGACTACCTGGACACCACCCAGCAGTTCTGGAACGAGTTTGTCCTCATGCACCGGTGCTGACACCAGCACTGAGTCCAAGTATGTATCAAGTATGTACTTCACCAGTCAAATGTACTTGCCTCACAACTTGCCTCACAACTGTACCACAAATGTAATGATGTAAATGCAAATGTTTTTTTCTGGACTTGAATGTATATGAATGTAATGAACCACCGGCATAATCTATATGTGAGGGGGAGAGAATGGAGTGGTCATGGACGCACAATCAGAAACCACCAGTACCTCTACTGCCAACGAAACACCACCTATTCACCCAAGAGTCAACCAGATAGAGCTAAGCCCAGAGCTCAGTCAATGCATGAAGGTGATTTGCACTAAGGACTTGGGGAGAGTGATGTCATGTTTCCAAACATGCTTGTACTGCTTGACTTGTACAGTGCCACCTGAGGGCACGACTATGATAAACTTGTACACAAGCTGTATGGTTACTAAGGTGTGCCACCAGAGGGCACTGCAGTCGGAGACTTGTAGGTAATCTATACAGGTGTGCCAGGCCCAGTATAAAAGGCAGGCCACCATGTGTGATACTCACTCAGGAGTTACATTAAATGGACTAAGATCACTACAGTTCAAATACAATACATTGCCTTGTGGCATCATTATCAGAGCATCTAAAGACATAACAGACCTCGTGGAGTCATTCATAAGAGTTTTAAAGACATAACAACTGGCGACGAGATTATGAAATTTCACGCAAAAATGACTAACGGTGCATTAAAAAAGTTCTCAGAGGGTGAAGATTGGGAAGCCTTTACGGAGTGGCTTGACCAATATTTTGTAGCAATGATCCGGCCACACTGGTAGATCAGCGCAAAGCTATCCTATTGACCAGTTGTGGGCCCGCGGTCTACGGCCTCGTCAGGGACTTGCTTGCATCAGAGAAAACAACGACCAAGTCATACGAGGAGCTGAAAGTACTAATTCGGGACCAACTCAAACCGAAGGAGAGCATTCTCATGGCCAGGCATCAATTTTATACACACCGCCACCCTGAGGGCCCCAGGAAATTGCAAAGTACGCTGCTGACCTCAGGAGGCTAGCAGGACCATGTGAGTTTGGTGCATCTCTCGCCGATGCGTTGCAGCACGTCTTTGTAATTGGCATCGGTCATGAGGCCCTTCTTCACAGGCTACTGTCGGTCGAAACCATCGTCACTCTGCAGAAGGCCAACAGCATCAGCCAGGCGATCATGACCTCAAGCTGCAGCTCCAAGCAGATGATGACTCACTCTCAGGACTCAAACCCGGCAAGTACTGTAAGTAGAATGGCGTCTTTCACAGGTAGAACTGTTGAACATGAATCTGCCCAGGGCAGAGTGTACAGGCCCCTGAGTCCTTTAACTCAGAGTCCGCCGAGGGGTGTAAACATAAGTCGAGTAGCACCATGCTGGCGTAGCGGAGGTAATCACAGGGCTCATCAGTGTCGGTTCAGAGACTATGTGTGCAAAGGCTACAGCACAAAGGGCCACCTCCAGCGAATGTGCAAAAGAGCTGTGACTCACCACGTGGAAGAGGAGTCAGCAGATGGCTGTGAATCCAGTGCAGATTACGATGAGATGGCTAGAGAGGCAGCTCAGTCCCAGGACGAAGTGTATGGAGTATATACCTGCACCACAGATTGTCCTCCAGTGATAATGGAAGTCGAGATAAATGGCGTTCCAGTCTTCATTGAAGTGGACACGGGGGCGAGTCAGTCAATAATGAGCCTGGAAGCCTTTGAGAGGATTTGGAAAGATCAAGCTGAATGACCCAAGCTGGCCCCGGTTCAGGCAAAGCTGCGCACCTACACCAAGGAACTGATATCAGTTGTTGGTAGTGCGGATGTAAGTGTATCCCATCCTGGCGTGGTGCACAATTTACCATTGTGGATTGTTTCAGGTGATGGATCAACGCTACTTGGAAGAAGATGGACGGGGAAGATTCATTGGAACTGGGAAGACTTCATCCTTCCAGCAATCGACGTCCCCCATGCTCCGAGGCAGAGCGAGCCCCCACCTTCGGTTGGACCAGGCACCGGAGAGCAGATCTGCGCAGACCCCGAGGCACAGACCGCTCATCACGACTGCGTGGCAATGATCCGGCCGAGACGACCCGAACGCACCTTCCCGGTTTCAGTGGCAAGACTCCTGGGGAGGAAGATTGGATCCGAGGGCGCCTTCTCAGCTTCAGTGGCAGAATCCCTGGGAAAGAAGATCGCGGCAGTCAACATCATGGACAGGGAAAATATGGTGTCCAAACCACGAGGTGCAGCGCTAATGTAGCAACGACACGCGGTTCCATGCAAGGAAGACGATTGGGGTAAAAGTAGTAAGGCCATTTTAAAGGAGGCCAGCAGCCCGCCATTTTTGAATGAACTGCTTGAATTTGGTAACCGATGTAAAAGTCCAGCTGTAACGAGCAAAATGTTGTTGAGCGATATCGGGTGCAAATTGCAATCAGCCAGTGTAGCGGCCGAACACGTACCGGTCGTATACAGGTCCAGCGGGTTACCCAATGCTATAGCCTGCGTCCCCGGGACCAGAACGATGTATCTTAAAGTGTCCCCACAGCTGACAGAAGGAGACAAGCCGCAGAATAAACCGGTAGCGATATCCTGCCTCAGATTGGTTTAACATTGCAGGCACCCAATGGCATGAACCGCCACGGGCCAGAAACAGTAAACTGCGCCTATGCTCACAGCTGGCTACCATTGCCCACCACCCGGTTGGAAAAGGCGCAGCCCACAAACCCACTCGCCACCACGGCAATGCCCAAGAGCGAAGGGTCACCCACAACGGCTCCACCGAACGGGACCTGGACCAGTCAGGATCCCAAACGAGAGAGTGGTCACAACGGTGCCCTCAAGGAAAGCATGTCAGCAGTCCCCTGCAAACTGCTAGACAAGACGAGGCAGCCCCACCATCGCTTAGACGAAATGCTCACTCGCTCAGACCGCTTCCCATGGAGCAGCAGCGACACTGTGCAAACGAAAAGGACAGGGAGGTCACAGACACATCAGCTGTCTTTGGGCCTGCCCGACACTAGGAGTAACGGCGAGAGCCCTGAGCTCCGGCAACTCAGCTCACCTCGCCCACAGTCTCACTAGCATGGGGCGCTGCGCCGCCACCAGACGACCCGGATCTCATCCGGCCGTGCTGGAACTAGACTGTCCTTGTGTACCTGTACTGATATACCTGCATTGATCATGTAAATGTACCACACAAAAAGAAACACAACTGTAATCCACCCAACAAATGCACCAAGATAAAACCCCTGTGATGAACTTGAATGCAACTTGCGTGTAATGGGCCATTAGCATGATCTGTGTGTGGGGGGTAGAATGGAGTAGTCATGGACTCACAACCAGAAACCACGGGGTCCTCCACTGGCAACAAATCTCACTACCAGCCCACCAAGCTAGAAGCGACCGTCCAATGGTCAACCAGGAAGAGCAAAGCCCAAGTCACCGTCAATGTACAAGTCAAATTGCATTAAAGACTTGGGGAGAAGTGATGTCTTGTAGGTAGACCATGTATACTAACTGTATAGTCACATAAGGTGTGCCACCAGAGGGCACTGTGGTGGAAGACCTGAGGGTCATCTGCGTAGGTGTGCAGGACCCAGTATAAAAGGCTGCCCACCATGCTTGTGCCTCACTCTTGAGTTACAATAAATGGAACTAAAGTCACAACAGCTCAAGTACAATACTATACCTCGTGGAGTCATTCATAAGGGTATTAAAGACATAACAGTTACAGTAGTGCAAGTAGTATCTGAGATGGTTGGGAGCATGGGACTCTGATGCAAGCAAGTCCCTGACGAGGCCGTAGACCGCGGGCCCACAACTGGTCAACAGGATAGCTCTGCGCTTATCTGCCAGCGTGGCCGGATCATCGTCTACCAGGTCGTTTGCTACGAAATATTGGTCGAGCCACTCCGTAAAGGCTTCCCAATCTTCACCTTCTGAGAACTTTTCTAATGCATCAATGTTAGTCATTTTTGCGTGAAAGTTCATAATCTCGTCGCCAGTTGTTATGTCTTTAATACTCTTATGAATGACTCCACGAGGTCTAGTATTGTACTTGAGCTGTTGTGACCTTAGTCCCATTTATTGTAACTCAAGAGTGAGGCACAAGCATGATGGGCAGCCTTTTATACTGGGCCCTGCACACCAATGAAGGTGACCCTCAGGTCTCCCAGCGTAGTGCCCTCTGGTGGCACACCTTCTGTGACTATACAGTTAGTGCTGTATTTAGATTTCCAAAAGGCATTCGATAAGGTGCCACACAAAAGGTTACTGCAGAAGATAAAGGTACGCGGAGTCAGAGGAAATGTATTAGCATGGATAGAGAATTGGCTGGCGAACAGAAAGCAGAAAGTCAGGATAAATGGGTCCTTTTCCGGTTGAAAATCAGTGGTTAGTGGTGTGCCACAGGGATCAGTGCTGGGACCACAACTGTTTACAATATACATAGATGACCTAGAAGAGGGGACAGAGTGTAGTGCAACAAAATTTGCAGATGACACAAAGATTAGTGGGAAAGCGGGTTGTGTAGAGGACTCAGAGAGGCTGCAAGGAGATTTGGATAGGTTAAGCGAATGGGCTAAGGTTTGGCAGATGGAATACAATGTCGGAAAGTGTGAGGTCATCCACCTTGGGAAAAAAAACAGTAAAAGGGAATATTATTTGAATGGGGAGAAATTACAACATGCTGCGGTGCAGAGGGACCTGGGGGTCCTTGTGCATGAATCCCAAAAGGTTAGTTTGCAGGTGCAGCAGGTAATCAGGAAGGCGAATGGAATGTTGGCCTTCATTGCGAGAGGGATGGAGTACAAAAGCAGGGAGGTCCTGCTGCAACTGTATAAGGTATTGGTAAGACTGCACCTGGAGTACTGCGTGCAGTTTTGGTCACCTTACTTAAGGAAGGATATACTAGCTTTGGAAGGGGTACAGAGACGATTCACTAGGCTGATGCCAGAAATGAGGGGGTTACCTTATGATGATAGATTGAGTAGACTGGGTCTTTACTCGTTGGAGTTCAGAAGGATGAGGGGTGATCTTATAGAAACATTTAAAATCATGAAAGGGATAGACAAGATAGAGGCAGAGAGGTTGTTTCCACTGGTAGGGGAGACTAGAACTAGGGGGCACAGCCTCAAAATATGGAGGAGCCAATTTAAAACCGAGTTAAGAAAGAATTTCTTCTCCCAGAGGGTTGTGAATCTGTGGAATTCTCTGCCCAAGGAAGCAGTTGAGGCTAGCTCATTGAATGTTTTCAAGTCAAAGATAGATAGATTTTTAACCAATAAGGGAATTAAGGGTTACGGGGAGAGGGCGGGTAAGTGGAGCTGAGTCCACGGCCAGATCAGCCATGATCTTATTGAATGGCGGAGCAGGCTCGAGGGGCTGGATGGCCTATTCCTGTTCCTAATTCTTATGTTCTTATGTTCTTATGTTCAGTACCCCATTCCTGCTTTCTCTCCATATCCCTTGATCCCTTTAGCCGTAAGGGCTACATCTAGCTCCCTTTTGAATATATCTAATGAACTGGCCTCAACAACTTTCTGTGGTAGAGAATTCCACAGGTTCACAATTCTCTGAGTGAAGAAGTTTCTCCTCATCTCGGTCCTAAATGGTTTACCCCTTATCCTTAGACTGTGACCCCTGGTTCTGGACTTCCCCAACATCGGGAACATTCTTCCTGCATCTAGCCTGTCCAATCCCGTCAGAATTTTATATGTTTCTATGAGATCCCCTCTCATTCTTCTAAATTCCAGTGAATATAAGCCTAGTCGATCCAGTCTTTCTTCATATGTCAGTCCTGCCATCCTGGGAATCAGTCTGGTGAACCTTCGCTGCACTGCCACAATAGCAAGAATGTCTTTCCTCAGATTAGGAGACCAAAACTGCACACAATGCTCAAGGTGTGGTCTCACCAAGGCCCTGTACAACTGCAGCAAGACCTCCCTGCTCCTATACTCAAATCCCCTCGCTATGAAGGCCAGCATGCTATTTGCCTTCTTTACCGCCTGTTGTACCTGCATGCCTATCTTCAATGACTGATCTACCATGACACCCAGGTCTCGTTGCATCTCCCCTTTTACTAATCTGTCACCATTCAGATAATAATCTTCCTTCCTGTTTTTGCAACAGAAGTGGATAACCTCACACTTATCCACATTATACTGCATCTGCCATGCATTTGCCCATTCACCTAACCTGTCCAATTACCCCTGCAGCCTCCTAGCATCCACCTCGCAGCTCGCACTGCCACCCAGCTTAGTGTCATCTGCAAACTTGGAGATATTACATTCAATTCCTTCGTCTAAATCATTAATGTATATTGTAAATAGCTGGGGTTCTAACACTGAACCCTGCTGCACCCCACTAGTCACTGCCTGCCACTCTTTGCTTCCTGTCTGCCAACCAGTTCTCTATCCACGTCAATACATTACCCCCAATATCATGTGCCTTAATTTTGCACACTAATCTCTTGTGTGGAACCTTGTCAAAAGCCTTTTGAAAGTCCAAATACACCACATCCACTGGTTCTCCCTTATCCACTCTACTAGTTACATCCTCAAAAAATTCTAGAAGATTTGTCAAGCATGATTTCCCTTTCATAAATCCATGCTGACTTGGACCGATCCTGTCACTGCTTTCCAAATGCGCTGCTATTACATCTTTAATAATGAGACTCCACACTTGTAATAGTTAATTTTCAATGCCAAAGAGGTTGATTGGCAGTAATTAACACTTATCATGTCATTAAAGGGGTGCTTAGACTGGTTTGGACAAGACTTCACTTTCTGTGGCAAGTTTAGTTCGTATCTATCACACAAATACAGCATCTTCACGCCATTCAATGCATTTCAATGGTAAAGCAGACAGCGAGATGCCATTTTTGCAAAGCTAATGGTGCAATTTGGACAGCAACATTTAGATTTTCGAGCTTAACTGTGCATCTGCCCCCCACCTGAAGTTACTGTACCATTTGCACATAAATAATGGTGAGCACCTAACAGCAAAATCTGGGCCAATGACAAAATAGGTGCCAGCAGCAAATTTTCTTTATTGATTTTACTCATAAAAGAGCATAACGCATCTCAAAATGTTCTAATCACAACTAGCAATCATCATATATTTCAGTTAATACCAGTTATCACAAAAAACAAGCAAAGCCCAGAATGGTGCAGATAGGAAACAGATAGTTAAAAATAAATTTAAAGTAGAACAGATATAATCTGAGAAAGATAATGTGAATGATAATGCTCCAATAGCATGATTTGCATTTGCTTTTAGCAGAACTTATCATTTCTTTAAAGTCTTTAGCTAGAACCACCAACTAGCTTGAGCTTATCTAGCTTCTTTCTCCTCACTAAGGTAGAATATTCACTGTATTGAATATTCATGTAAAAACTAAAAGAGAGAGATTGTAAGAGATGGCATGCATGGTTCTTCAAATATCCAGCACCAGTTCATCGACGAAGAAAAATGATTGCAATTTGTTTATCGTGTCCTTCTAGTTCGCCATCAATCTGCCTTTAAAACTGACCACAACTTCGGCGCGTGCGCAGGCCTATTCAGAAATCCTGAAATTGTAGTGTGCCATGGCTGCTTAGACAGCTTGTTGATGTTACAGCAGTTTTCACAAGGGGATTTCCACTATACTTTGTTGATTTGAATTGAAGGTCGGAAAACCCAAAGTTCTCGACACAAGGATTGCAAGATCCCTGTGTGAAGCGTACTTCAGGGCCAACAGCGACCACCTTTGCTTAATCGCTGACCGCAATTCCGGGCCATATTGTCGACAAGAACAGATTAATGCTGTCATTATCAAAGCCAATACCCTGCTTCTTCTTTATGGAACTGTAGCTTTGTAAGGCAACAGGAACACAGCCACTGATCAAGACACTATGGGTTCAATTTTCCCCAGTATTTGCTCTGTTTTTTTTGGAGTAGGCTGCTTTTTCTGGCCTAACTTAAAAATGCCCAGTTTCCCCGATCAATGTGCACCAGCGTAACTGACTTAGTTACTTTTTTTTAGGTAAGTTTTTTTTTGCTCAAAAGGGGGTGTTACCAGCCACCTACACCAATTCTGCCCATTTAGGCAACTTTGGCCAGCTGATAGTTACTCCATTTCTACTTAGGCCAGTGTATGTGGCCTCTCGAGAAAACCCTTGCGGAGAGTTAAAGAAATCGGCGCAGGCAAGGAAATCGGCGCAGCTAAGTGCAGCAGATGCCCGGACAGCAGCTGCAGCAGGAAAGATAAGAGGGGGGGAGAGAGAAAGAGAAGGGGGGAGAAAGAGAATAGGGGGGAGGAGTGTGGGGGGGGAGAGAGAGGAGTGTAGTTAGGTGCTGGGACCAGGAGGAAGGAGGCCACTTGGCCTGGGCTTGGGGCGGGAGGGAGCGAACTGGCCAACATCGGGGGCCACAGAGCAGCGGCAAGTCAAGGTAGAGGCTGAGGGGGAGGGATGGAGCGAACTGGCCGGCATCAGGGGCCACAGAGTGGTGGCAAGTCAACATAGAGGCTGGGAGTGGGAGTGGGGAGGGAGCAAGCGAATTGGCCGACATCGGGCGCCGCAGAGCAGTGGCAATTCAATGGAGAGGTTGGCGGGGGTGGGGGTTGGGGGGGAAGATACTCACCGCAGCGGACCAGGAAGGCACCTCACTCGGGGACCAGAGAGGGTCACAGACAACCGATCTGAAGGCTTGGTGCCCGGGGAGGGGGAGAGGGGGGGAAGGAGAGAGAGGTGTGTTCCATAATGTTGTATTGTGTTAATGGAACAGGATTCAGTTTTAATGTAAAATATCTTTTATTTAAAAGTTTACAATGTACTTAACTTAACTTTAATAAAATTATTCTTGCATCAAACTTTACTTTAATACGACTCTTTAAGATCACTTAAAAACTTGTAAATTTACATAACTTACAAAAAACTTTTAATTTGAGAACAGTTACAACGGTAACTAACAACAACAACAACAACTGCAGCAGCAAGGAAAGGCTGCACCCATCTCTCCTCCCCCTTAGTCTAACACCGCCCGCTGCGCTTGGTCTTGTACTCTCCCCCACACCTGCCCGCAGGCGGTGGCGCAGTGATTTTGGGCTTGGTACCAGTACCAAGCTTATTCCTTTTAACAGCCCGAATAGTGAGCAACTCTTGATGGTGGGGGGGGCGTCAACGTCAGGCCGCAAGTTGGAGGGCCCGGCTTGGGGCTCTTTAGAGGCTGGTGTGGGGATTGCAGTGGGAGTGGCAGTTGATTCTGTCAATTGGCGCGGGGTCTGGGCGTGTTCCCTTATTGCAGCAGCTAACACACATGCCATCCCTCATGCACCCTGACAGTGTCTCAGTGGACTGAAACATTCCCTCTCTGATGGCCTGTACTACCCCTGACATTCCCTATCTCATGGCCAGTGCCATGCTTTGCACTATCTCTGACACTCCCTCATGACGTGGTTTGCATTACCTCTGACATTCCCTCCCTCATGGACATTATTCCCTCATTGATGGTCCCGGAGAGTGTTGTTACTTCTCCCGACAGTCCCGCTACCTCATCATTCACCCCACTGATGGTGTCCAGGAGTGATCGGGTAAGGTCAATGCTCTCCGCACTCATTGACATGGTCTGAACCACATCTGTTACATCCTGCATCTCAGGAGAGCGTGGTCGATTTCTCCTTCCCCTCACCCTGGGTATATCTCGCTGCATCCCACTGGGACCTGCACCCTGGGATGATGGGGCCCTGGGGATGACTCGCTGCACCCCACTGGGATCCGCAGCCTGGGACGATGGGGCCCTGGGTATGACTCGTTGCACCCCACTGGGACCAGCAGCCTGGGACGATGGGACCTTGGGTGTGACTTGATGCACCCCACTACTGGAACCTGCAACCTCGGAAGGTGGGAAACCATGGAATGTCCCACCAGCACTCAAACCACTAGTCACGGAAGGGGCTGCCACCTCCATGAGCTGCACCTCTTCCATATTCATTACAAAAGTGGCAGCTTCATCCAGCTCAGGCCACTCCCCCTCCCCACCATGTTCTTGGTCTGGAGGGTTGGATTGTAAGATGTTCTCTTCAGGCTCGACCGCGTCTGAATCTTCTGCATCATCAGGATTGGCCTCAAGTTCTGCAAAATATAATAGAACAGTTAGCAGCAGAGGAGGGGGCAGGATGGGTGTCATGAGTAGACTCACACATAGCAGGCCAGGCAGCGGGTTGATTTGAAGGGCCACGATGAAGTTTCAGGACTTACCCTCTCCCTCGAGTGTGGGTCCAACCTGTGCAGTACTGATTGTTTTTCTCCAGGCAGGACCCATCAAAGCAGCGACCCTCTCTTCCAAGGGTGCCAGTGCGTGAAAATTTGCCGGGTCTCCTCCTGTTCGAGTTCTTTCCCTTTTGTTGTGGGCCAATTTCTTCTGCAAAGATGAAAATGCAACATTTTAGAGAGGGTGTCTTTCTGCTGGGTGGGACATATACAGCTGGTCACATTTACAATTGCAATTGCATTGAATAAATGAAAATATTACTTACACTAACTACTTGACCAAGGTCCTGCCATTTCTTTTTACACTGGCCTCCAGATCTCGTGGTGTTCACCATTGCGCAGTAATTTTCTGCAACTTGGTTCCAGTGTTTCTTCATTTCTTTTGGTGACCTCTGCTGGTGTCCAGCTCCTGCCATCTGTTCTCAATCACAGTAACTAGTGTCTCCACTTCTTCCAGCAAGAAATTATTTGTCCTTGGTCCACGTTGCATCTTGTATTGCTGCAGCTGCTCTGAGACACTCAGATCACTTTTTCAACGCTCTTAGACACACACAGTACTGATTTTGCATGCAGCAGTGACTTTTCCAAACACAGCACTCCTCCTGGCACACAGACACAAAGAGCTCTTTAAAAATGGCCGATTGCCAACTCGGAGCGCTACTGCGCATGTGCAGCCATTTCAGAGACGTCAGGAATGTTACTTTTTTCCACCGCGAATGCGCAGACGTCCCGGCACATTTTTCCAGTGCACAATGCAGGCTCCACCCCCCGAGGCGATTGGCCACGCTATGCAAAATATTCCCCGTAGTAATTGGAATCAACATAGCTGCAGAGCACACTTTTGGTGAGCTACGCCGATACTATACGCGGGGAGTGCCATGCAACAATTTCCACCCTAAAATACAATGGATATAGCAAATATACCTTTGACAAGGTGCTACATAAAAGGTTACTGCACAAGATAAAAGTTCACGGGTTTGGGGGTAATATATTAGCATGGGTAGAGGATTGGCTAACTAACAGAAAACAGAGAGTCAGGATAAATGGTTCATTCTTGGGTTCACAATCATAACCAGTGAGGTGCCACAGGGATCAGTGCTGGGACCCCAACTATTTACAATCTATATTAACTACTTCGAGGAAGGGACTGAGTGTAACGTAGCCAAGTTTGCCAACGATACAAAGATGGGAGGAAAAGCAATGTGTGAGGAGGACACAAAAAATCTGCAAAAGGACATAGACAGGCATCTGCAAAAGGACATAGACAGGCTAAGAGAGTGGGCAAAAATTTGGCAGATGGAGTACAATGTTGGAATGTGTGAGGTCATGCACTTTGGTAGAAAAAAAATCAAAGAGCAAGTTATTATTTAAATGGAGAAAGATTGCAAAGTGCTGCAGTACAGCAGGACCTGGGGGTGCTTCTGCATGAAACACAAAAGGTTAGTGATACACTCATAATAAATGGTCAGACTGAGTACTGTGTGTAATGAACAAGTGTGACCTTAGCTCCTTTATTAAGGTTCCAGAGTGCAGGTACCTCGTGGGTGGCCTGCTTATATACTGTGCTCCCAAGGGATGCTGGGATCCCTTGGAACTCCAAAAGATAGGCCCTCTGGTGGTCAGGTGTCATGCAAGTTACAAAGGGTTAAATAAACAACATCACTCCCCCGTGAAGTCAATAGTACACTTATTTACAAGGTGAGGCGATCTGGGGCTTTATGCTCCCTTGTCGATTGTCTTGGTACAAATGCTGGTGTGGGTGGGTTGGTCAGTTCTTCACTGGGCTGCTGGGCAGCCAGCCTTGCCGGGCTGCTGGGGATGATGAGTTCGGTTTCGTGGTCAACCATGATGTCAGTTGCCACTTGTGTGTGTGTTGGAGGGTCAAAGTTGGTGGTGTCCTCTTTGGGTTGTCCGTAGCTGTTGGTGAACCGCAATTTGATTCGGTCCAAATGTTTTCTGTGTGATGGTCCATTGGCCAATTTGACCTGAAACACACTACTCCCCTCTTTGGCTGTGACCGTGCCAGCAAGCCATTTGGGACCATGTCCGTAATTGAGCACAAACACAGGATCATTGATCTCAATATTGCGTGACAAATTTGCGCGGTTATGGTACACACCTTGTTGATGCCGCTTGTCCTCCACGTGATCATGGAGATCAGGGTGGACAAGAGATAGCTTGTTTTAAGCGCCCTTTTCATGAGCAGCTCGGCTGGGGGAACCCCGGTGAGTGAGTGGGATCTGGTGCGGTAGCTGAGCAGCACTCAGAACAGCCGGGTCTGCAGGGAGTCTTCTGACACGTGTTTCAAGCTTTGCTTGATGGTCTGAACTGCCTGTTCTGCCTGGCCGTTGGATGTGGGCTTGAACGGGGCAGATGTGACATGTTTGATCCCGTTGCGGGTCATGAATTCCTTGAATCCAGTACTGGTGAAGCACGGCCCATTGTCGCTGACTAGGACATCTGGCAAGCCGTGCGTGGCAAACATGGCTTGTAGGCTTTCAATGGTGGCCATGGACGTGCTTACAGACATTATTGCACATTCAATCCATTTTGAGTAAGCGTCCACGACAACCAAAAACATTTTGCCTAGAAATGGGCCCGCATAGTCTACATGGATCCTCGACCACGGTTTGGAGGGCCACGACCACAAACTTAGCGGTGCCTCTCTGGGTGCATTGCTCAGCTGAGAGAAAGTGTTGCACTGGCGCACGCATAACTGTAAATCTGAGTCGATGCCGGGCCACCACACATGGGATCTGGCTATGGCTTTCATCATTACGATGCCTGGGTGGGTGCTGTGTAGTTCACATATGAATGTGTCTCTGCCTTTCTTGGGCAAGACCATGCGATTGCCCCACAATAGACAGTCCGCCTGCAGGGAAAACTCGTCTTTGCGTCTGTGGAATGGCTTAATCGCTTCCTGCATCTCCACTGGGATACTGGACCAGCTCCCATGGAGGACACAGTTTTTACCAAGGACAGTAAAGGATCCTGGCTGGTCCAGGTCCTGCTGTAGCGGAGGATTTTTCATTCTCAAGTGCCTCCATGACCATGAGCAAATCCGCTGGCTGTGCCATTTCCACCCCGGTGGTGGGCAATGGTAGCCGACTGAGAGCATCTGCGCAGTTCTATGTGCCCAGTCTGTGGCGGATTACATAGTTGTATGCTGACAGCGTGAGCGTCCATCTTTGGACGCGGGCAGAGGCATTGGTATTAATCCCTTTGCTCTCCGAGAATAGCGATATGAGCGGCTTGTGGTCAGTTTCAAGCTCGAACTTGAGGCCAAATAAGTACTGGTGCGTTTTTATTACCCCATAAACGCACGCCAGAGCCTCTTTTTCAACCATGCTGTAGGCCCTTTCGGCCTTGGACAAACTCCTGGATGCATACGCAACTGGTTGCAAAATTCCTGATTCATTAGCCTGTTGTAACACACACCCGACCCCGTATGACGATGCATCGCAAGCTATCACCAATCGTTTACATGGGTTATACAGGACAAGCAGTTTGTTAGAACACAATAAGTTTCTGGCTTTCTTAAAGGCAGCCTCTTGTGAATTCCCCCATACCCAGTCGTCTCTCTTGTGCAGTAGCTCATGTAGGGGTTCTAGCCGGGTGCTTAACTCAGGTAGGAAATTACCGAAGTAGTTAAGGAAGCCCAGGAACGACCGCAGCTCCATCATGTTCTGTGGTCGCGGCGTGTTCTTGATGGCCTCTGTCTTGGCGTCGGTGGGTCTGATGTCGTCTGCTGCGATTCTCCTTCCTAAGAATTCGACGTCCTGTGCTAGGAAAACACACTTCGAGCGTTTCAACCTGAACCTCACGGGATCCAACTGACTAAAAACCTCCTCCAGATTCTTCAAGTGCTCAATGGTGTCCCGACCTGTAACCAATATGTCGTCCTGGAAGACCACTGTGCAAGGAACCGACTTTAGCAGGCTCTCCATGTTCCGCTGGAAGATCACTGCAGCCAACCAAATCCCGAACGGGCACTGGTTGTAGATAAACAGACCTTTGTGCGTGTTGATGCAGGTGAGGTCTTTTGAAGACTCCTCCAGCTCCTGCATCATGTAGGCCGAGGTCAGGTTCAGCTTGGTGGACGTCTTCCCTCCAGCCAGGGTCGCGAATAGGTCATCTGCCTTCGGTAGCGGGTACTGGTCCTGCAGCGAAAAACGGTTAATCGGTACATTATAGTCCCCGCAAATTCTAACCGTACCGTTCTCCTTGAGTACCGGAACAATCGAACTGGCCCAGTCATTGAATTCCACCGGCACGATAATGCCTTCACGTTGCAGCCTGTCCAGCTCGATTTCCACTTTTTCACGCATCATGTACGGTACTGCCCAAGCCTTGTGGTGGATGGGTCGCGTACCGGGAACCAAATGGATCTGCACTTTCGCCCTTGAAAAGCTTCGAATGTCTGGCTCGAATAACGAAGGGAACTTGCTTAGAATCTAGGTACATGTGGTGTGGTCGACGGATGAAAACGCTCGGATGTCGTCCCAGTTCCAGCGGATTTTCCGCAGCAGCTTCTGCCAAACAACGTGGGGCCATCCCCGGCACAATCCACAGTGGGAGTTCGTGTACTGCTCCGTCATAGAAGACTTTGACTTCAGCACTGCCAATTACAGGGATTAGTTCCTTGGTGTATGTCCTTAGTTTGGTGTGAATGGGGCTGAGCCTGGGCCTGTGTGCCTTCTTTCCCCACAGCCTGTCAAAGGCAGTTTTACTCATTATGGACTGACTTGCCCCCGTGTCCAGCTCCATAGACACTGAAATAGCGTTCAGTTCGACTTTCAACATTATTGGTGGGCATTTCGTCGTGAACGTGTGTACCCTGTACACCTCTGCCTCCTCAGTATGAGTTTCCAATTCCGTCTGATCCACTGTGGATCGATCTTCCTCTGCAACGTGGTGGTTTGCAGGATTTGCAGGGTTTGCAGCTCACCTGCACATTCTTGGAGGTGTCCCATTGTTCTGCAGCTATTGCATGCATAATGCTTAAAGTGGCATTGATGGGGCTGATGATCACCTCCGTGGCGCCAACAGCGTGTTAACTGCCTCGCATTAACAGATGATGGCGGACTCTGGGTCAATTGAGGTTGGGCCACAGCAGCCGGCGTGTACGTTCTGCCCTGTACATTTCTGCTCAAAACCGACGTTACTTTATGCACAGTACTGGCCGAAACGTCTTTGTTCTGTGAAATCTGCTTGGTGTTGTTGCTGGTGGACATAAATGCCTGGGCTATCGTTATGGCTTTACTCAGATTCGGAGTTTCTACAGTCAACAGTTTGCGAAGGATTGTTTCATGTCCAATGCTCAGTACAAAAAAGTCTCTGAGCATTTGTTCTAGGAATTCCTCAAACTCACAATGTCCTGCAAGGCGCCTTAGTTCAGCAACGTAGCTCACCACTTCCTGGCCCTCCGATCATTGACACGTGTAGAACCGATATCTCGCCATCAAAACGCTTTCCTTAGGATTTAGGTGTTCCCGGACCAGCGTACACAATTCTTCGTAGGATTTCTCAGTTGGTTTTGCCGGGTCCAGGAGATTCTTCATGAGGCCATAGGTTGTTGCCCAATAGACAGTTAGGAGGATCGCCCTTCATTTGGTCGCGTTCTCGTCCTCTTCCAGCTCGTTGAAGTATTGGTCGAGTCTCTCCACGAGGGCCTCCCAATCGTCCCCTTCTGAGAACTTCTCCAGGATGCGACTGCTCTTTGCATTTTTGCGCGGTTGTTCGTTACCTCATCACCAATTGTTACACTCATAATAAATGGTCAGACTGAGTACTGTGTGTAATGAGCAAGTGTGATCTTAGCTCCTTTATTAAGGTTCCAGAGTGCAGATACCTCGTGGGTGGCCTGCTTATATACTGTGCTCCCAAAGGATGCTGGGATCCCTTGGGACTCCAACGGGTGGGTCCTCTGGTGGTCAGGTGTCATGCAGGTTACAAAGGGTTAAATACACAACAGTTAGTATGCAGGTACAGCAAGTGATCATAAAGGCCAATGGAATCTTGGCCTTCATTGCAAAGGGGATGGAATATAAAAGCAGGGAAGTCTTGTTACAGTTGTACAGGGTATTGTTGTGGCCACACCTGGAATACTGTGTGCAGTTTTGGTTTCCACATTTATGAAAGGATATACTTTCTTTGGAGGCAGTTCAGAGAAGGTTCACAAGGTTGATTCCAAAGATGATGGGGTTGACTTATGAGGAAAGGTTGAGTAGGTTAGGCCTCTACTTATTGGAATTCAGAAGAATGAGAGGTGATCTTATCGAAATGAGAAAGGACTAATTAACAATCTTGTTGTGCGAGGCCCCTTGGGGAAGAGTGGCCATAATATGATAGAATTCTTTATTAAGATGAAGAGTGACACAGTTAATTCAGAGACTAGAGTCCTGAACTTGGGGAAAGGTAACTTCGATGGTATGAGACGTGACTTGGCGAGAATAGACTGGCGAGTGATACTTAAAGGGTTGACGGTGGATAGGCAATGGCAAACATTTAAAGATCACATGGATGAACTTCAACAATTGTACATCCCTGTCAGGAGTAAAAATAAAACGGTGTAGGTGGCTCAACCATGGCTAACAAGGGAAATTAAGGATAGTGTTAAATCCAAGGAAGAGGCATATAATTGGCCAGAAAAGGCAGCAAACCTGAGGACTGGGAGAATTTTGTAATACAGCAGAGGAGGACAAAGGGTTTAATTAGGAGGGGGAAAATAGAGTATGAGAGGAAGCTTGATGGGAACATAAAAACTGACTGCAAAAGCTTCTATAGATATGTGAAGAGAAAAAGATTAGTGAAAACAGATTAGTGCAGTCAGATTCAGGTGAATTTATAATGGGGAACAAAGAAATGGCGGACCAGTTAAACAAATACTTTGCATCTGTTTTCACAAAGGAAGACACAAATAACCTTCCGGAAATACTAGGGGACCAAGGGTCTAGTGAGAAGGAGGAACTGAAGGATATCCTTATAAAGTGGGAAATTGTGTTAGAGAAATTGATGGGATTGAAGGCCGATAAATCCCTGGGGCCTGATAGTCTGCATCCCAGAGTACTTAAGGAAATGGCCATAGAAATAGTGGATGCATTGGTGATCATTTTCCAACAGTCTGTTGACTGTGGATCAGTTCCTATGGACTGGAGGGTAGCTAATGTAACACCACTGTTTAAAAAAGGAGGGAGAGAACAAAAGGGGAATTATAGACTGGTTAGCCTGACATCAGTAGTGGGAAAAACGTTGGAATCAATAATTAAAGATGAAATAGCAGCGCATTTGGAAAGCAGTGACAGGATAAGTCCAAGTCAGCGTGGATTTATGAAAGGGAAATCATGCTTGACAAATCTTCTGGAATTTTTTGAGGATGTAACTAGTAGAGTGGACAAGGGAGAACCAGTGCATGTGGTGTATTTGGACTTTCAAAAAGCTTTTGACAAGGTCCCACACAAGAGATTCGTGTGCAAAATTAAAGCACATGGTATTGGGGGTAATGTACTGACGTGGATAGAGAACTGGTTGGCAGACATGGAGCAGAGAGTTGGGATAAACGGGTCCTTTTCAGAATGGCAGGCAGTGACTAGTGGAGTACTGCAGGGCTCAGTGCTGGGACCCCAGCTCTTTATAGTATACATTAATGATTTAGATGAAGGAATTGAGTGTTATATCTCCAAGTTTGCAGATGACACTAAGCTGAGTGGCGGTGTGAGCTGTGAGGAAGATGCTAAAAGGCTGTAGAGTGACTTGGACAGTTTAGGTGAATGGGCAAATGCATGGTAGATGCAGTATAATGTGGATAAATGTGAAGTTATCCACTTTGGGGGCAAAAACACAAAGGCAGAATATTATCAGAATGGCGGCAGATTAGGAAAGGGGGAGGTACAACGAGACCTGGGTGTCATGGTTCATCAGTCATTGAAAGTTGGCATGCAGGTACAGCAGGCGGTGAAGAAGGCAAGTGGTATGTTGGCCTTCATAGCTAGGGGATTTGAGTATAGGTGCAGGGAGGGCTTACTGCAGTTGTACAGGGCCTTGGTGAGGCCTCACCTGGAATATCGTGTTCAGTTTTGGTCTCCTAATCTGAGGAAGGACATTCTTGCTATTGAGGGAGTGTAGCGAAGGTTCACCAGACTGATTCCCAGGATGGCAGGACTGACATATGAGGAGAGACTGGATCAACTGGGCCTTTATACACTGGAGTTTAGAAGGATGAGAGGGGATCTCATAGAAACTTATAAGATTCTGACGGGACTGGACAAGTTAGATGCGGGAAGAATGTTCCCGATGATGGGGAAGTCCAGAACCAGGGGACATAGTCTTAGGATAAGGGGTAGGTCATTTAGGACTGAGATGAGGAGAAACTTCTTCACTCAGAGAGTTGTTAACCTGTGAAATTCCCTACCGCAGAGAGTTGTTGATGCCAGTTCATTGGATATATTTAAGAGGGAATTAGATATGGCCCTTGCGGCTAAAGGGATCAAGGGGTATGGAGAGAAAGCAGGAAAGGTGCACTGAGGGAATGATCAGCCATGATCTTATTAAATGGTGGTGTAGGCTCGAAGGGCCGAATGGCCTACTCCTGCACCTATTTTCTATGTTTCTATGTTTCAATGAAACGTATAAGATTATGAGAGGGCTTGACAAGGTGGATGCAGAAAGGATGTTTCCACTGATAGGGGAAACTAGAACTAGAGGGCATAATCTTCGAATAAGGGGCCGCCCACTTAAAACTGAGGTGAGGAGAAATTTCTTCTCTCAGAGGGTTGTAGATCTGTGGAATTCGCTGCCTCGGAGAGCTGTGGAAGCTGGGACATTGAATAAATTTAAGACAGAAATAGACAGTTTCTTAAACGATAAGGGAATAAGGGATTATGGAGAGCGGGCAGGGAAGTGGACCTGAGTCCATGATCAGAGTGTATTAAATGGCGTAGCAGGCTCGAGGGGCTGCATGGCCTTCTCCTGATCCTATTTCTTATGTTCTTATGTTCTTATATAATTGAAAAAGATATCCATGATCATAGATAGTTGGTTGGCAGATACATGAGGTTTGTAAAATTGCAAAAAAATATTGCAGCATCTGTATTGCAAGGTAGCAATTAACTGCACAGGTAGCAATTAATTAATATGATATAATTGGCATCACGGAGACATGGCTCCAGAGTGACAAAGGCTGGGAATGCAATTTCCAGAGGTATTCAGTATTCAACATTCAGGAAGGATAGACAGAAAGGAAAAGGAGGTGGGGTAGCGTTTTGCTGGTTAAAGAGGAAATTAACGCAATAGTAAGGAAGGACATTTGTTTGGATGATGTGGAATCTGTATGGTGGAGCTGCGGAATACTAAAGGGCAGAAAACGCTAGTGGGAGTTGTGTACAGACCACCAAACAGTAGTAGTGAGGTTGGGGACACCATCAAACAAAATATTAGGGATGGGTGCAATAAAGGTACAGCAGTTATCATGGGCAACTTTAATCTACATATAGATTGGGCTAACCAAACTGGTAGCAATACGATGGAGGAGGATTTCCTGGAGTGCATTCGGGATGGTTTTCTAGACCAGTATGTCGAGGAACCAACTGGAGGGCTAGTCATCCTAGACTGGATGATGTGTAATGAGAATGGACTAATTAGTAATCTTGTTATGCGAGGCCCCTTGGGGAAGAGTGACCATAATATGGTAGAATTCCTTATTAAAATGGAGAGTGACACAGTTAATTCAGAGACTAGGGTCCTGAGCTTAAGGAAAGATAACTTCGATGGTATGAGGCGTGAATTGGCTAGAATAGATTGGCAAATGATACTTAAAGGGTTGACGGTGGATAGACAATGGAAACATTTAAAGATCACATGGATGAACTTCAACAATTGTACATCCCTTTCTGGAGTAAAAATAAAACGGGGAAGGTGGCTCAACCGTGGCTAACAAGCAAAATTAAGGATAGTGTTAAATCCAAGGAAGAGGCATATAAATTGGCCAGAAAAAGCAGCAAACCTGAGGACTGGGAGAAATTTAGAATTCACGAAGGAAGACACAAATAACTTTTGGAAGTACTAGGGGACCGAGGGTCTAGTGAGAAGGAGGAACTGAAGGATATCCTTATTAGGCGGGAAATTGTATTAGAGAAATTGATGGGATTGAAGGCCGATAAATCCCTGGGGCCTGATAGTTTGCATCCCAGAGTACTTAAGGAAGTAGCCCTAGAAATAGTGGATGCATTGGTGATCATTTTCCAACAGTCTTTCGACTGTGGATCAGTTCCTATGGACTGGAGGGTAGCTAATGTAACATCACTTTTTAAAAAAGGAGTGAGAGAGTAAACGGGTAATTATAGACCGGTTAGCCTGACATCAGTAGTGGGGAAAATGTTGGAATCAATTGTTAAGAATGAAATAGCAGCGCATTTGGAAAGCAATGCCAGGATCGGTCCAAGTCAGCATGGATTTATGAAAGGGAAATCATGCTTGACAAATCTTCTATAATTTTTTGAGGATGTAACTAGTAGAGTGGACAAGGGAGAACCAGTGGATGTGGTGTATTTGGACTTTCAAAAGGCTTTTGACAAGGTCCCACACAAGAGAGTCGTGTGTAAAATTAAAGCACATGGTATTGGGGGTAATGTACTGATGTGGATAGAGAACTGGTTGGCAGACGGGAAGCAGAGAGTCGGGATAAACGGGTCCTTTTCAGAATGGCAGGCAGTGACTAGTGGGGTGCCGCAGGGCTCAGTGCTGGACCCCAGCTCTTTACAATATACATTAATGATTTGGATGAAGGAATTGAATGTATTATCTCCAAGTTTGCAGATGACACTAAACTGGGTGGCGGTGAGAGCTGTGAGGAGGACGCTAAAAGGCTGCAGGGTGACTTGGACAGGTTAGGTTAGTGGGCAAGTGCATGACAGATGCAATATAATGTGGATAAATGTGAGGTTATCCACTTTGGGGGCAAAAATACGAAGGCAGAATATTATCTGAATGGCGGCAGATTAGGAAAAGGGGATGTGCAACAAGACCTGGGTGTCATGGTTCATCAGTCATTGAAAGTTGGCATGTAGGTACAGCAGGTGGTGAACAAGGCAAATGGTATGTTGGCCTTCATAGCTAGAGGATTTGAGTATAGGATCAGGGAGGTCTTACTGCAGTTGTACAGGGCCTTAGTGAGGCCTCATCTGCAATATTGTGTTCAGTTTTGGCCTCCTAATCTGAGGAAGGACGTTCTTGCTATTGAGGGAGTGCAGCGAACGTTCACCAGACTGATTCCCGGGATGGCTGAACTGACATATGAGGAGAGACTGGATCAACTGGGCCTTTATTCACAGGAGTTTAGAAGGATGAGAGGGGATCTCATAGAAACGTATAAAATTCTGACGGGACAGGACAGGTTAGAAACATAGAAACATAGAAAATACGTGCAGGAGTAGGCCATTCGGCCCTTCTAGCCTGCACCGCCATCAATGAGTTCATGGCTGAACATGCAACTTCAGTACCCCATTCCTGCTTTCTCGCCATACCCCTTGATCCCCCTAGTAGTAAGGACTTCATCTATAGATGCGGGAAGAATGTTCCCGATGTTGGGGAAGTCCAGAACTGGGGATCACAGTCCAAGGATAAGGTGTAAGCCATTTAGGATTGAGATGAGGAGAAACTTCTTCACTCAGAGAGTTGTTAACCTGTGAAATTCCCTACCACAGAGAGTTGATGCCAGTTCGTTGGATATATTCAAGAGGGAGTTAGATGTGGCCCTTACGGCTAATGGGATCAAGGGGTATGGAGAGAAAGCAGGAAAGGGGTACTGAGGTGAATGATCAGCCATGATCTTATTGAATGGTGGTGCAGGCTCGAAGGGCCGAATGGCCTACCCCTGCTCCTATTTTCTATGTTTCTATGTTTCTATTGAAGGTTTACTTGTACAGCTGATTTTGCTACATCATTTTATGTTTGCCAGGGATAATTGTGCTTTCATGGTAGAGAACTGCCTCTCCGAATGATTCTGTAATATAGTGGCAACATAACAACACAAAAGGACTTGCACATCATTCCAAGGCTCTGATATTGTTTCTGGTTGCTCAGTCTTTTCCAAAGTACTTACATGCCAGTGAGGGATTACTTCAAAACTAGGTTGTACAACATCTGAAACAGAAACACAACTTGTATATTTCCAGCATTATCTGTCTTTCCAGCATTTGTGCACTATGTAAATCCAGACTAATGAGATGAAAGTCTGTTTCCTTCATTGTCCATAATTACCCTAAGTGAAGTTAATTTGAGCATTGGCAATCAGTTCCTAGTGGGCCCTAATCCATAGAAAATCTTTCGGTCAGAAAAAAGCATGGGACAGATTTTCTTCTTTAGCGCTTGGATATAAATAATTTTCTGGATGGGCTGCAGACTCCAATGAGCCTATCCGATTTTCTGTCCATCCTCATAGATCCATCCAGTTTCCCTCCCTGCTATCCTAACAGTTGTAGCCATTGATGTATTTCTTCTCAAGGTACTTGTCCTATTTGACCTTGAAGACATCCAGATTACTTGCCACTGCAACCTCCCTTGTAAGCTATACCAAAAAAACTACCACTCTATCAGTGAAGTAATGTTTTCTCATACCCTTTTCAGTTTATATTTCTGTCTCATTGCTCTGTTATCCTGCACCAAATAGCCCTAATTCTGTACATCCCTAAGCATTTAGGACAGGAACCTGCTGGCTGTGATGTGCTCTGTGATTGAAGAGCTTGCAAACACTTACTGTTGGGACTGGATTGTGACTAATACCTGCTTGGGGCAAAGTACTCAGGTGACCAGTGCCAGTGGAACAAAACCCTAGCAGGGAGTCGAAAGAAGAGGAAAATATTTCTACTGTCTTGAAATATTTCTCCCCCATGTGGTGTCTTTTGGATACAAGTTCCTTTGTGCGAGTGTAGGGGTCTTGTTATAAATTTGAGATCTAATAGCAGTCACTAGATAAAGATCTGTGGGAGGGAGATGACATGCAGTTGGTCTTCTGTTTCTATATTTCTTCCTCACCTCTTTCCACCCCACAAGTAATCTTATGAAGACTAAAGTGTGTCTCTTGTTTTTGTATTGAGCCTGTAACCGTTGTTGACTTAAAAAGTAGCACATCTTATTGGTGTCAGGTGGAGGTAAAAGGTACTTTTCTATGATGAGCCAGGGAGTTCTCTCAGTGTCCTGGCTAACGTTTATCCTTTAACCATCATCACTGAAACAGATTATTTATCTCACTGATGTTTGTGCGTAAATTGGTTACTGTGTTTCCTTACATTACAACAGTAACTATACTTCAAAAATACTTAATTGGCTGTGAAGCATTTTGGGACGTCCTGAGGTTGTGAAAAGTACTACATAAATACAAGTTGGTTCATTTACGTGTGAGCTTAGCCAGCAAATAACAACAGGCCATTTGTTCACAGGTGGCATCAGAACCCAATCTTCGCATACAAACAGCGAATGGGGTTCTGTCATTTTCTTCTTATTCTTCTTAGGCAATCCCCCAGAGTCGAGGATGACTTGCTTCCACACTAAAATGAGTTCTAAGATGACTGATGAGACCAATGCAGGACCTACAGTCTCTGTTACAGGTGGGGTAGATGGTGGTTGAAGGGACCAGGTGGGTGGGGTGCTTGGGTTGTTATGTGCTCCTTCCGCTATTTGTGGTTGGCTTCCCCGTGCTCCCTGCGAAGAGTCTCGAAGTGTTCGGTGCCTTCATGGATGATTCTCCTCCACTTTGAGCGGTATTGGGCCAGGGATTCCCAAGAGTTGGTGGGAATGTTACATTTTTTCAAGGAGGCTTTGAGGGTGTCCTCTGCCCTCCTGGGGCTTGCTTGCTGTGACGGAGCTCGGAGTAGAGCGCTTGTTTCGGGAGTCTAGCATTGGGCTTGCAGGCAATATGGCCCGTCCAATGGAGCTGGCCGAACGTGATCAGTGCTTCGATGCTGGGTATGTTGGCCTGAGTGAGAACACTGATGTTGGTGCACCTATCCTGCCAATGGATTTGCAGGATTTTGCAGAGGCAGCGTTGGTGGTACTTCGCCAGTGCTTTGAGGTGTCTACTGTACATAGTCCATGTCTCTGAAGCATATAGGAGGGCGGGTATCACTACTGCTCTGTAGACCATGAGCTTGGTGCCGGGTTTGAGATCCTGGTCTTCAAACACTCTTTTCCTCAGGGACCAAAGGCTGCACTGGCACACTGAAGGCAGTGTTGGACTTCGTCAATGATGTCTGTCCTTGCTGACAGTAGGCTCCTGAGATATGGAAAGTGGTCCACATTGTCCAAGGTCCAAGGTCCAAGGCAGCAGTTAGATGGGGTAATTCTAGCTGCTCTTTTCCCTCCCTTATCCATAGATGCTGAAGCTCGTTCAAGAATCCTAGCTAACATTAGCTAACACAGTGCAGATCAAGGATTGAATCTGGGACCTATGTCAGCATGTGACGTATTTAGCTACTTTGTCATTGGGCAGATAATTAAAAAAAATCTAACCTGCTATATTTTTAATGGAATAAATGTATGTCTTTATTTGCCTGTTATTGCTGAATGGAATTTCCTTAACATACCAAGCTAATGACCACATAAAGGTAATAATTATAGTGTATGTATTTATGTGACCTTCAGCTCTATTAGAATTAAAGCTAAGGTTTTCATACTTAAGTTTTTTCAGACTTGAGGTGTGGGTGTACAAAATGGGTCAGGTTCTCATGAGGGAAAAGACATCGTCAACATACTTAAATAATTTAACTGTGAAATGTATACTGGTTTTTAAATTACAATATTTTCTGGCAAGGAGGAATATAAGTCAACTAATACACATTTTTTTTATGATAATGATTTCTTTAACATGCACAAAATGTATGGGTTTTTATAAAGATCATAATCCATTTAAACAGGAAATAGATGAAAAGTTAAATGCTTCCGTGTCTTTTTCAGCACAGTGTTAGTTCATGTGATTTTTTTCCCTGCATTTATGTTTTTCAGATTTTGAAATAATTGCCGTCTCCTGAAAAATGTAAGAATTGTTCTGGAAACTTGTAACAATTTAAAACCTTTCTGACATGCCAATCATGTATTTTTGAACAGCAAAAATTTCTCATGGAAATGTAAGCGCAAGTGTCAATCATTATTGTGCGTGTTTTTTTTAAAGAAAATGCATAAGGGGAGGGCCTCTGCACATGAATGAAGTATGCTGCCAAATGTCGGCAAGAGCCCAAAGAGTCATAAAATTCAGCCCCCGAAGGGGTTTTCCCAATGAGTCATGTGATCCATTTCGTACTCAAATGGAAAGTCGAGGGCTCTGCTTAAATTAGTGTCAGCATAGGTGCTCATTCAGCACCTCTATTACCATAATCTGCGTGAAAATAAGAATGCTTTGCTAAGAGCTGGTAGGAAGACTACAGCAGAAACAGCGGCTTCGAAAGGAATACAATACAATCAGAAGAAAGAAAAGGCATCTTAATGGAGAGCAAGGTAAATCAAACTGAATATTGTGTTTTTATCATTAGAGCAGTTTGAGTGACAACATTTAGAATAATTATTTTCATCACTTAAATTAAAAGCATATGTAACTTTTAAAACTGTTGAAGTCAGTTCTAGCCTTGTTCTCTAGAAATATACACCATGTTTTAAAGAAAAATCCATACCATAAATCCTCCACCTGCATAAATAAATCAGGAAAAATGACATCCTTTGATCGATGAATTGGTAACTGTAAGGAATCATTTTAAGACCATTTTAAGATTAAAAGGGAAAGATTAGGGGATTCTTTTTCTATGCAGAGGTTGTTAGAGCACAGAATACACTACCAGAAACTGTGATGGAAGCAGAATCCATAATAACATTTTTAAAAGAGAATTGGATAAACATTTCAAAAATAAAAAGCTGCAGGGTTGCGGGAAACTGGATAACTTTCTCAGATAGCCAGCACATGGGTGGTGGGCTGAATGTTATTCTTCTGTGCTGTATAATTCAGCGATTCTATACAAAGTCAGTAAATTGAATTCATTTTTAGTGAATTTTTAAATTCATCAAAGTGAAGTACAGATGAATCAATTATTTTTTCCACTTTTGGCAACCAGCACCAGGTGTAGCACAGCCAAACACCGTGTATATTACTAATTACTCTGCCAGCTACGTGCCTCAAACTCAGAACAGCACTTGTGCAGCACCAGTTTACACATCAGCCACCCGCAAGGGCTATCTGAGTGAGATTGGAAATTTAGTCTGAATGAAGTGGCAAAGTGTGGCCAGTGACCACTGGGTCGATCACTGAGATCATTTTGTGCAGGCTCTTATAGTCTGCAATCAGAGGAACCCTATGTCCCATTGGTTTAATTCCAGATAGTGTGCTAACCCACTGCCACCAACAAAATGGAAAATTGTATTAGGACCACCATTAAAATAATGGTATTGTGAAGCTGTGGAAGTTGCATTGAATATTTTTGAAAGCTCTGTTTTCAAAGGGATAAATGGTGTAGCACATTAGAGCATGGTGGAAATACAGGTTTAATTCCCACCAAAGTTTTTTGGGATCATCAAGGTGAGGGATGTTAGTGCTGGGGAATGGAACTCTTCCCATTTCAGATACTCATTGCAACATCAAGCATTCCAGATCATGGGGGTAATTGTAATCTACCTTGACCAGGGGAAGCAGATGGGATTGGATGGAATGCCCATTTTACTTTCTGACCCCACATCACAAAGACCACCTACTCCCACCTCTGTAATATCACTTGTCCCTGCCCCGCCTCTGTCCATCTGCTGCTGAAACCCTCAATCATGCTTTTGTTATGTCCAGGCAAGTATTCCAATGCTTTCCTGGCTGGTCTCCCATCTTCTACCCTCAATAGTTTTTCCTGATTTACTTTATGCAGAGTGTAGGATTTATAGTGCAGATTTTTCTTCAAAATAGAGTATATATTTCTAGATTGATCTACCCTCCATAAGCTTGAGATCATCCAAAACTCTGTTGCGTGTATCTTAACGCACACAAAGTCCCGCTCATCCATCATGGCGAGAGTAGGCAACTTGGGTGACTCCCATTACGCCCTGCCACTCCCATGGGTCTGCAGCACAGCACTCTCACTGATCTGGGTGAGAACTGACTACAGGAGACCTATCACTTATTTGAAGCCCCTATCCATTCAGTCCCCCAGCCTGTCCAAGGCTGAGGCAATGGTGCAGCCCAGGACTACATGGTGCCAATATGAGCATCACTAAGAGATGCTTTTTTTTGGATTCGTTCATGGGATGTGGGCATCACTGGCAAGGCCAGCATCTAATTGCCCTTGAGAAGATGGTGGTAAGCTGCCTTCTTGAATTGCTGCAGTCTGTGTGGTGAAGGTACTCCCACAGAGCTGTTAGGGAGAGAGTTCCAGGATTTTGACCCAGCGATGATGAAGGAACGGCGATATACTTCCAAGTCAGATGGTGTGTGACTTGGAGGGGTACAGTGGGTACTATGGGCTCCTGCATGGAGGTCCCATCTATAGTGTACACGGAAGTCATCACATGCTTCATGGCAGAGTTTCAATGCCGCACGACAGAACCACCCACCAGTTGGTTGAGGACATTGTTTGACCTGTTACGGAAGCTCCCTGGCAGGCCATCCAATGCATTGAACAATTGGTGGTGCACAGAAATCATCTTTTAAAGGTTGGGCCACTGATGCCTTCAGCTCTGTTTTTTGCAACAGAACTAGAACTCGAACTGTAGGCTAGTGTGTGCCCTGCTGCAGGGTTATGAAAGCAGTGTAACATTGTGTAAGAAGTAACAGGTGTAGGGAAGAAAGATGGATTCATTGTGAGTATTGAGTGTAGAGTGCGTAAGAACAAGGGGAGGGAGATGCAGTGAAGTGCGCAGCTTTGATTGGAGGAGAGGCATGGGAAGCTGGGGAGAGAAGGATTGGTACTGCTGGGGCTAAAGTATGGTGGTGCATCCTGAAAATATTGCAAAAAGGACCAATTTTGAGGCAAACATGTGACATTTGATCTGCACCTGCGTTATGGTCATGCCACATTGGTAAAGATGGCTTTGCTGGTGTCCTGAGTGGCCTCTTACATATGCAAATGTAGGGCCAAATGTCGGTTTTAGACGCCCTTGCAGAAATTGATTTGGATTAAGTGAAGCATATGCTGGGCCTGCTCCACTCAGGACTCTTCAGCGGCTGCTGTGGCCGAAGCAGTGGCTGCCGGCAAGAAATAAGTTTTAAATTGTTTTTAATTATAAAACATTCCTATGGTGCCAAGTGGAGTGGCAGTACACCCCCGACTGCAGTTCTCACAAGCACCCTCAAGAAATCGGGCCATAGCCAAATTACACCTCATATTCTTTTATTATTTAAAAAAAATCGTTCTTTTTGTCAGAATATTTATGTTGAACCAGAAACAGCCAAATATTGGTCCCAAGAATCTGTGGGTCACTAATCTTGGCAGGTACAGCAGCATCGTTCCCGCTGGTGCCCTCCAGCACTGATCTTACTGGGTTATGGGGAGGGGAGGGGCAGTGGAAGGGCTTCTGATTTACAAGGGGCTAGTGGGTGCCCACGCTACTTTGGCAAGGCCCAGTGGGAAATTCCAGAAGAGGTTGGTACCCTGCATATCTGGGTCCCAACCTATTTCCAATCCTTTTTGTTGGACTCCTTCTGAGGTTATAGTGGACTTCATTAGAATGGCCTAGGAAATTCAACTCACCTGAAATGCAGGCATTTGCAAGATTTCACAACATTAAAAGCTTTAAAAAAAAGAGGGCCCATGAAAAAGGTTGTTCTGGCAATACACACTTTCATCGGACTTCAGAGAGCAAAAAGGAATTTAAGTGTGCGCTACAGTCGTGCGGCAGTTAGCAAGCCAAGTTAAAATTAATGAAAAGGATTGCTTCTAAAATTTCATGAGAACAATATTTCATGGTACAAGTGGTACAAGATGAAAGAAGACTTGCTAGGCACCAGAGCCAGGCTGCCCACACTGTCCATATCTGCAGCCCGTGACATTGTCCTGGCAATGACCGAGGTGACTCTCTCTGCAGGTTCTAGATCAGGTGGGAGCTAGGTGCAAAGCTGTGCCATCTGCTGAAAATACACCTGCACCATAAGGGCTGGCACTGCCAGTGGCAATCAAAGTCACTAGTATCCTCAATTCTTTTGCCTTTGGCTCCTTCCAGACTAGCGTAAAAATAATTTCCAGTTTTAGCTAATATTCTGCCCACACAGGTATTAAACAATTGACTGATTCTTCAGAAAGCTTGGCCAGCACTTTCACCTACTTTCCCACTGACTAGCAACAAACACATGGCATAGCAGCTCAATATCACAGCACTGCTACATTTCCCAAAGTACAGGGATCATTGATGACATTCATGTGGTTTTCCAGCCAACAGGTTCCTGCTCCTTCTCTGTCATTATCACTCGCTGCTTATCACCTGTGTACAGCCGCTCACATGGTGCAATCTTCTCCAGCTCACTAATTACATTCTCCAGATTGTGCTTGTCCATAGTTGTGCTGGTGCTTTCAATTGTAACGAGAGAGTTGCCGTGTTCTGTGAGGGGCTCTCTTTGTCAGGCTGTAGTCAGTGTTGTCTGGTTGCGCAGTGTTGTCCGGCCGTACAACAGGAAAACAAAATAATGTGAGAATGCTATAAAGTTTGTGAGGGCTTAGCTTGGGTCTAGGAGTAAACCGTGCAACAGATTGACCGGCAAAACTTAATGACTTTCATACTTAGATTATCTACCTGGTAAAGGATAGTTTCACCTTAAGAGCTTATTAAAGGTTGACATCTTCTTCCACATCTGATCTCAGGTGGTGCTGGAAGTGTACAGTGTTGATCCTTGTCATCACCTCCTGTCAAGCATGCTGTACTACTGGGAGAGTGCCAAATAGGGCAACTCTCCTCTCATTCACCTCATTAAACAGTATCTCCAATTCAACCATCAAATGGAGGGTTTTGAGTGCTTTGCCTCTTCATCTGACCGTTAATTTTCCATTACTTCCTCCACCCCTTTTGATAAACTCTCACCGGCAAGCATTTACAGGATAACCCTAGAAAGTTGACAGGAATGACTCTGCCTGATTTTGGTGACTCAAAGCAATCCAAAAATTCCCCAATGAGTTTAAATAGGCTGAATTTTGAAGTAGCACCACAGCAGGCAAAGAAATGAATATCACAAAGGAGTTTCCTGCCCAAGAGTTTGGCTGTACCAATTATTAGTGGAAAATCGTAGTGCAACAGGAGGACAGCGCATCCCATGAGTGCAGTGGGCATAGAAAGAAGGGGACGATTTTAACCTTACTCACTCAGCAGAAGCCTAGCGGGTGGGCAGTTAAAATTACTCTGGCTCTTACCTGTTCGAAACATCTGCAATTTTAACCTGCTCTTCTGAGCAGGCAGCAAGGAGCCCGGAGCCAACATATGCATATCCTTCTTTACATATGCTTGTTGCGGTCCGATGACATGATTGAGACCCGACTGTAATTTTAACTCAGGCCTGAGCGGGGCATCCACCTGGAGTTAAAATCAGGGTCATGACTCACAGTAACCCTCTATTCAAAAGCAGGCACACTAAGGTCAGTATCCTCACACATCTAAGGAGGGACACGTAACAGTCTGGACTTTGCCGTATAATAGCTGCCCCTCATCGACCCCCACCATTTTCTTCATCACCAGTGCTGGATGTCCCACCTTTAACATCAGTTTGATCTTTTCCCATAGTGCTTGCACTGGTGCCTTTCTCGAGTTTGGGTGATGAGAGCTTGTGTTAAAATTTAGTTGGCCACTTGGGTCCTCCTTGCTTTATGAAGAGAACAGATTATAAAGGACATTATGAGCACATAACGCGATTTATCCATTTATCATTACGTGCTTTGTGCACACGGACACTTTGATGTAACTTATAGAAATCATAAACTTTATTAATATAGTACAAATCAGTAGTTCTGCACAGCCCTCCAATCTGCACAGTCCCAATACCATTCAAATCTCCTTCTCATATAAATCAACTATTGCTTTGCATATTGAGTTACATGCTCCATGTGTGATCAACTTCAGCACCTGTTTCACACTGTGCCTGCCTATTATGTGTCTGTTTAGCCTTTAAATTGAAAAAAAGGTGGGATTGAGATAGAGTGATTTAGCATATGGAAATTCATTCCTGAATATATTGGCTGTGAAATTAAGACCGGTTTGGAAGAAAAAATAGTGGCCGCCTCACTTCTGCCCGCGACCGGCGTGGAATGCGGCAGCTGCCATTTTAGGCAGGTTGGCAGCACTGCCATTGCCTGCACTTGCTTCACATATTTAAATGATCTAGATCGTGACATCAGTCGACGTGCAATGCTGATTTTACGCATAATCTGGGATTTTGGATGTCGCCATTCATACTAACACCCTCTCTAAACCACGCACGGCAGAATGTGCGCACAGCAGTACAACGGAACCACTACCTGCACTTCTTAAAGAGACACACACAACTTTCAGGAAAGTTTAGATTTTTGGTTTTGTACTGATTTCTTTACATTTTATTGGAGTAGTGGCTTGGTGCAACACATTTAAAAAGTTGTTAAAGTGTGCAGGGAATGTTGCTGCACATTTGCAACGCTTTGTCTCTTAAAGGAAGGCCTCTGAGAACATCACCTCCTCCCAGCCCTGGGATTCCAGTTGCAATTCCCCTTGGGCTGCAGCATGACATGGAGATGAAGCAGAGGCAACAAAGGGCACAAGCTGCTCACAGAGGGAAGAGGAGAAAGAAAGAAGCAGAAGAGGAAAAAGCAGACGAGGAGGAAGCAGAAGGAAGGATGCACTCCAGTTAACCCCTTTCTGGCTGGGATATCCGCAATCGAATCACCAATCTGCAGTACCAGTGAATACAACCCCAATTCGCCTTTTAACATTTGTCCCACACCCTACCTTCCCTCTGTTACTGACCGTCACTACGTCCTCGGCCACAATGCTGAAATAAAAGCCACCACAAAGCAAACTTTACAACTCAACTTAATCCATATTTGCATACAATATTACATCAAAAAATCAACTTTGTGCATTCCCTTAGTGAGTGTCCTCATGTGCCTTTGCCTGTCCTAGTGCTGTTACGTAGTGCTATCCCAGTGGCTGCTGCATGGCTGGTGGAAGGCTGCTGCCTTTCAGTGGGGGACACTGCAGATGGTCTTGCAGGATGACCTTGAGGAGCTGGTGGCAGGGAGTGTGGAATCGAGTGACAGTGGTTCTTCTTTTTTTCACTCTCCTCTCCCTCTTCTTGTTGACCCACTGGCTGGGCAGGCTGGATTTCTTGGGAGTCTGAAATGAGGAAGGCACAAGGGTAGAGTCGTGGTGAGTGGAGTGGAGTAAAGCAAGAGCTGCATGCTTACACCATGTGCAGCATGTACATCAGAAGAGATTGTGGGATGAGGGGGAAGTGGGATGTGAGAAGGAGGATAACATATGAGGATACCGACATCTTGCGTTCTTTCAGCCCCACCACCAGCCAAGGGCTCAGCCATGCCCCTGCCAAGAATGGTCAGCACCATCTCCTCCAAGGGGGTGAGATGAAGTTAGGAATTGGAGGTGTGCTTCATGTTTGCCAGAGATTGTTGGGAGGTGAGTGATGGGAGGGGTTGTGAGTTGAGCAATGTGAGAGGCTATTGGTGCAGCTGGTAGGAGTCGTCTTTTGAACTCCTACAGTGTTGAGTCCCTGCACAAAGCTCAAGTGATGTGTCTGAGACCCTGGGTGCCCTTTCCCTGGCCTGTTGAGCCATTTGTGATGGTGCTGAAGCACTTTTACCATTTCTGATCAGCAGAAGGCAGCTCACCTTTAGGAGATGCAGGCTGCCTAGTGCTGAAGCACTTTTATATTTTATAATCTGCAGAGGCAGCTCAACTTTTAGAGCTGCAGACTGCCTTTAACAAGAGCAAGCTGGCTTTAAGTAATGCTAGCCTCGCTCGAGCAACGCGAACTTCAGTCACCTGCTGAGCGCACAGCTTGTCAGCAACACAATCAGCGCTAGGCTGTGTGCTATAATAATAATAATTAGCAGGCAGCATGAAATTCATAGAAATTTACAACACAGAAGGAGGCCATTCAGCCCATCGTGTCCATGCTAGCTAACAAAGAGCTATCCAGCCTAATCCCACTTTCCAGCTCTTGGTCCGCAACCTTGTAGGTTACAGCACTTCAAGTGCACATCCAAGTACTTTTTAAATGCTATGAATGTTTCTGTCTCTACCACCCTTTAAGGCAGTGAGTTCCAGACCCCCATCGCCCTTTGGATAAAACAAATTCTCCTCAAATTCCCACTAAACCTCCTGCCAATTACTTTAAATCTATGCCCCCGGGTTATTGACTCCATTGCTTAGGGAAATAGGTCCTTCCTATTCACTCTGTCTAGGCCCCTCATAATTTTATGCACCTCAATTAGGTCTTCCCGCAGCCTCCTCTGTTCGAAAGAAAACAACCCCAGCCTATCAATTGTTCCTCATAGTTAAAATTCTCCAGTTCAGGCAATAGTTTTGCTAGTAGGCATTCCAAACAATTGACAACATTTTTATAATTAAAAATTTCCAATGCATCAACATCCTAAAGAGTTTAAATCAGGATTACAAGCACGGATTGTGATTGACGTGCAGCTTGAGCTTTTTGAATGCTGTGGACATATCCTGCATCGTAGTGCCCGATCGTAGTGTCCAATCGTAGTGCCCGATCGTAGTGCCCGTGCCCGTTTTCTTGCGCTATCCAGTTTCTAGGCTATTCTCTTTTTCATCATGGAATGCAAAATGTAATTAACATAGCCCTGTTATTTCACTTCTTTGAACGTATTTGGTATATCCTCATGAATATTTTTCTGTGTTAATCAAATAACTTTTGCATAGATAGCTTTAAAAACTGTCCTTTCATGTCCATATATATCCTGTCCAGCTACTTAACAACAGTATTCCTGCGTATCTTTATGATCTTCTTTAAGTCATGCAACTCCTTCGAAATCTCCATCGAGGTCGCACCACATTGGCTCTTTCAGTGACAATAAAGCCTCACTTGGCACCGCCTTTACACACTTTGGAGACTCTCATTTTACCACTATTGAGCTGACCAATAGTAATAGGATTCTGGTCAGTGAGGTGGGCTTTTCTCAATTGTTGTTGAGCCATTATCCACAATAATGGTGAACTGTACAGCTGCACTAGTGAACGTTTCAACATTTGTACCAGTTAAATGAATTGTTAGCTACTTGAAAAGCATTAAAGATTTATTGTTACAGGTGTACCGTAATTATTCATTACTACCAACGACAACACATTTTTCAAAACTGTAGTGTGTTTCCAGCTAGTTCACTAATTGATCTTAAATCAAAACGAAAAACAGGCATTTCTGCCTTTGAATGTGGTTTGCAGGAACAGATCTGATAATCTGAACGGCCTTTTCTCATTCTAAGAAAAATACTGAGAAAAAATAGACTACCAAAGTCAGATCATGATATGAAAGTACTGAGCAACATTTGTTTTTGAATATTTTAATTTGATGAGTAACAGTTAACTTTCATTATGAATAGATCTGCAATGAAGTTACCTGTTATAACAATTCTTTATTTTGAATATCTTTCAAAGATCCAATTAAATCTATAACCCGTTATCCTATCCAATACTAAGATAGCATACTTCCATCTCTGCAACATTGCCCACCACCTCTACTATGTTGCCCCCTCCAGTGCTGAAACAGTTATCCGAGCTCTCATTAACTCAAGACTTGACTTCTTGAATGTTCTCCTCTGCCTTCAAACCTCCTTCCTATACAAACTCTAACTGGTCCAAAACTTCACACATTTCCAACAGTTTTTGTAGTAAGGAACACGCAAAGATCTACACCCTTAATTCCGTTGCGGGTCGAAGCAAAAATTGTACTTTGATACTTGACAGTAACACAAATTTTCTTGAATATCTGTAAAATTAGACAATAATATAATGGAGAACCCTTTATGGAATGCTAATGAGGAGCTAAATGCACATTAGAGCAGATTTAACTTTAGGGTGGTAGATCGGCGGAGAGTTCTGGTCACCTGCCCGTTCTGGTCACCTGCCCGTTCTGGTCACCTGCCCGTTCTGGTCACCTGCCAGTTCTGGTCACCTGCCCGTTCTGGTCACCTGCCCGTTCTGCCACCTGCCAGTTCTGGTCACCTGCCCGTTCTGGCCACCTGCCCGTTCTGGCCACCTGCCAGTTCTGGTCACCTGCCCGTTCTGCCACCTGCCAGTTCTGGTCACCTGCCCGTTCTGGCCACCTACCCGTTCTGGTCACCTGCCAGTTCTGGTCACCTGCCTGTTCTGGCCACCTGCCAGTTCTGGTCACCTGCCCATTCTGGCCACCTGCCAGTTCTGGTCACCTGCCCGTTCTGGTCACCTGCCAGTTCTGGTCACCTGCCCGTTCTGGTCACCTGCCCGTTCTGGCCACCTGCCAGTTCTGGTCACCTGCCAGTTCTGGTCACCTGCCCGTTCTGGTCACCTGCCAGTTCTGGTCACCTGCCCGTTCTGGCCACCTGCCAGTTTTGGTCACCTGCCAGTTCTGGTCACCTGCCCGTTCTGGTCACCTGCCCGTTCAGCCTCCTGCCCGATCTGGCTGTGAAGAGGACTTCTTTCTTTCCATCTTTTGTAATTGACTTTCTACAGTCAGCTATTACAAGCACATTGACTCCCATAACTATATTAATTATGCTTCTTCCCATTCTGCCTCCTGCAAGGACTCCATCCTTTCCTCCCAGTTTCTTTGGGCTAAATGGGGCGTTAACTTTTGCGGGAGTGCAAAAGTATTGCCGGCCGCTACACCATTGAATTCAACACAAACATTTAGTTTAGCACTCCAGGAGGGAAGTGAAGCATTAAATCAAGCACTACCACTTCCGTTGGAGCACTAAACGGAGCAAGAGGGGCAGTAGCGGCAGAGCACTGCACAATGTCCCAGAATCACAGCTGTGGCTCAGTGGATAGCACAATCATCTCTGAGTCAGATGGTTGTGGGTTCAAATCCCACTCCAGGGACTTGAGCACATAAACCTAGGTTGACACACCAGTGCTGAGGGAGCGCTACACTGTCAGAGTTCCCGTCTTTCGGATGAGATGTTAAACCAAGACCCTGTCTGCTCTCTCAGGTGCACATAAAAAATCCCATTTCAAAGAAGAGTAGGGGAGTTATCCCCAGTGTCCTGGCCAATATTTATCCCTCAATCAACATAACAAAAACAGATTATCTGGTCATTATCACATTGCTGTTTGAGGGACCTTGCTGTGTGCAAATTGGCTGCCGCGTTTCCCACATTACAACAATGACTACACTCCAAATAGTACTTCATTGGCTGTAAAGCACTGTGAGATGTCCAGTGGTCGTGAAAGGCGCTATATAAATGTCCCCTTCCCATGTGGACCTATCCTGTGTCCACCCACACATAAATCCACATCCACCTATTCTTTGCACATTCGTTTGTCCTTTTTTATATTTTGCATTATGTCACTGATGATTTTGTATATCATTTAACTGTCTTCTGTGAAGCAGTTTGCAGATCATTTAATGTATTAACACCCTCCCTGAGATTGGTGTATAAGTTGGTTCTCCCTCTCTTCCCCTTCCCTCTCACTTTTCCTTTGTATTTTTTCCAATATTTATCTCTCAGTCTTCAGTTCTGTTTCTTTTCTCTTTGCAGATGTTAACTGGCCTGCAGTGTATTTCCTGCATTTTCTGTTTTTATCTCAGATTTACGGAATGTGCAGTTTTTCCTTTTTATTTAGGGACATTTTCAAGCGTAACAAGACAACATTTTTCTTTGTGTCATTTTCCTGTCTAACGTCAAACTATAACAGCCAACTATAAAAAAACGTATTATTATAAACAAAAGCCCAGACACACGGCTTGTTAATTGGTACAAGATTTCGCACTGGTAGGGACAATTTATTACTTTCATGGAGAATTAATTAATTATGGTAATTATAAGGAGGCAATTGAGACCATCTGAAGTATATACAATAGGTTTAGTTTGACTACTTTGAAAACTCAAAATAAAGTTTTTCTTAATTAAACCTTAAATAATTGCTGCTGGTAATTTTTTAATAAATAAAAGCACAAAAGCAGAAACTTCACAGTTTGTGACACATGTTCAATTGAAGTTTCCTTTCCATTATCTTATTACTGATGCCTGTTTTTTTTAAACTCTTTACAGGAAAAGTTCATGAATTCGCCATGGGTCTAGCCAGTATAATAGAGACAGTAACTGCTGTAACTGCCGTGATGTTATGCGTCAAGTCAACTGGTGAGTCTTGTGTTTATTTATTAATAACCTTGTTTTTTTTTTAAATTACGTGAAGAAAGAATGAACTTACATATATATTGCACCTTTCACGAACTCAACATAGCCCAAAACACATCACAACCATTGAATACTTTTAAGGTGTAGTCACTGTTTAATATAGGGAAACATTGTAACAAATTTTGCACACAAAGGTCCCACAAACAGCAATGAGATAAATAGCCAGATAATCTGTTTTAGGGATGTTGGTTGAGAGTTGAATATTGGCTAGGACACCTTCCCTACTCTTCTTTGGATAGTGCACATGGGATCTTTTACATCCACCTGATACATCAGTTTAACAACTCACCTGAAAGATGACATTACCAACTGTGCAGTATTCCCTCATTACTACACTGGAGTGCCAACCTAGATTATGTGCTCAAGTCACTGGAGTGGGGCTTGAAACCACAACCTTCTGACCCTTTGGGGGTGTTGAGGACTAAAAAGGTACCCGTGTAACAGCTGGAAAGCTGCAACGACACCAACTTAAATGGAAAAAAGAGATGTTTAGCATGTTATCTGCTTCAAGTTCTGCTCAGTAAGTTAAACATCTTTTGAAGGCCTTTGGATTGTAAGAATCCCTTGAACTGGTGGGTGAGATCATCATATCTCCAGGTCCACTATATGGAATGTCTGAGATAAGATAAGAATTAAGACAAACATCTCTCTAGCATAGAATGGTACTGGAGATGGCTGCAAGGGGGTGGATAATTGTGCAAGGCATGCAGAAAAACTCAATATAAGGAAAGCCAAGCCCCCAGTTAGATAGATTTCTCAGGGTGATTTGTGATGCCGGTGCCATTAATCGGAGGAAGATTGATCACCTTTGCTTCCTGGGCACAATTATTAGGTTTTACTGTTTATACCTGTGTATGTTAAATTTATATTTTAGTGTATTGCTTGTAATTGGTAGTAACATTTATGTTTAAGTAGGTTAATAAAACTATCTTTATTGAGTCTAGTGGCAGAGCTCTTTATTTAATTGATACTGAATGGGCAAGCAATATTAAATCACCCCACTAGGATAAATGTGATGCTAGCCTGGCAAGTGACAAGAATTATATTGCAATCACATTTGAACCAGCCAGTTCCGCAATCTCTCTCTGAGACTAAAAATAGAAAACTTACATTGATGCAGTAAAGGGCATTTGTCCTAAAATTGAATTAAGATCATTTATTAGGACAGCCAATCGTAGCTCGGTATCACTTACATCTTAAGCTATGTACCTGACTGTCTGATTGCAGGGTTGAAAAATCTTCTCTTCCATAATGCTATAATTTGGTGCTTTGATGAGCTGAAATATACACATAAAAGAAAAACTACAATGGTATTGATATATCCATAGTTTGCATTCAGAAAGGCCAAACCTTGTATGCTTTCAACTGTTATTTCTTTTAGTTTCAGGTATCTCTGTTATACAATGTCCTGGTAAAGTCCTGATAAAACCAGCTCCTGTTTTTCTGGTGGGCTCAAACATTTCCATCACCTGTGTGTATATGGGACAGAACTGCAACATCAATGAATTTGAACTGTGCAGAAATGAAAAACAAATACAAATGGAACGCTTTAATAACACTGCAGCGCACCATTGGATGACCAACGTTACAACCCAAGACTCCATAATATTCTGCTATGTTAAGTGCGTAGATGGAACAAAAGAGTTAGCGTGTGAAGCAAATCTTCAACCTGGCTGTAAGTATCTGTCTCAAAGATTATCATTGCCTAATGTGCTCTCATAGTGGTGTACAAGATGATTCTCCCTCTAAATTTCCTTTTCTGTCTGGGATGAAGTGCCCAATAGCACAACAACTATTGGTAATTTAAGTCATAGGACCCCGATAGGAATGCAATAATGATACTTGTACATGATTCAGGCGGGCACTTGGGCTGCCCAGTCGAAGACCCTGGGCAATATGGCAGCGGGAGGGATCCAAGCAGGATCGGGACAGTAAATGCAGGACAAGCGATAAATTCTAATTCCAGGAATGGAACAGATGGCCAGAGGGTAGAACGCAGTGGGGTGGGGTGGGGGTGGGGTGGGGGGGGGGTGGGGGGGGTGGGCGGGGGGGTCAGTTCATTTCAAGGGCTGGACCTCATTCCAATGCCATTGGCAAGTTGCATGCTTTGAATGGGCGTCTCGCTGCAGCTCACTTGCTCCCGGCCAGTGCAATATCTGGTGGCCCAGAGCCCAACAAGTAGGTCTAGGGAGAGGGCAATCATGGCAGGGAGGAGGACATCCTGATGATATATTGCTTTCCTTTCATGAACTGTTTAAAAGTAACACATTTAGTCACTATTAAATTATTGTTTTTGCCTAAAATTTTGGCAATTACTCTTTGTCTCCTTTATATTGCACAATCACTTAAAGTAGAAACAGTTGTGCAACATACAGGAGCTTCTGATTACATTTTTGATTTCTGGCTGTGGATCTTCCCAATGCTGAGGCACGTTCATAAAGATCAGCAATACCAAAACTATGCTGCTGATCCACAGGAGCCTCAGAAGACTACCTCCACTTCATTTATATTACAGCATTGCAACTGAAATGGGCGCTCTCGGCAAGATGCCACATCTCAAATTATGTGAGGATTTTAACACTGCTGTGATCTTTATTGTTAGATCCACCAGACCAGCCAAAAGATCTGACCTGTATATGGAGACATAACAACATGATATGCACATGGATAACAGGAAAACAGACATTCTTGGAAACATATTACACCCTCCATGTCCAAAGGTGAATGAAAATTTCGACATTCTAGACTTGAAAACGTGTGGGTCAGTGATCATAGGAGGGATGTATCTCGGGTACCTGCCTGCCCTGGGAGGATGCAAAATATGGTTTTGGTGGTTGGACCGAGATGGTGGTGTCTGGGAGCTCCCCCCCGCAGCCTCCCCCTCCCACCCCGCAGAAGATCCCTTACTGTGCCTTCAGTAGCCACTTGCCAAGGAGCTGCTCTAAACATTTTTTACAATCTTCCTTTTTGGGAGTCCAGGCCACAACCAAGACATACTAGCTGCCAGTCCCCTGACTGATATTTCACAGGCAGCATCAGCAGAAATGAAGTGGCTGCAGAGATAGTGGATGCATTGGTTGTAATCTCCCAAAATTCCCTGGATTATGAGGAAGTCCCAGTGGACTGGAAAACCGCAAATGTAATGCCCTTATTTATGAAAGGAGGGACACAGAAAGCAGGAAACTATAGACCAGTTAGCCTAACATCTGTCATTGGGAAAATACTGGAGTCCATTATTCATCATCATCATGATAGGCAGTCCCTCAGAATCGAGGAAGACTTACTTCCACTCCTGAAGTGAGTTCTTTGGTGGCTGAACAGTCCAATACGAGAGCCACAGACTCTGTCACAGGTGGGACAGATAGTCATTGAGGGAAGGGGTGGGTGGGACTGGTTCGCCGCACGCTCTTTTCGCTGTCTGCGCTTGATTTCTGCATGCCCTTGGCGTTGAGGCTCGAGGTGCTCAGCGCCCTCTCGGATACACTTCCTCCACTTAGGGCGGTCTTGGGCCAGGGACTCCCAGATGTCAGTGGGGATGTCGCACTTTATCCAGGAGGCTTTGAGGGTGTCCTTGTAGCATTTCTGCTGCCCACCTCTGGCTTGTTTGCTATCAGGGAGCTTCGAGTAGGGCATTTGCTTTGGGAGTCTCATGTCTGGCATGCGGACTATGTGGCCTGCCCAGCGGAGCTGATCGAGTGTGGTCAGTGCTTCAATAATAATTATATTATTAAGGAAGTAGTAGCAGGACATTTAGAAAATCATAATGTAATCAAGCAGAGTCAGCATGGTTTTATGAAAGGGAAATCATGTTTGACAAATTTACTGGAGTTCTTTGAGGATGTAATGAGCAGAGTGGATAAAGGGGAACCAGTGGATGTGGTGCATTTGGAATTCCAGAAGGCATTCGACAAGGTGCCACATAAAAGGTTACTGCACAAGATAAGAGCTCACGTGGATAGAGGATTGGCTATCTAACAGAAAACAGAGAGTCAGGATATTTGAGGAAGGATATAGTTGCATTGGAAGCAGTTCAGAGAAGGTTCACAGCACCAACATTCCCTGGTAGCCAACATGGTGTCTGGTACTGCAGCAAGCTGTTCTCAGGTTGGCAAACTGTAACTAGTGGGGTGCCACAGGGATCAGTGCTGGGGCCTTAACTATTTACAATTTATATTAATGACTTGGATGGAGGGACTGAGTGTAAGGTAGCCAAGTTTGCCGATGATACAAAGATAGGTGGGAAAGCAAGTTGTGAGGACAACGCAAATAATCTACAAAGGGATATAGATAGGCTCAGTGAATGGGCAAAAATTTGGCAGTTGGAAAATGTGAGGTTATCCACTTTGGTAGGAAAAATAAAAAAGCAAATTATTATTTAAATGGGAAGAGACTACAAAATGCTGCAGTAAAGAGGGATCTGGAGGATCTTGTGCATGAATCACAACATGTTAGTATGCAGGTATAGCAAGTAATCAGGAAGGCAAATGGAATGTTGGCCTTTATTGCAAGGGGGATAGAGTAGGGAAGTCCTGCTCCAACTGTACAGGGCATTGGTAAGATCACACCTTGAGTACTGCATACAGTTTTGGTCTCCTTATTTGAGGAAGGATATAGTTGCATTGGAGGTAGTTCAGAGAAGGTTCACAGCACCAACATTCCCTGGTAGCCAACATGGTGTCTGGTAGAGTTTCTGCAGCAAGCTGTTCTCAAGCCTGATCTTTAAAGATTACATAGAGTGCAAAAAGTTTTACTTTGAGACAAGAAGACAGATTTTGTATGATCTTATGAGCACATTTAAGGTATAATTCTGGTGGTGTGGACAGAAACAGGACAAGACTTGGTGTGGAACAAGACAAGATTTGTGTGTTTCTCTTCTTCTTTGGCAGTCCCCCGGAGTCGAGGATGACTTGCTTCCACACTAAAACGAGGTCTAAGATGACTGATGAGCCCAATGCGGGATCTACAGTTTCTGTCACAGGTGGGGCAGATGGTGGTTGGAGGGACGGGTGGGTAGGGTGCTTGATTTGTCGTACGCTATTTCCGCTTTTTGTGCTTGGCTTCCATGTGCTCCTGGCGAAGAGACTTGAAGTGTTCGGTGCCTTCTCGGATGCTCCTCTCCAATTTGAGTGGTTTTGGACCAGGGATTCCCAAGACTCGGTGGGGATGTTGCATTTTTTTGGAGGAGGCTTTGAGGGTGTCCTTGAAGCATTTTCTTTGCCCTCCTGGGGCTCGCCTGCCGTGATGTAACTTGGAGTAAAGTGCTTGTTTCGGGAGTTTAGCATCAGGCACGAGCCAGAGCCCAGTTGGTCCTCAGAAGGTCAACCTTCAAATCTTCTTTTCACGCCCTCTCCATGGGGTAGGCTTCGCCATCACAAATAAGCTAGTTTGGCGCCTTAGAGATTCCACCTACGGGATAAACAAAAGCCTCATGACCCTTCAGCTCAGCCTAACCTGGAGCCAGTATGCTATGGTCATCAGTGCGTATGCCCCAACCCTGGAAGCTACGGATGAGGCCAAAGAGGAATTCTGCTCCAGCCTTGAACAATCCCTGTCCCGAGTCCCAACAGGCGACAAACTGATCCTCCTTGGCGACTTTAATGCCAGAGTTGGAAAGGACAAAGACCTATGAAGAGGGGTGATTGGCAGGGAAGGGGTAGGGAAAACCAACTCCAATGGTATCCTCCTCCTGATGAAATGCTCAGAACATGGTCTTGTCACAAAAGGCACCTTGTTTCACCAGAAAGACATATACAAGGCCTCCTGGCAATACCCTTGCTCCAAGCACTGGCATCTGCTAGGTTTCTACCCCATTGGTAGAAGAACAGGAAATTCCAGACACTTCTTCTGCCTGCCTTACCCACAGTCCAGTAGTAATTTGGAAGCATGTATGGGGATGATCCTGAGCTAGCCCAGGTGATAGGCGCAGCAGTACCTATGTGTGCTGAGAGAAGACGTAAGTTCCATCTGAGCCTAAAGTAGGCTCTACCGACAGCAACTTAATCCTCTGGAATTGATGATTATTGTATACAAGGATTAATGTGCAGGACAGCTGTGAAAAGAAGATTTGAAGGTTTACCTTCTGAGGACCAACTGGCCTCTGGCTCGTGCTCTTGGAGCAGTAGATTACACTGACCCTGCTGGGAGCACAGCCCTGTTGCACCACCACTGCCTCCTGTGCCTGCCTCTACTATTCAAATAAGAGGGTTTAAACTAATTTGTCAGGGAGAGGCAAAACAGGACAGAGCAGCAGTGACAAGAGAAAGGATGCACAGAAAACTAGGAGGGGCAAACAGCAACAGAACAAAGAATAATGTGGAAAGAGCAGGAATTAGATGGAGGAAGAAAAGCAAAGCCGACTGCATGGTGTTGGAATGCATGTATGTTAATGCGAGGAGTGTTACAAATAAGATTGATGAGCTGCAGGCACAAGCTGCCACATGGGGTGATGATATAGGCTATCATGATAACCTGGCTTAAACATGGGCAGCAATGGGAACTAAACATTCCTGGCTTCAATGTATCCAGGAAGGATAGGGAAGGGGAAAGGGGGGGTTGGGGGGATGGCAGTATTGATCAAGGATACAATTCTACAGAGGGACGATATACTAGAGGGTTCAAAGACTGCATCTATTTGGTTAAAGTTAAGAAACAAAAAAGGAGCTGTTACATTGCTGGGTGTTTACTATAGATCCCCAAATAGTGAGAAGGTGAGAGGGGAGCAAATCCATAGGCAAATGTCAGAGAAATGTAAACATAATAGAGCAGTAGGGGACAGTTGTGAAAAGAAGATTTGATGGTTTACCTTCTGAGGACCAACTGGCCTCTGGCTCGTGCTGAATATAGACTGGGGCGGGAACAGTGGGGAGGGGGGGTGGGGTAACTGTGTAAAGGGCAAGGAGGGTGAATAATTCCTAAAATGAATACAGGATAACTTTCTTAATTAGTATCTTTCTAGCCCAATGAGGAAGGAAGCAATGCTGGATCTAGTTCTGGGGAATAAAATAGAGTATTTCGGTGGGAGAACATCTGTGTAATAGTGATCATACTATAGTTAGGTTTAAAATAGTTCTGGAAAGGGATAAAGAAAAATCAACGATGAAAATACCAACTGGAAGAGCCAATTTCAGTAATGTCACAATAGAGGAGGGAAGAGTAGAGATATTGGATAGCATAAAAATAGATAGAAAGGAAGTACTATAAGTGTTGACATCACTCAAAGTTAACAAATCATCCGGTCCAAATGGATGTCTCCTAGGTTGCTGAGGGAAGCAAGGGTGGAGATAACAGAAGCTCTGGTTAGAGTCATTCAATATTCGTTGGATATTGGAGTAATGGTGGGAGACTGGAGGATTGCAAATAATACACCCCTGTTCAAAAAAGGAGTGAGTGATAAACCTGGCAATTACAGGCCAGTCATTCTGACATCAGTTGTGGAAAGCTACCAGAGACCATTGTCAAGGACAACATTAATTCTCACTTGGAAAAGCATAAGTTTATAAGGAACAGCCAGCAAGGATTTGTTAACATAGAAACATAGAAAATAGGTGCAGGAGTAGGCCATTCGGCCCTTTGAGCCTGCACTGCCATTCAATGAGTTCATGGCTGAACTTGCAACTTCAGTACCCCATTCCTGCTTTCTCGCCATACCCCTTGACCCCCCTAGTAGTAAGGACTACATCTAACTCCTTTTTGAATATATTTAGTGAATTGGCCTCAACAACTTTCTGTGGTAGAGAATTCCACAGGTTCACCACTCTCTGGGTGAAGAAGTTTCTCCTCATCTCGGTCCTAAATGGCTTACCCCTTATCCTTAGACTGTGACCCCTGGTTCTGGACTTCCCCAACATTGGGAACATTCTTCCTGCATCTAACCTGTCTAAACCCATCAGAATTTTAAATGTTTCGATGAGATCCCCTCTCATTCTTCTGAACTCCAGTGAATACAAGCCCAGTTGATCCAGTCTTTCTTGATATGTTAGTCCCGCCATCCCGAGAATCAGTCTGGTGAACCTTCGCTCCCTCAATAGCAAGAATGCCCTTCCTCAAGTTGGGAGACCAAAACTGTACACAATACTCCAGGTGTGGCCTCACCAAGGCCCTGTACAACTGTAGCAACACCTCCCTGCCCCTGTACTCAAATCCCCTCGCTATGAAGGCCAACATGCCCTTGCTTTCTTAACCGCCTACTGTACCTGCATGCCAACCTTCAATGACTGATTAAAGACAAATTATGTCTGACTAACCTGATTGAGTTCCTTGATGAAGTAATAAAGATGGTTGATGAAGGTAGTGGAGCAGATGTTGTATACATGGACTTTCAAAAGGCATTTGATAAAGTACTTCATAACAGACTTACTCAGAATATAGAAGCACATGACATTATAGTAACGTGAGTGCGCAATTGGTTAATGGATAGAAAGCAGAGAGTAGTGCTGAACAGATGCTTTTTTCTGACTGGAGAGAAGGTTTTAAGGAGTGTTTTAAAGGAGGAGAGAGAGGTAGAGAGATGGCGAGCTTTAGGGAAGGAATTCCAGAGCTTAGGACCTAGGCAGCTGAAGGCATGGCCACCAATGGTGGAGTGATTACAATTGGGGATGCTCAAGAGGCCAGAATTGGAATAGCGCAGAGATCTCGGAGATTTGTAGAGCTGGAGGAGGTTACAGAGCCAGGAAGGGGCAAGGCCATGGAAGGATTTGAAAACAAGGATGAGAATTTTAAAATTGAGGTGTTGACAGACCAGAAACCAATGTATGTCAGCGAGCACATTACTGTATAACCTCATGTGTATCATGACTACTGATGTTCCATCAATGTAGTACATTGGTGTACCTTGAGAAGTGGGTAGTGTGGTGCTTTGTGGTTGTGTGATAATGAGGTTAATAGCAGTTTTCAGTACAGATAGAACCTCTCTTATCCAGGACTCCCTTATCCGGCACCACCCCTCATCCGGCACCATTCCCGGCGGGGGGGTCGGGTCTATGTGTGAAAGCGGCAGGAGCTGCTGCAGCATCGAATGTGGGATGGCCGGTGATCCAGAGAATCAGTGCTGGCCTCCCCTCTCCCTCACCAACCTCCCACACCCACAGCCCCTGAGAGAATGAGAGAGAGAGAGAGAGAGAGACAGCCCGACACTCACACAGACAACTGAAACCATCGAGCTGCACAGCGCCTGCCATTTTGCAGCATTCCAGCATTGGCAGACCTGAACTGGGTGGAAGCAGCCAGATCTCTTGGTGCGAGGTCGAGCCCAGCAGTGGTGTCGCAGCCCAGATGAGGTCGAAGAGCAGCGGGAGGAGAGGAGGTCGGAGAGCAGCGGGAGGTGAGGAGGTCGGAGAGCAGCGGGAGGTGATGAGGTCGGAGAGCAGCGGAAGATGAGGAGGTCGGAGAGCAGCAGAAGGTGAGGAGGTTGGAGAGCAGCAGGAGGTGAGGAGGTCGGAGAGCAGCGGGAGGTGAGTAGGTTGGAGAGCAGCAGGAGGTGAGGAGGTCGGAGAGCAGCGGGAGGTGAGGAGGTCGGAGAGCAGCGGGAGGTGATGAGGTCGGAGAGCAGCGGGAGGTGATGAGGTCGGAGAGCAGCGGGAGGTGAGGAGGTCGGAGAGCAGCGGGAGGTGATGAGGTCGGAGAGCAGCGGGAGGTGAGGAGGTCGGAGAGCAGCGGGAGGTGAGGAGGTCGGAGAGCAGCAGAAGGTGAGGAGGTTGGAGAGCAGCAGGAGGTGAGGAGGTCGGAGAGCAGCGGGAGGTGAGGAGGTTGGAGAGCAGCAGGAGGTGAGGAGGTCGGAGAGCAGCGGGAGATGAGGAGGTCGGAGAGCAGCGGGAGGTGAGGAGGTCGGAGAGCAGCGAGAGGTGATGAGGTCGGAGAGCAGCGGGAGGTGAGGAGGTCGGAGAGCAGCGGGAGGTGAGGAGGTCGGAGAGCAGCGGGAGGTGATGAGGTCGGAGAGCAGCGGGAGGTGATGAGGTCGGAGTGCAGCGAGAGGTGAGGAGGTCGGAGAGCAGCGGGAGGTGATGAGGTCGGAGAGCAGCGGGAGGTGAGAAGGTCGGAGAGCAGCGGGAGGTGAGGAGGTCGGAGAGCAGCGGGAGGAGAGGAGGTCGGAGCAGCGGGAGGTGAGGAGGTCGGAGAGCAGCGGGAGGAGAGGAGGTCGGAGCAGCGGGAGGTGAGGAGGTCGGAGAGCAGCGGGAGGAGAGGAGGTCGGAGCAGCGGGAGGTGAGGAGGTCGGAGAGCAGCGGGAGGAGAGGAGGTCGGAGCAGCGGGAGGTGAGGAGGTCGGAGAGCAGCGGGAGGTGAGGAGGTCGGAGAGCAGCGGGAGGTGAGGAGGTCGGAGAGCAGCGAGAGGTGATGAGGTCGGAGAGCAGCGGGAGGTGAGGAGGTCGGAGAGCAGCGGGAGGTGAGGAGGTCGGAGAGCAGCGGGAGGTGATGAGGTCGGAGAGCAGCGGGAGGTGATGAGGTCGGAGAGCAGCGGGAGGTGAGGAGGTCGGAGAGCAGTGGGAGGTGATGAGGTCGGAGAGCAGCGGGAGGTGAGGAGGTCGGAGAGCAGCGGGAGGTGAGGAGGTCGGAGAGCAGCGGGAGGAGAGGAGGTCGGAGCAGCGGGAGGTGAGGAGGTCGGAGAGCAGCGGGAGGAGAGGAGGTCGGAGCAGCGGGAGGTGAGGAGGTCGGAGAGCAGCGGGAGGAGAGGAGATCGGAGCAGCGGGAGGTGAGGAGGTCGGAGAGCAGCGGGAGGAGAGGAGGTCGGAGCAGCGGGAGGTGAGGAGGTCGGAGAGCAGCGGGAGGTGAGGAGGTCGGAGAGCAGCGGGAGGTGAGGAGGTCGGAGAGCAGCGGGAGGTGAGGAGGTCGGAGAGCAGCAGGAGGTGAGGAGGTCAGCCCAAGGACACAGTGTGGATGTTGCTAATGCCCCAGGTCAGCAGTACCCGGTAAGTCTGGGGGCGGTGGGCGTGACTTCCCATCGTCCGGCAAAATCCCTTATCCGGCTCAGGCCAGGTCCCGAGGGTGCCGGATAAGGGAGATTCAACCTACAGTTTGATATATTACATGGAGGCTATGTTCTTGTATGTGGTAACCTATGCTGCTTGCCCTGTGTTACCTATAATTCTATCAACATCAGGCCACTCATACAGAAGGGTCTGGGTTTTATCCCGGAGCCGAGTTTGGTGCGTGAGGGGGAGGGAGGCTGTTTTGAGGTCAGGAACCTAGATGAACAGGTTTCCCAAATCCTTTACATTTTTCTCTGTTGGGTTCCCTCCTACAGCAAGCCTGGAGGCCTGTCGAGCGAGGAAGTCTGCAGCACAAGGTTGCAGCCGAGGAGATCAAGTAGGTGTAGTAGGGGAGTGGGAGAGAACATGGGGGATGGGGAATCACGATCGCGGGTGAGTGCTGATTGTACGCATGCCGGGGGCGGATGGGCGTACCAATCACTGAGGGGTAGTCAGAGGGCCCGATGGTGGTCAGGGGGTTCAATGGTGTGGGGGTAATAGACACTTCATGGGGGGGGGAGGGGAGGAGTTTACTTGTTGGGCCTGGAGGAAGCACTATATATAGGCCTGGTTTTCCTGAGCACCGGCTACTTTAGGGCAAGCCAAATCTTGCAATGGGGCCACAAACGCGCATTGCACCCCTTATTTGCATATGCTTGTTTCAGGTGTGGTCACTACACGCTGATTTTTTTCCGCCTTTACCAATATTGCGACCTTCTTTTTTTAATTGAAACTTTCCTATTACTGGCACTTAAAGTTCAGTTCTGCGGAAATGTTCATTGTGGTCAGAGAAGTTGCACCCACAAAACCCAAAGAACATTTTGCATTCACAGCATCTTATACGGTGGTGCTTTGGTTACTGAGCAGTAAGTTTGCTTATTGCAGTAGATCCAATTATGAATCTATTGCTGGCACATAGAAGTGTTTCTTTAAAAATATTATTTGTGGCCAAGACAACTCTAGCCACAAAACCAAACTGTCATTGCATGTCGATTGCATTTGAAGTACTGATTACAATAAGAACTGATCAAGTGTTAAACCATGAGTTCCTCTGGTAATTAACCTCAATTACAGGCTCGTCAAGCTGAAACCGAGCTCTCAAAATGGTAACTTTGATTTTTTTAAGGTATCACTGTGAGCAATAGTGCTGCACTATTTGGTGAACTTTTGTGATCTAGTCAAAAGATGTTTTTTTTCACACAGAGAGGCATCAGAGAATAGGCTCCCACAGGGAATGGCTGGGGGCAGACACCATTTACACTGTCTATGTTCCTCAGGTGAAAATATCTGAGGCCATGCACGGGGATGAGAAAGCATGTGACGCAGGGGGTAATATTGAGGGGCAGAAAGGGAAGTGAAAATCAAGAACTCTCTCCAGCTGTTGAGGCTAGGTCAATTGAAAATCTCTAAACTGAGATTAATAAATTTTTGTTAGGCAAGGATATTAAGGGTTACGGAAGCAAATTAGGTAGATGGAACTAAGATACAGATCAGCCATTATCTTATTGAATGGCATCACAGGCATGAGGAGCTGTATGGCCTACTCTGTTCCTATGTTCCTAGATGACATGCAGATGTACAGACCTGATGATTTTAATGACATCACAGAACTTCGTCCCTGTCTCACATCTCATTTGGTCAAGCCCATCAGTAACCATGCCCTGTCATGTAGTGATAAGGTCCGGATGGCAGCTTTAATCATGATCTCTTTGGCAAGGAGCCATGCTGCAGATGACCCTGGAATTATCATTCTATTTAACAATGTCTGAAGGCTTTGTAAGCCAATCTTCAGCACCCCATGTATGTGACTGCTGGACTACTCCATACTAGCTGCCACTTGCAGGAAGATTTTGGCAGATCCAAAAATGACCCCAGAATGTGCTCAGAAATGGTCTTTCACTTAAAAGCTAGGCCGGAGTTTTAATTTGCTAGGGAGGGAGGTAAACTCACCTTTTGGCGAAGGGCTCCTTTTCCTCCACCTGATCCTGCTTCTGTCCACCATGCTCTATGACTCACCAGTTGTGCTGCCCTTCTGCTGTCTGCCTAAACCTTCCAGCACGGATGTATCTGATCTGGTGAGTAGATAGTCTTAAGTACAGTGATGAAATATTAGCTGCATTGCTACTTCTCCTGGGCAGTTGTCAGGCAAGTGCTGGAAGGGACCAGCTCTGGAATTCTGAGGAGATCTTACAAAGACACAAATAGTAATACGAACATGACATAGACAAGTACTTCACACAGTTACAGTGACTGCATTTCAAAAAGTACTTCATTGGCTGTAAAGTGCTTTGGGATGTCCGGTGATCTGTCCTTCTTATCTATCCTTCCTGTCTGTCCCGTTCGGTCAGTTGGTCCATCCTTTTTTCCTTTCCTTTCCTTTTCTTTCCTTTCCTTTCTCCTGGAAAGTGACCACTGTTCACACAGTGCACAAACACTTTTAATCCCAAATTGGCAAGATAACAATCCAACAACTGATTTGCTGCCTTAAGGGATCCGTTTGGGAAATTGCTACCACTCTGCTCCTTAATAATCTTCTCACCGCTGTTCCTGGCTGCAAGTCCAACCTAATATTGCTGCGTTATTCCAGGAGATGACCTTGTGTTGCAGCCTACATGTGGGAACTCTTGGTTTTGCAATAGATTGTGAATTCTTGCTTACAACACAGAGTCTACTCCTGGAGTGAAGCGGCAGCATCAAATAGAAGCTGCAGTCAGGACCGGGACCAGGACCAGGACTGGGAAGATCATCAATGAGGGAGTGTGCTGTTGTGAAGGTGAATAAGCAGAAAGATTATACCTATCAGGAACCACTGAACGGGCTGGGGATCTTTTCTCTATGGGGTGACCTGATAGAGGTCTTTAAGATTATGAAAGCTTTTGATAGGGTGGATGCAGAAAAGATGTTTCCACTTGCACGGGAGACCAGAACTAGGGGCCAGAAAGATAAGGTAGTCACTAATAAATCCGATAGGGATTCAGGAGAAACTTATTTATCCAGAGAGTGGTTAGAATGTGGAACTCACTACCACAAGGAGTAGTTATGGCAAATAGTATGGATGCATTTAAAGGGAAGCTAGATAAAGACATGAGGGAGAGTGGAATATGTTGATGGTGTTAGATGACGAAGGTGGGAGGAGGCTTGGGTTGAGCATAAACACTGACATAGACTTGTTGAGCTGAATGGCCTGTTTCTGTACTGTAAATACTTTGTAATACTATATGATCATCTACTTGGCCTGTTGAATACAAATAAGCACAAATATTACGTGTTTCCTATTTTAATAGATTAAAAATCAATTTATTGTAAACTAAAAAAGCATTTAAATGTTATTAGAATGTTCTATTTCTAATAGTGCATTATAATGCGGGGAGCAAGGCCCTGTGCCCCCCCTCTGCCCCCCACCCCGACAGAAATGTCTGCATCAGTGAGTGCAGAGGAGGCGTGGCAGCATAGGGAGAGAGTGTGCACAATTCCAAATCTACTGCCTATGGTTGATGCTCTTAATTGTTGTCCTAAGCCTTGCTAAAAAGGGCACGTGTGTGTATTTTGTATGAGGATAGATTAACATATATAGGAGAAAAACTTTTCAGCCTTTTCAAAGTTCTACATCCGTAAAAATTGTTCTTTCAGCCATCACAAACACTAGGTTGGATAAAGAACAATGTGGCTATCAAAAACCAGTGGCAGCCAGAATAAATGTTGAGGCAGGAAATGGAGGCTATGGGAAAACAATGATGCGTGCGGTGCATCATCTGAACTCCCTGTTGGATAGTTGGAGAAGCGGAAATGCTGTGGCATGAGGGACTTACCCTAGAGGACAGCTAATTCAGCATACGGTGATAGGGTGTGGCAGTCAGGCTCATGTGTCCAAGTGCAAGCAGAAGTTAAACTGGAAATAAATGTCACCCAAACTAAACTGTGCGGAAATGACCAGACAGTAAATGAAAGCCTTATGACTCCAAGTTAATGCGAAGTTAGTGTATGCCCTGCTGAAGGGTTCTGAACATATGTGAGGCAACTTAGAATAGTTTGTATGATGAGAGGAAGAAAATCTGTCTAAGAGGGGAAAGTACTTATGAGGGCAGGAGCACGTTCTAGTGTGTGCAAGTCCAAGCAGAAGGAGGTTGCAGGAAAGGCATTGGAAACAGGGGAAGGATTGGTAAGGCTGGGGCTCCAGTAGGGTGTTGCAGAGTTGTGCAGAGAGTAACTGAGATGTGAAGGGGTGCCCTAGCAACTCTGGTGAGGTCATTAAATTTCTCCTAGCATTATTGCCAGGTCCTAGGAGCAATGTTTGTGTTCAGCCACCTCTCTCCACTACCGCTGAGCAATTTACCTGGGCACCTGGCCCCCATCTCTACGAAAGAGGACCTCCTTGCTGCTGCTGTCTTGCTCAACGATCACTTCTGTGGCATTATCCAAAAAGCTGGGGGCCCAGACTACAGTCATCTTATCAGAAAACTGTAAGAAACAAGTTCCAATATTCACAATATAAATAATGCATCACCCCTTTAAAAGCTGCAGGCTTCCTTGAAATAGCGGCAAATCTGCTGCAGTGTTGGACATGCTGTCTTTCAGATGAGACGTTAAACCAAGGACCTGTCTACCCTCTAACGTGGATGTAAAAAATCCCATGGCACTATTCGAAGAAGAGCAAATGGTGTCTTCCCGGTTGTCCTGAACAATATTTTTCCTTCAACCAATATCACTAAAAACAGATGGTCTTGTCATTATCACATTGCTGTTTGTGGGAGCTTATAGTATGCAATTTAGCTGCTACGTTTCTTACATTACAACAGTGACTACCAATATTCCCTCTAATTTTTTTTCTCTGCATGTGCCCTGTAAATTTGCTGCACTGTATCTCGTCCAGTGGCAGCAGCTGGTGAAGGCCTGCATGGGATTTCACGATTGGCCACGCACCTTAGGGGGAACATTGGTGATTACACTTCAAAATTGGCTGTAAACAGCCTGAAGGCACTGTAAAGATACAAGTCTTTCTTTCTTTCTTTAAGCACTGGCAGTTAACCTTAAATATTAAAATAAGGTCTGTCCATGAAAATGGATTGGGTCTCTTGCTGATTCATCGGATGGGCCTAGCCTTTCATTGCATGCCCAATTTAAGTTAGAATCAAAAATTTCTCTCCATGATGTGGATCTCATGATGCAGAATTCGAAGAAATGTTAGAATTATGGTGTAGGACTGTTGCATTTTTGGATTATTTTTACATTCATTATAAGAATATTGTTACCTTTTGTTTGTGTTCATAACAAAAGTGCTTCTCATTCTTACACGGCTGCAGTACAGTATGAGATCTGTATTATCTTGTGTTTACAGTGTAAGAACAGGTAAAGAGCAGATATTTCCAACAAAATCCAGAACTAGCAATATTACTGTCCCTGGACATCACCTTGAAGAAGCCGTTAAATACAGGGTTTGGATACAAGCTCAGAATGAACTAGGAAATGCAACATCCAAGGGTTTAACTTTTGAGATCGATGATATAGGTACCGTTTTACAATTTCTATCGGTTACAATTGTATTTAACCTTTTCATTTCAATGCTCTGACTCATCTGATGGCTCAGTAGGTAAACACTTAACATAGTTTAAGCCACACAGATTAGGAAAGTCCAACATTTGATCAGGAGTCTATGTTGTCATAATTCCTGCTGGAAAATATATTTGTATCGATGTTGGATGCGGACAAGATTGAATTCAGTTGTAATGAACCCCAGCACTGAACCGACCAATGGGCTGAAAACCCGTGGTCCTTCTAGTATACTCCTGCTATGACATTGGCGCAAGTACAACAGAAGGGATGAATATTAGGTTGGGACCCATATACAAATAGTCCTGGCCTAGTATCAAGGTATCCATGATGGCCTGTTGGGGATGGAGCCTCCACTCACCCTAAACATGGCCAACATCATGGGAAAGGGGAGGCCGGTTGATGATCGTGTACATCGGGAGTTGGCATAGGAACACTTGATGAAACCAAGCATACTGGCCAACACAGTGGCAGTCCTTGGGCCCACCTGGGAAACTGGAATTGAAGCCCGCTGACCAGGAGGCATGTTGTGGTTTTAAAAAACATTTTTTGGAGTGGCCCCTTTGCAGCACTAACAAGAAATTTCAAATCTGGAGCTCCAATAACTCCTGACCTGACAAGCTATGTCAAAATTTGCAACCAGTTACACCAAGTGGGTACCTAGTTGTGCCCTTTGTGGTGTGGACTTCTGCTAATTCTCTCCAAATGAAGGGGCCTCCTTCTGACCCCGCAAACTTTGGCAGTGTCAGTGGCTGAGCTCATCGGTGGAGGTAATCCTGACGTGAGTGCTGAGATCGCTGACCTAACAATTTTTGAGGCTAATTATCCAGCCTTGAAGAAAAACCACTTGGGCAAAAAGTAATATGCTGCAGGCATCCGCGGCACTATATCCAGCACAAGTCACCCACAATGAATTTCCTCAGGGATTCTCCCGATTGACCAGCGTAACTTGGGCAGTATATTGGCAAAAAACCCTGATACACCACATGGATGGGTTTCTGCCGATCTTCTGCCAAAGTTATGGTAGCCGATCAAGAGAATCCCAAAGGAAATTTCCAGCGACCATCTTTAGGGAGGAGGGGAGAAAGTTGGAGAAAATATTATTCTAATTCTAATGCTAATTTGTAACAATTTTTTTTGTTCAACTAGTTAAGCCTGACGCTCCAAACATCACTAAAGTTGAATTTGTAAACAACTCAGTAGCCAAGACCATTATTCACTGGACAAACTCAAAATCAAGTGCAAAATGTCAGTTTGAAATCAGATATAGGATAACATCAGATCCTGGTATCAGCTGGACTCTGGTAGGTACCAGATTTGCTGCAGAATGCTGTTTTATAAAGCATACATTGTTTTCTGACTATAAGTATCACCCTCACTTTGTTTCTCTTTGTCTTACTTGTGTTCTCCAGACAGACCCATGCTCCACTTACGCTGAGAGCCACACCTGAGTCTGGCTCTGAGCATTTGGAGACACTGGCCCTAATATTCATAAACAGAAGGGAAAATGTGGCTAGAGTGGGGTTAAAAACATGGCTGTAATCAACCTCCCTTCCTCCAGCAATGGTCCTGTCTTTTTTTGCTGCTATTAACCAATCCTACTCTATCTTCTCATCATATTATAAAAAGTATGTCGCTGCAGACTTCCTTAAAAATCTTTTTTCCTTTGAATTTAATGCAGCCAGCAGCCTGATTTAGGATAAGAAAGTACAAAATATGAGGTACAGAAGGCTCTTGGTGTCCAATATGTTCGCTTTTGAAAACTTGCTAATAGGTCTAGATTATCCTTGAATCGTCAGTGAAGATCCTGCCGGTATCTGATCCCATACATATCACATGTCCTACAATGTTTGACTGAAAAATGAAGAGACTGCAGCATTGCCTGCACCTGAACGCATTTTTACAAGGGAATATCTGCAGACACCTAGGTGAAAAAACATTGTGAATTAATCTGTTCCATGTTTAAATCCTTGTGTTCTTTGCAAAAGAGAAATATGTGTACAACCAGAAGCAAAGAACTGTCAAGGATGGAGGAATGGCTCCCATCAGGCTCCCCCATAGGCATGAGGAGGAGACTCTGCTACACACTGTGGGAGATGGAGAAGTTGGCAGAGGGCTACCAGGTTTAGACTAGTAATGGGATGGAACATTTATAGAAACTGTGAGTTTTTGCAGTCTGTAGACATTCTGATGACTTGGAAGGCCTCCGTTATTGCTCAGTCACAATTTGTAATTTAGTAGCCAGGGATCTTCTTCCTAAGATGAATGGCCTTTCTATTCCTCACAAGTTCTTAACACTTACAGAAAGAATTATCTGATCAGCAAGTTGGCATCTCCAGAAGGACTATTCCCCCACCCAATTCACCCACTCTGTCATGGTGCTTTACTTACTGAAGCGCCAACCCAGAAACACTCACTTGGGACATATAGAGCATAAATGACTGCCCTTGGCTGGGGACCTCAAGGACCAAGATTTCAGGAGGTCCAATCTTTAAAAGATCTATGTTGTAGGGACATAGATTTCATGTATAGGAAGTGGTGACAGCCCCATCGTCACCTTCTGTGCTTAGATTTTAATCTTCATATTGATTGGACAAAACAAATTGGCCAGGGTAGCCTTGAGGAAGAGTTCATAGACTGTATCCGGGCTAGTTTCCTTGAACAGTATATTGCGGAACCAACCAGGGAGCAGCCTATCTTAGATCTGGTACTGTGTAATGAGGCAAGATTAATAAACAATCTCCTAGAAAAGGATCCTCTAGGAATGAGTGACCATAACATGGTTTCATTTCAAATTCAGTTGGAGAGTGAGAAAGTTGGATCTCAAACAAGTGCCCTAAGCTTAAACAAAGGAGACTACAAAGATATGAAGGTAGAGGTGGCCAAAGTGGACTGGGAACATAGATTAAAGTGTGGGATGGTTGATGAGCAGTGACAGATATTTAAAAGATATTTCATAACTCTCAACAAAAATATATTCCAATGAGAAGGAAAGACTGTAAGAGAAGAGATAACCATCCGTGGCTAACTAAGGAAATAAGGTATGGTATCAAATTGAAAACAAGGACATACAACGTGGCCAAGACTAGAGGGAGGCCAGAGGATTGGGAAACTTTTAAAAGCCAGAAAAGAACGACTAAAAATATAATAGAGAGCGAAGATAGATTATGAAAGCAAACTAGCACAAAATATAAAAACAGATAGTAAGAGTACAGGTACATAAAAAGAAAAAGAGTTGCTGAAGTAAATGTAGGACCCTTGACGGATGAGACTGGGGAATTAATAATGGAGCACAGGGAAATGGCAGAGACTTTGAACAAATATTTTCTATCGTTCTTCACAGTAGAAGACACTAAAAACATCCCAATAGTGGATAATCAAGGGGCTAGGGAGGAACTTAATACAATCACTATCATTAAAGAAGTAGCACTCGGTAAAATAATGGGACTAAAGGTGGACAAGTCCCCGGACCTGATGGCTTGCATCCTAGGGTTTTAAAAGAAGTGGCTGCAGAGATAGTGGATGCATTGGTTGTAATCTACCAAAATTCCCTGGATTCTGGGGAGGTCCCAGCAGATTGGAAAACAGCAAATGTAAAGCCCCTATTTTAAAAAGGAGGCAGACAAAAAGCAGGAAACTATAGACAAGTTAGCCTAACAGCTGTCATTGGGAAAATGCTGGAGTCCATTATTAAGGAAGCAGTAGCAGGACATTTGGAAAGCATAATTCAATCAAGCAGAGTCAACATAGTTTTATGAAAGGGAAATCATGTTTGACAAATTTGCTGGAGTTCTTTGAGGATGTAACGAGCAGGATGGATAAGGGGGAACCAGTGGATGTGGTGTATTTGGATTTCCAGAAGGCATTCGATAAGGTGCCACATGGCTCAGAGACATGGACCATGTACAGTAGACACCTCAAGTCATTGGAGAAATACCACCAACGATGTCTCAAGATCCTACAAATTCCCTGGGAGGACAGACGCACCAACATAAGCATCCTTGACCAGGCCAACATCCCCAGCATTGAAGCACTGACCACACTTGATCAGCTCCGATGGGCAGGTCACATAGTTCGCATGCCAGACACGAGACTCCCAAAGCAAGCGCTCTACTCGGAACTCCTTCACGGCAAACAAGCCAAAGGTGGGCACAGGAAATGTTACAAGGGCACCCTCAAAACCTCCCTGATAAAGTGCAACATCCCCACTGACACGTGGGAGTCTCTGGCCAAAGACCGCTCTAAGTGGAGGAAGTGCATCTGGGAGGGCGCTGAGCACCTCGAGTCTCATCGCCGAGAGCATGCAGAAATCAAGCGCAGGCAGCGGAAAGAGATGCGGAAAACCAGTCCCACCCACCCCTTCCCTCAACGATTATCTGCCCCACCTGTGACAGGGACTGTGATTCTCGTATTGTACTATTCAGCCACCTAAGAATTCATTTTAAGAGTGGAAGCAAGTCTTTCTCGATTCCGAGGGACTGCCTATGATGATGATGATGATATAAAAGGTTACTGCACAAGATAAAAGTTCACGGGGTTGGGGGTAATATATTAGCATGGATAGAGGATTGGCTAACTAACAGAAAACAGAAAGTTGGGATTAATGGTACATTCTCGGGTTGGCAGTCAGTAACTAGTGGGGTGCCGCAGGGATCAATGCTGGCACCCCAACTATTTACAATCTATATTAACAACTTGAAAGAAGGGACCGAGTGTAATGTAGCCAAGTTTGCTGACGATACAAAGAGGGGAGGAAAAACAATGTGTGAGGACGACACAAGAAATCTGAAAAGAACATGGACTGACTAAGTGAGTGTACAAAACTTTGGCAGATGGAGTATAATGTTGGAAAGTATGAGGTCATGCAATTTGGCAGAAAAAAATCAAAGAGCAAGTTATCATTTAAATGGAGAAAGATTGCAAAGTATTGCAGTACAGCGGGATCTGGGGATAATTGTGCATGAAACACAAAAGTAAGCAGATACAGCAAGTGATCAGGAAGGCCAATGGAATCTGGCCTTTATTGCAGAGGGGATACAGTATAAAAACAGGGAAGTGTTGCTACAGTTACACAGGGTATTGGTGAGACCACACCTGGAATATTGCGTGCAGTTTTGGTTTCCATATTTACGAAAGGATATACTTGCTTTGGAGGCAGTTCAGAGAAGGTTCACAAGGTTGATTCCGGAGATGAGGGGGTTGACCTTTGAGGAAAGGTTGAGTAGGTTGGGCCTCTACTCATTGGAATTCAGAAGATTGAGAGGTGATATTATCAAAACGTATAAGATTATGAGGGGGCTTGACAAGTTGGATGCAGAGAGAATGTTTCTACTGATCGGATCAGCCAAGATTGTATTAAATGGTGGAGCAGGTTCGAGGGGCATATGGTCTACTCTTGCTCCTATTTCTTATGTCCTTATCTTCTTATGTAAGCCCTGCTACAACTGTACAGGGTATTGGTGAGGCCACACCTGGAGTACTGCGTACAGTTTTGGTCTCCGTGTTTAAGGAAGGATATACTTGCATTGGAGGCTCTTCAGAGAAGGTTCACTAGGTTGATCCCAGAGATGAGGGGGTTGACATGAAGATAGGTTGAGCAGGTTGGGCCTATACTCATTTAAGTTGAGAAAAATGAGAGGTGATCTTAACGAAACATATAAGATAATGAGGGTGCTCGACAAGGTGGATGCAGAGAGGATATTTCCACATAGGGGAAACTAAAACTAGGGGGCATTGTCTCCGAATAAGGGGCCGCCCATTTAAAACTGAGATAGGGAGGAATTTCTTCTCTCAGAGGATTGTAAATCTGTGGATCCAGAGAGCTGTGGAGGCTGGGTCATTAACTATTTTAAAGGCGGAGATGGACAGATTTTTGAGTGATAAGGGAATAAAGGGGTATGGGGAGCAGGGAGGGAAGTGGAGCTGAGTCCATGATCAGATCCATGATCTTATTAAATGGTGGAGCAGGCTCGAGGGGCCAAATGGCCTACTCCTGCTCCTATTTCTTATGTTCTTATGTTTTGTCATGTATGTACTTTTGGAGTCACTAGCCACTAGATGGCGTCACTGTTGGAGGCCATTGGGCTGCATGCACGGGTGTGCAGCCCAAGTATAACAGGCCAGCCATTTTGTATATTAGTCATCTTGGGCCTCAATAAAGCAGAGCCAAAGTCATACCTTTTGGAGTTAAACAGTACTCAGTCTAACAGTTATTGCATATACATTTGGCGACGAGGCAGCAAGAACCTTTGCATGCAAAAATGAGCACAATTGGATTGTTGGAGTGATTTGTGGAAGGAGAAGTTTGGGCAGACTTTGTGAGCCGTTTGAGCCAGTTCTTCGTGGCCAACAAAATGGAGGAGGTTGGCGACGCAGATCGGCGCCGGGCGGTGTTCCTCACGGTTTGTGGAACAAAAATTTATGGTCTGATAAAGAATCTACTGCTTGTGAGTCCAACAGAGAAGACATATGAAGAATTGTGTACACTGGTGCAGGACCACCTTAAGCCTGACGAAGGCATCATCATCTCGAGATACAGATTTTACACGCATGTTCACTCAGAGGGCCAGAATGCGGCGGAATTCGTTGCTGACCTGAGACGTCTAGCGAGACTGTGTAAGTTCGGGGCTGTGTTGGCAGACATGCTGCGGGACTTCTTTGTAATCGGTAACGACCACGAGGTATCCTGTGTAAACTACTGGCGGTGCAGACGTTGGACTTGAACAGGGCTATCACGATCGCTCAGTCATGCATGACGATGGATAGAAGTCTAAAGCAGATATCAGTGAAAAATCGAAACTCGGCAAGTACTGTAAATATGATTGATTCAACATTTGACAGAGCGGCACATGGCAGGGTCTACCCGACTGCTTATGCGAAACCTGTGGCTGCCCAAAGTCCGCCAGCAGGAATGCATCGGATTTCTCCATGTTGGCGTTGTGGAGGAAATCACCGGCACCAGCAGTGCCAATTTAAGCAATATAGTTGCAAAGGCTGTCTGAGAGTGGGGCATCTCCAGCGCAAGTTTCCACAGATGAGCAAGTGTGCTGCGACACACTACATGGAGGATGATGGTCAGACTAGCGCGGATCCGGATACGCAATCCGAGATACCAGAGGAGGAAGTATATGGACTGTACTCGTTCCTAACGAAGAGCAAACTGATAATAATCAATGTGAAATTTAATGTGGTGCCGGTATCGATGGAACTGGACATGGGGGTGAGTCAATCAATAATGAGCCAGAGGGCATTCGACAAGCTGTGGAATACTAAGGCTGTGAGGACCAGGCTGAGTCCAGTCAATGCCAAGTTGCGCAAGTACACCAAAGAACTCATAACGGTGATTGGCAGTATCACAATTAAAGTGTCGTATGATGGTGCAGTTCACGATTTACCACTATGGATTGTCCCAGGCAATGGCCCAACGCTGTTCGGCAGGAACTGGCTTGAAAATATCAGATGCGATTGGAATGACATCAAGGCGTTGTCGTCGGAGAAAGATACATGTGCCCAAGTACTGAGCAAGTTCCCCTCGTTGTTCGAACCAGGCATCAGCAACTTCATGGGAACCAAGATGCAGATCCCCGAGGACTCGGATGCAAGACCCGTCCATCATAAAGCTCGGGCAATTCTGTATATGATGAGGGAGAAGGTTGAAATCGAACTGGACAGACTCCAGTGTGAAGGGATCATATCACCGGTTGAATTTAATGAATGGGCCAGCCCCATTGTTCCTGTGCTGAAAAATAATGGTACAGTCAGAATCTGTGGAGACTACAAGGCTACGATCAACAGGATTTCAAAACAGGATCAGTATGCATTACCGAAGGCTGATGACTTGTTTGCAATGCTAGCTGGGGGAAAAGTCGTTCACCAAACTTGACTTGACGTCGGCCTACATGACACAGGAGCTGGTCGAGACATCGAAGAGACTTAAGTGCATTAACACGCATAAAGGTCTGTTTAATTATCACAGGTGCCCTTTTGGAATTCGCTCGGCTGCAACAATATTTCAGAGGAACATTGGGAGTCTACTGAAGTCCGTTCCCAGAACCGTCGTGTTCCAAGATGACATCCTGATCACAGATCGTGACTCCGAGGAACATCTGAACAACCTGAAAGAGGTTCTACATCGTCTGGACAAAGTGGGACTCAGACTGAAACGCTTGAAGTGCATCTTCATGGCACCAGAGGTTGAATTCTTGGGGAGGAAATCTGCTGCTGACGGCATCAGGCCCACGGATGTGAAAACCAATGCCATCAAGAATGCACCCAAGTCGTAGAATGTGACGGAGCTGCGTTCGTTCCTGGGTCTATTCAACTACTTCGATAACTTCCTACCTAAATTGAGCACCTTATTAGAGCCACTGCACATACTGCTAAGAAAAGGCGACAACTGGGTTTGGGGTGTGTCTCAAGACAGAGCTTTTGAGAAAGCCACTAATCTGCTTTGCTCTAACAAGCTGCTGGTACATTATGACCCATGTAAACGTTTAGTATTGGCCTGTGGTGCTTCGTCATATAGAATTGGTTGCGTACTCCAACAAGCTAATGAGTCGGGTAAACTTCAACCAGTCGCGTATGCTTCAAAATGTTTGCCTAAAGCGGAAGGAACCTACAGCATGGTAGAGAAAGAAGCACTAGCCTGTGTGTATGAGGTTAAAAAGATGCATCAGTACCTGTTTGGTCTTCGGTTTGAATTAGAGACAGATCACAGGCCGCTCATTTCACTGTTCTCTGAAAACAAAGGTATCAATACCAATGCTTCATCCCGCATCCAGAGGTGGGCGCTGACGTTATCCGCTTATGATTATGTCATTCGCCATAGACCTGGCACCGAGAATTGTGCCGGTGCCCCCACCTGAGGTGGAATCGCCACAACCGGCGGACCTATTGTTAGTTATAGAGGCTTTTGAGAGTGAAGGAACCCCTGTCACGGTTCAACAAGTTAAGACCTGGACCAGCCAGGACCCGATTTTATTGGTGGTGAAGAGTTGCATCCTCAAAGGTGATTGGTCTGCCATACCCAAGTAAATGTGTGAGGAGACCAAAACTTACATTCGTCGCAAAGACGAACTGTGTATTTAGTCGGATTTTATACTGTGGGGCAATCGTGTTGTTATGCCCAAGAAAGGGAGGGGGAAATTTGTACAAGAGCTACATAGCACACAACGCCTCATTGTAATGATGAAAGCCATCACCAGGTCTCATGTATGGTGGTCGGGAATTGAATCTGAGCTGGAATCATATGTGCATCAGTGCAACACTTGCATGCAGCTCAACAAAGCACCAGTGGAATCGCCGCTGAGTCTTTGGTCATGGCCGTCCAAACCATGGTCCAGGATCTACTTAGACTTTTGCAGGTTCCTTCCTGGGGAAGATGTTTTTAGTTGTAGTGGATGCCTATTCGCAGAGGATAGAGTGTATAATCATGTCATCCAGCACATCCACAGCTATCATTGAGAACCTCAGTGTCATGTTCGCGACACATGGTCTGCCTGACATCGTTGTTAGCGACAACGGATCGTGCTTCACCAGTCAGGAGTTTCAAAAATTCATGAAACTCAATGGTATCAAACATGTAAGTTCAGCACCATTCAAATCTGCATCCAATGGGCAAGCAGAATGTGCTGTCCAAATTATAAAGCAGAGTATGAAACGAGTAATCCAAGGGTCACCACAGACCACCTGTCATGCATACTACATAGTTACAGGACAAGGCCACACATGCTTACCGGGGTCTCGCCTGCTGAACTAATGATGTAGAGAGATCTTAAGATCAAGCTATCTCTTGTACACCCTGACTTGAATAATCATGTTAAATATAGAAGACAAAGTCAGCAAGGGTATCACGATCGTGCAGCTGTGTCACATGATATTTCTGTAAATCATCCTGTATATGTTCTGAATTATGGTCAGGGTCCCAAGTGGATCGCTGGTACTGTCTTGGCCAAGGAGGGCAACGGAGTATTTATGGTCAAGCTCAAAAATGGGCAAACATGCAGGAAACATATGGATCAGACAAAGCTGCGGCACACAAACCAACCGGAACAGTCGGAGGAAGAGACAATCGATGACCAACCAACCTACCCCCAGTCATCAGAGGACTCAGTGGTCATCAGTGAATCGGGACTTTCAATCACTGACATGTTCAATGAAAATGAACTTTCAATCCCTGACATGGCCATTGCCACTCCCACCAGGTCAGCCACCCAGCCACCAGTCACAACAGACTCTGAACACTCACCCAAGGCTGGAGTTGAACTGAGATGGTCAACCCGGGAGCGTAAAACACCGGACCATCTCAATTTGTAAAAGACTGTGTTAATATTTCAGAGGGGGGTATTGTCATGTATGTACTTTTGGGATCACTAGCCACTAGATGGTGTCACTGTTGAGGGCCATTGGACTGCGCACACGGGTTGCAGCCCAAGTATAAAAGGCCAGCCATTTTGTATATTAGTCACTTTGGGCCTTAATAAAGCAGAGTCAAGGTCATACCTCTTGGAGTTAAACAGTATTCAGTCTAACAGTTATTGCATACACAACATGTTCTCTTATGTTCTTATGTTCTTTTTAATGGTCAAATAACAGGACACAGAGCAAGCCACTACAATTCTGGAAACCTTTCCTAGACAATACTGCAAGGCTCCCCTTGACCTGTCCAAGCACTGGAAATGGGACTTGAGAATTGTAATGGACTGTTCCACGGTGATTCTGGTACCGCCCGTGGCATAATGGATCTACTTTTATCTTCTGCCCTTGCATTCCAAAAAGATCTCATCAGCCACAACTGAATCATCCCTCATTTCCCATCAGGTATCCTGTTATACTGTTGTGGCTGCGCAGTATAGGTATGCTGGATTTGCTGTGAATAAACAAATTATGGTGACTCCCTGATATTCTTAACAAGGTAACAAGCATCAATCTCTGTCTGCACATTCAAGGAATTAAATCTTTTCCTGTTCGTGAAGTTGATCGCTTTCCGATGGGACTTTTAGATGCAAAAGATGGCATCAATGGCTCTCTGCATTTGTAGGAACCCAGCCATTCAGAAGAAGTTAAACTGGCTATCAGCGGCGAACAAATCTGTTCATTACATTTACGCTTGCCCACAGACTTTCTGCAGGCTTTTGCACTGGAACTTGCGATTATTAGAACTCCAAAACAGCGCGGCACCCTCTACAGGAATCTGGAACCTGTGTGAATAGGGCAAGCAACTGTGTATCTCCTTAATCAATCAGATTGAAAACTACTGAGACACACAGAGTCTGAACCAGGAAGTGTAAGTTAGACACCATCCTGACTTGGAAATATATCGCTGTTCCTTCATTGTCGCTGGGTGAAAATCCTTGAACTCCCTCTCTAACAGCACCATGGGAGTACTTTCACCACACAGATTGCAGCGGTTCAAGAAGGCGACTCACCACCACCTTATCAAGAGCAATAATGGATGAGCAATAAATGCTGGCCTTACCCTGAAGTGTTAACCCCTTTGAAAGGAAAGGGATAATTGGGCGTTTTCCTCCCAAGAGAAAGTCTGAGGAAGAAGGCCGAAACTCTCAATAGCAGGACTCCATGAGGTCAGAAATAAACGGGCTAGATTTTCCAACTATTAATTTGAAATGGCTCTATTTTTCCAATTCTGACCTAAAAGTTTAAGAAGTGTTACTAATTCTACCTGAGTGCTATTGTACCAAGTGTATGCATGTTTTATCATCTTCATTTGCACCTGCAGGAGATGTGATACTTGCTGTGGTGTAAACTTTTGTACTGTGCTTTTCCCTGGACATTTTAATAGTATTTAAAAATATATTTAAAAAAATTACCTTTTTGTCACTATCAGTCAGATATATGTCACATTATATCTCTTGTTTATAAACACTTAGTAAAATTACATTCCAATAATTTTACCTCTTTATGATGCTCCCTTGATTCAGATAATTGAATAATGTGGATGTGTACTATTAAATGTTGGTCCCTTAGAGAATGAGACCGGGGAATTAGTAATGGGGAACATGGAGATGGCAGAAACTCTGAACAAATATTTTGTATCAGTCTTTACGGTAGAGGACACTAACAATATTCTGACAGTGGATAGTCAAGGGGCTATAGCGGGGGAGGAACTTAACACAATCACAATCACTAAGGAGGTGGTACTCAGTAAGATAATGGGACTAAAGGCAGATAAATCCCCTGATGGCTTGCATCCTAGGGTCCTAAGAGAAGTAGTTGTAGATGTACTGATTGTAATTTGCCAAAATTCCCTGGATTCTGGGGAGCTCCCAGCAGATTAGAAAACTGCAAATGTAATGCCCCTATTTAAAAAAAGGAGGCAGACAAAAAGCAGGAAACTATAGACCAGTTAGCCTAACATCTGTGGTTGGGAAAATGTTGGAGTCCATTATTAAAGAAGCAGGACATTTGGAAAAGCAAAATTCAGTCAGGCAGAGTCAGCATGGATTTATGAAGGGGAAGTCATGTTTGACAAATTTGCTGGAGTTCTTTGAGAATGTAATGAACAGGGTGGATAAAGGGGAACCAGTGGATGTGGTGTATTTAGACTTCCAGAAGGCATTTGACAAGGTGCCACATAAAAGGTTACTGCACAAGATAAAATTTCACGGGGTATTAGCATGGATAGAGGATTGGCTAACTAACAGAAAAAAGAGAATCGGAATAAATGGTTGGCAACCAGTAACTAGAGGAGCGCCACAGGGATAAGTGCTGGGACCCCAACTATTTACAATCTATATAAACGACTTGTAAGAAAGGACTGAGTGTAACGTAGCCAAGTTTGTTGATGATACAAAGATGGGAGGAAAAGCAATGAGTGACGAGGACACAAAAAATCTGTAAATGTACATAGACAGGCTAACTTAGTGGGCAAAAATTTGGCACATGGAGTATAATGTTGGAAAATGTGAGGTCATGCACTTTGGCAGAAGAAATCAAAGAGCAAGTTATTATTTAAATGGAGAAAGATTGCAAAGTGCCGCAGTGCAGCGGGACCTGGAGGTACTTGTGCATGAAACACAAAAGGATAGTATGCAGGTACAGCAAGTGATCAGGAAGGCCAATGATATCTTGGCCTTTATTGCAAAGGGGATTGAGTATAAAAGCAGGGAAGTCTTGCTATAGCTATATAAGGTATTGGTGAGGCCACACCTGGAATACTGCGTGCAGTTTTGGTTTCCATATTTACGAAAAGATATACTTGCTTTGGAGGCAGTTCAGAGAAGGTTCACTAGGTTGATTTCGGGGATGAGATGGTTGACTTATGAGGAAAGGTTGAGTAGGTTGGGCCTCTACTCATTGGAGTTCAGAAGAATGAGAGGTGATATTATTGAAACGTATAAGATTATGAGGGGGCTTGACAAGGTGGATGCAGAGAGGATGTTTCCACTGATGGGGAAAACTAGAACTAGAGGGCATGATCTTAGAATAAGGGGCTGCCCATTTACAACAGAGATGAGGAGAAATTTCTTCTCTAAGAGGTTTGTTAATCTGTGGAATTCGCTGCCTCAGAGAGCTGTGGAAGCTGGAACATTGAATAAATTTAAGACAGAAATAGACAGTTTCTTAAACGATAAGGGGATAAGGGGTTATGAGGAGCGGGCGGGGAAGTGGAGCTGAGTCCATGATCAGATCAACCATGATCTTATTAAATGGCGGAGCAGGCTCGAGGGGCCGAATGGCCTACTTCTGCTCCTATTTCTTATGTTCTTATGTTCTTATGTTCTTATGATAAGTATGAAGGCACTGTTGCTGCGATGTTGTATTGTGTTGCCAATGCTGTGGTCTGACTGAAAGGTTTTTTCAATAGCGAGATAAAAAGAGAAGCAAGAATTGATATGAAAGAAATATTTCTGTTACCAATTTTAGGTTGCTAAAAACGCACTTATCATCAAAGGCAATTCAGGCCATCTTTACAACTGGGAGCCCTTCAAGGAATACGAGTATCAGATCCGCTGCAGCCACGTAAGAGGCAATAAGTACCAGAGTGACTGGAGCAGGTCAATTATAAACAAAACGCCCGAGGCAGGTAAATGCAATTATGACATGTATTTAAATAGTGGGATACTGGAAATAAACTGTTATGCACTCAGCTACATCAAGTATATTAAATGTTGTGCACACACATGTTTATTGAGCAGAATTCTGCTGGACGGTGTGTGTGTGTGTGTGTGTGTGAGCATATGTGTGTTGGTGGGAAGAAGAGATCAACAGTGTAGATAGCAAATTTAAAATTGTAAACACTTCTTCGAATTACTTCGGAAGGAATTTCTTCATGCAAATGAGGTGACATTCACTGCCAAAGACACCTCCTTCTATGGGCGGTATTTGGGTGCCTCTTTCCCTCCAGATCTAAAAGCTGAGTCCTCAGTTCTGCCTGCTATTCTTCACCCCTTTTAACCACGCCACCTCCAGCCCCCCACCCCCCCCCCCCCAGCTTATGTGGCACCTTTCCTGTGGTGCTCTCCTTCCTTTCCTCCCCCCCTCCATGCCACCTGCTGCTGCTTTGACAAGTGCAACGCATGTGGAGGAATCTTCCCAATAGTTTTGTAAGATCGGGTACCCTGATCTCTCAAACCTATTCCAAAAATGCCTGCCCAAACCAGCATTGTATCCCCTGTAACAGCAGAAGGTCAAAAAGTTACCAACACCAAACGACCAGCACTTAAAAAGTGTACACCACTGTCCCCTGGCGTGAGTCCCAGGTGCAACTTCCAAAGTGAGAGGGTATGGTGGTAATGCAAGCTTTTCTTGTACTCTGGATTGTAAAACTTTGACTTCCCATGTTTCAGTGGGTAAATGCATAGTGTGCTACTGAGCCTTATGGGCCAGTTAGGTCCCAGGCACTAAGTTATCTGATCTGGGGCCAAACTTGCCCACCATCAAAAATGAAGCGCTCTTACCATTTTTGAAGTGTCCTGGCCGCCCCTTGCATTGGGGTGGCCTCACCGACGAAATTCAGCAGTTCGGGGGGGGTTTCCAGCGGGGCGGAAGTGGCCTCATCATGGGAGCGGAAGGGGGGGGGTGGCAGGGTGTTGTGACCATCACTAGCGGGGTGGAGTATCCGAGGCTGTCAGCCATCGTCGCCACGCTGATGACATCATCAGGGCCGCCATGCCACAGAGAGTGTACCGACAGTAAAAGTTGTTGGGGGCATCGATCAGCGGCGGGTCCGCACCCGCGGGGCAATACTGGAAAAAGAGCAATTTCCCGAGGGGTAATTTCGTGAAGGGGTCCCTGTTGGTCAGCAAGGAGTCTGTGCGTGCACGCACGGCGAGAAAATGGGCGGAGTGGTCCTGGAGACCGCTCCAAAAGTAAAGGAGGGCAATTTCCAAAATGGCGGACCCTCCGTGGAGAGTCGCCGACCATTCCGCACCAACCCATGGCCGTCACTTTCAGGCGGCCAGAGGCATTATCGGAACGGACAATTTTGGCCCCCTGATGTTGAATAGTGGTGGTCATGGTATCTCAGGGGTAGGAAGAGAGAAAAAAAAATCAGTCAGTGTCACTGCTCCTGATCAATATCCAGTGAGACCTGCTGGAAGAACATGCATGTGGATGTTGCATGAAGATTGATTTTGGCCTGGATATAATGCTTCCTGTGTTAAAATAGCCTTTCAGAAATAACGATCTAGCCTCTTACATATACAATTGTCATTTGGGTGAGATACTAGAGGCCTGTTAGAGTTCATGGGGCAGAAATTGCCCCTTCCCTTAAGGCCAGTTACCACCAGAAATCGGCGGCCATGCTGCGGAGTGCAATGGCTGCAGATTTTTCGGGAAATGACCGTCATTTTGAAAATTCTGCTCCTATGGCATCCCGGTGGTGACCCGCTCCCCCCACTATCGCTCTGCTGCTGCCGATCTGTCCTAAGTGCGTCATCAGAGTGCGCACCGCCGATGTGCCCCCCCCCGAACGTGAAATTCCACGGAGAAAACCTTGCTGCCGCCGCTTGGTGTCACCAACAACTTTTTCTGTCGGTGCACTGTGGTTGGAGTGCTTCTAAAATGGAGGTGCAGCTGCCATTAAAGGGGAGGGCGCACTGCCACTGCCGGCATCTTTTTTTTTGTCGGCCGACTGCCAAGTCTGGTCGACAATTATGCCCCCCCCCCCGTGTTCGGCTGGACTGCCTACAGGCAACCTGGCACCCATGGCCCAGCCGAAACCCTCCCTGGTGGCTCAGTGGACCTAACTTAAAGAATCGCAGCAGCTCTCCCCTTAACTGAAAGGGAAAGACATGGAGACACGCCAGCGTGATGATGTCATCAGCGCTACGCTGCTGAGTGACAGCAACGGACACTCCGCACGCCCCCCCCACTTCTGTCCTTCTAGTGTTCGAACTTCCGCTCACCGTCACACTTCTGCCCCCATTATGACCGACTTCCGGGCCACTGGGAAAAAACAGCTAAAGAGTGGAAGTTTGCTCAAGAGGCCACCGCATCCACCACGCTGGTAAAAACAGCTGAAGCAGGGTAAGTGCGCCGCATTTTCAGCGGGGGGCAATTTTGGCCCCCCATGAGTCACCAGCTTCAGGAGAAAAAGAAAACAAGGAGAGAAAATTGGATAAAAATTTTATATAAAACCCAACGGGGGAGAAATTGATTATCACCCCGTTTGGGGGCGATTACTTTTCAGAGGCAGGAAACTTAATGCCAGGCGCTAATGTTTTCCCGCTCTCAAAAAATTGGCTTTAACACTCCAGGAAGGAAGTGGAGTGTTAAATCAAGTGCTCCACTTCCTTCTTGGGGCACTAACAAGGTGTACACTTCAGCAGTGCTGCACACTGTTGCCGTGTACAAAGGGCCCTTCCCTCCCCTAAAGGGAAGGACCATCACTACAGGCCCTGTAAGTTGAGAAAAACCTGGACCACCAAGGGAGCAGCGGATCCGTGTGTTCAGCCTGGCACACAAGCAGAGTGCCAGGCTGAACGATTGCAGACAGGACCCCGCAAAGAAAATGGAAGGAAACTTCAGCAGCAAAGGTAAGTTTGTGGACAAGGGTTGAAAATCTATACTGTCCAGATTAAACATGAATTGTTGACCGAAATGCTTATCCAATATTTTACATGGTATTAGGCTAGGGGACATTTCCATTTTTGGGAATGGCTGTGATCCTATCCATTTCTGTGTCATTGCAGATTTGAAGAATTAACTGGGATTAGGTGAAGTTTAATTGATATACTTAAAGGACCACTCAAGATAATCCCACAAAATTAATTTTTACTTTAATTTTTTTTTAAGATAGTAATTCTTTCTTCCAATTTTTCCTCCCTGTGGGAAAGCAACTCCCTTCCATTAAGTCCTTCAACACACCCACCTGGCAGAGCAGGAATGGGCTTTGAAGAATGTTGGCAGGAATTATGGGCACAAACCCATGTTGTACCACCTCATGGCACAGCTACTGTACCTCCGGCCCTCCCTGTAAAAGGGTAGCCCGACAGTAAATTTGCCACTTTTCCCAAAAAAATCTTTCATGAGCTATTGACTATGACCCTCCCCACCCCTGGTTCTCAGTACACTATCAAAACATCATCTAATGTTGTTTTAGGCACTGCTGTATGTGCAGCATTGTGGAAGTAGAAGTTGGGCGCAATGCGCACGTGCTGCCAGGCTTGATGATGCTTGTTGGCCTGATATTTATTAGTGACACTCCTTCCTCTTTCAGCAGCAACTTGCCTTGGTTAATGACAAGTTAATATTGATTATTTCCCCTCCATATTACCCACTATGAACTTATCTATATATTATTTTGACCTAACATTAAGGCTACCACCTCATTTTGATTTCCACATTAAGCTTCCAATGCATCTCTCATCCTCAGCCTCATTAGAGTTCTGCTCCCCTGCCGCTCGTGATCGCCATGCAAGCACATGGGAATCGTATTCTGCTTGTCACGTGACGGTTAGATAAAATCTTAAGGATAAAATCAACCAGACCCTAGCAATCTTTAAATGAGCACAGCCACAACATAAAGGGAAAACAAGAGAGCCCTGTTTGAACACCTGACTTCTTCCCACCCAAAATTTGCAATCATCAGTGAGAGGTTGTGGGTCAAGGTCTGCGAATCCACTTATATTGGGTGCATTTCACCCTCATCATTCTTATTGGGGAAGATCTGTGTCTAATCCCCTAAGTCTGTGCTTGTAAGTATTGCTTGGGTAAATACAATGAGGGTTCATGCAACCAGTTTTACTGCCTGGTTAACCTGCCACAGGCCATATGAAACCATATGAATCAAATGGTCAATCAAAAACAATCTGAACAGTGTGCACTGTGGTAGTGGAAGACATTAGAAAGGTCTTATTTCAAATACTTCACATAGTTAGCAATAACTAATGTTACTGTTAAACACCAACCTTCTAACAAAAATCTTTTTTTTTCTCCCCTAATGAATGTTTGAAGAGCCGGCAGGAGTTTTAGATGCGTGGAGTTTCTGTGAACCAGTTGATCCAACAAAAAATAGAACAATAATCATCTCCTGGAAGGTAGATTGAACACCTTACACCTGTCATTTTGTTGATCAGCTGTATACTCCTAGGGATACAAAGCCATCAGCAGCAATGTTTTTCACATAATAACTGTGGAGCTCAGGGAGGTAAAGTTCTGTAAAGCAATGTGACCTTTCTAATGTGAACAGTTAAAATTAAATATCGATGTGTATCTCCTAATATTAAAAAAAAACTTTTCAAAAACCATTGGTTGCCAGCCGCAGGGCCGCTGAAGATTCCTGAATGAGGTTAGGCCCCAATGCCTGCCCCGCTCATCGGAGACAAATTTCTAAAAGGATTCTTAACAGGTGTCAGGCCCTCATTTACATATTCAGAGGGCTGAATGCCTGTTTTAGGCATCTGGGATGACTAAAAACAGGCCCCACAAATTTAGCAGGCTTGCTTTGCACATGCTGTACACCTGAAAAACGGGCGCATTGCATACCAATTTCTACCCCCTGATCTCTCTGACAGACAGTAAAATGGCACAGGCTAAACTATGAATTGTTTATTCCCAGAAAGAAATATATGCAGAAACAAGTTATCATTAGCTAAAATTACCTTTATATGGGCCCATGTTTCCACAGGAGTTGCTCCGTTTTTTTTGGAGCAACTAGATTTTTTTGGAGTAACTTAAGAATTGCAATTCTCCCCATTTAAGTTGCTCCAGTGTAAGTGAGTTAGTTAGGTTTTTTTTTAAAGTTTTTTTTTTCAAAAGGGGGCGTTACCAGCCACTTATGCCTGTTTTGACCATTTAAGCAAGTTTAGTCAGCTAAAACTTACTCCAAACTAAGTTAGGCCGAAGTAAGTGGCCACTTTTGTACGTTCTGAAAAACCGTGTGGTGAATTAAGAGATCAGTGCAGGTAGCCTCCAAATGACAGTGTTATGATAGGAATGCTAGTTTTTTTTAAAAATCCCAAGCAGCGAGACTGGACAGGGTGTAGGCCCATCCCACACAGCTTGCATTTCATACACTCAGATTTTGGGGGCTAGGAGCTACTGCGCATGCGCGCACACTCTAGCGCGCATGTGCAGAGGTCCCGGCACTGTTTTCAGTGCCGGGACCTGGCTCCGCCACCGAATCCAGTTGCCACCATGGAGGAGAGACTGGGGAGTGGCCAAACTCGGCCCGAAGATTTTTGCCGCCCTTGGAGTTCTACAAAAGCGGCGCATCTCTGGTGAGTGCGCCAGAAATCTGTACTGGCCAAATTTGGGCCCATAGTACTATCTTTCACCAATACATTAAGTTACATAGAAAATAGGTGCAGGAGTAAGCCATTATGAAGTTTTAGCATTTTTCATCAGTAAAGTTTGAACATAAGTCTATGATGAAAGTGTCTTTATGTGAGAACTTATTCCTCACAAAATGTTTGTTAGCCCTCAACATGGCAGCGAAATAGGACATGGCACATGTGTTTGGCTTTACGCCTCATATCTTTGAGGTCCAAGCTACACAATGGCTGGTAAAAAAGATATCCTTTATAATTAATCAAAACTGTCTCACGTTCAATTATTCCTGCAATGACAGACCAGTAAAAAGAAACTTACAGATGTAAACAATTTCAACAATGAATCTAGCCAAACAAGATTTGAATTAAGTAGACTTAGATCCTTTCAGTTGTTTATGTATTCTCCCCTTATGACTCAAAAACTAAGTTATTTCCTGTTAAAAATGTAATTAACAAAAGCCAGTTTAAATGTGTTATTGATATGCAATGTTCCCAGAGAGTGAAATATATTCCTGTGAGGGTGCATCAGCAATGCCTGTCTCCATCTGGCCAACATCCACTCAATCTGAGATCCCCTAAGGCCCAAAGGCCCAAAGAGGCAAAAGAAAAACTGGAATTTTTTTTAATCTTCAGTTCCAAGAAGAGCCATTTAGCCACAGACAAAATGAAGGTTTGGGGTCTTTCAGAATGCCTTAATGAGGCTCTTAGCTGGCGTGAGTTCCATTTCTGCCTTCCAAAATGCAAAGTGTGCAAGAGTGAAGGTTTTTTAGTGAAGCTCAGGCACCCACCCCCCCGCCGTCCCGATACCCTCATATGATGTAGAGGATTGGTGGATAATCTGCTGATGCATCCACCACTCCCCATCTCCCCACCACCAGAGTTTAAGAGTAGTCTAAAAAGGATGGAATATTGGCGTAACTGAGGTCAGCACCAGATTCAGAACCCCATTGGAGGTTTCTGTTCTCCCTAGCCTCCAAGTAAATATTCTTAACGAGTCCAGAAAATGTATTTCTCAATTGCTCCCAAAACCCGCGGATGTGGGAGATTGAAGTGACTAACTTGCCAATCTCCATAAGAAATTTCAAACAGTGCTCCTGATTGAAGAGTGCCCCTCAACTTCAAATAGGTTCCTTTACGGCACCCATGGAGTCAGACTTCCAGAGCAGCATCCTCAAAAGAAGCAAACCTGCTCATGTCCTGTCCTGCCAGTCTGAACTAACACTTTCAATTTGGCAATGTGCAGCTCTGCTTTATCTTTTAAGAACTACTGACTTACTGGATATCCAATTCCTACTCACGCTATATGTTTCATGAACACAAGCCGATCTGCTTAAGGAGCGCATGCTAATTGTTAAAATGAACTGAAATTATGCAAGACTAGCTCTCCGCAGTGCTTGCCCAAAATGTATATGATGCATTGTGGTCCCACTGGCACTGCAACTGGATCACATAATCAGCTCTCCATTCAATTTGACACCCTCCCTTATTTTCAATTTGATACCCTCCCTTATTTCAAATTTGATACCCTCCCTAATATGTATAGCCTCGCATTTCTGGTATCATCCTTGTAAATCTTCTCTGCACCCTCTCCAGTGCCTCTATATCCTTTTTATAATATGGGCGACCAGAACTGTCCGCAGTTCTCTAAGTGTGGTCTAATCAAGGTTCGATACAGGTGTAGCATAACATCCCTACTTTTCAATTCTATATCTCTAGAAATAAACCCTAAAGCTTGGTTTGTTTTTTTTATGGCCTTGCTAATCTATGTTGCAACTTTTAGTGATTTGTGTATTTGTACTCCGAGATCCCTTTGTTTCTGTACCCCACCTAGACTCTCACCCTCCAAGTAATAAGTGACATCCCTATTCTTTCTACCAAAATGTAATGCCTTACATTTATCTGTGTTGAACTTAATTTGTCAATTATATGCCCATTCTGCAAGTTTATTAATGTCCTTTTGTAATTTGTTGCAGTCCTCCTCAGTATTGATTATCCTCCCCAATTTGGTGTCATCTGCAAATTTAGAAATTGTGTTTTTGATTTCAAAGTCTAAATCGTTAACATAAATTGTGAACAACAGTGGTCCCAGCACTGATCCTTGTGGAACACTTCCCACCTTCTGCCATTGTGAATGGCTACCCTTTATCCCTACTCACTGCTTTCTGTCTTGAAACCAGCTAACTATCCATTCTGCTACTTGTCCCCTGACTCCGCATTCTCTGACCTTGTTCATCAGTCTATTACGGGGTACCTTAACGAAGGCCTTTTGAAAATCTAGATAAATTACATCTACTGAATTACCATTGTCTACTCTCTCTGTTACCTCTTCAAAAAATTCAATGAGGTTGGTCAAGCAAGACTTGCCCTTTAAAAGTCCATGCTCACTATTCATTACTATATTTTTGGTTTCTAAATGTTCTTCTATTTTCTCCTTTGGTAGGATTCCATTATTTTTCCAACCACCGATGTTAAGCTTACTGGTCTGTAATTCCTCGGACATGTTCTGTCAGCCTTCTTAAATATAGATATTATGTTAGCTATCTACCAGTTCCCTGGCACTACATCTTTTTCTAATGAATTATTAAATATGTGTAGTAATGCTTCTGAACCTCTTCCCTAGATTCTTTTAAAATTAATGGATGCAATCCATCCGGACCAGGGGTTTTATCCTCTTTGAGTTTGATTAGTTTATTTAATATAACCCCTCTTTTTATTTTAAATGTACTTACCTCATTACTAATCTCATCATCCAATGTCATGTCCACCTGTTCTATCTCCCTGGTAAATACTGAAGCAAAATAATGATTTAATATTTCTGCCGACTCTCTATCGTTACCTGTAGTATTATCCTGTCTGTCACTTAATGGTCCTATGCCCATCCCAAACTTTCTTTTTTTATTGATGTGCCTGTAAAATATTTTACTATTTTGTTTTATATTTTGTTTTATGTAGCAGAACGTTTTCTAAGATGTGGGTTAAGGCACCTTGTTGGGGTATAAGACGTTTTACTTTGCATCCAGCTGGTGCTATACCCGACCCTGGAAGCTCTTGATATCCTTTCAGTAACAACCCTCACATCTTTAAACACAATAAAAATCACCTAAAGAAACAAATTTTTAAAAATCCTTTCACAAGTTGTAACAGAAGTCTGTAAACAATTTATGATTGACATGCCCAATAAATTCAAACCATCAAAAGTTTACAATCTGGACTAATTTTTGCAGTGAATTAGTGGGAGTGATGACGGTTTTTAGTAATGTTTGCTAAGAATGAGATGAATGTAGTAATATTTGAGAGTGAAAATATTGGTATCTGGTCTTATATTAGTTTTGCACATCAATACGTTTTCTGCAGCTGGATTGGCATGGGGAGAGGGGGTAATATTTCAATATAGACAATGAGTCAAAGGATCCATTGTAGTACTGTACTTGCTGACTTCCTGTGGAAGACTTGCTTCCACTCTCAAAGTGAGTTCTCAGGTGACTGTAAGTCCAATACGGGAATTACAGTCTCTGTCACAGGTGGGACAGACAGTCGTTGAAGGAAAGGGTAGGTGGGAAGTCTGGTTTGCCGCAAGCTCCTTTCGCTGCCTGCGCTTGCTTTCTGCTCAGCGCCCTCCCGGATGCTCTTCCTCCACTTAGGGTGGTCTTTGGCCAGGGACTCCCAGGTGCCGGTGGGGATGTTGCATTTTATCAAGGAGGCTTTTACGGTGTCCTTGAAATGTTTCCTCTGCCCACCTGGGGCTTGCTTGCTGTGTAGGAGTTCCGAGTAGAGCGTTTGCTTTGGGAGTCTTGTGTCAGGCATGCGAACCATGTGGCCCGACCAATGGAGCTGGCCGAATGAACTCAGATAGACTGCTGATAACCTATTTGATGACTAGTTTTGCGATAGCTCCCTCTTGTGACAGACTGTGTGATTACATGCAAAGAATTACAATGTTATTTTTATTTTTGATTTACCCCTTCCCTTTCTCACTTCATCTCCTGAAGGCAGTAGTGTCACTATCTTTTGCCCAGTTCAAAATTGAATAAGGAAGGGATAGAGGATAGGGATCAAGATGAGGCATGACTTCCACATAGGGCCGATTTTAATCCCTTCCATCGGGGAGGAATATTTCGGGAGCGCAATCAAAATAGCAGAGCCGGACTTGCCACCTCCTTCCCGCCTAGGTCCAGGTCTGTGCCATTTGGGTTGGGACCTTGTAACTAAGCACCTGTTGGAAACATGCAGGAGCCTAATTAACATATGCAAATCGGGCTCCTATGATGTCAGAAGGACCCTGTTGCAATTTTGAAGTACCAATGGGTGGAGTGTGGGTTGCACACACTCTGCTCATTGATACTTGTAATTGAATGGCCAAATGAGTGGTCTTTAAAGGGCTGTTCAGAAAAAAGTGAAAGACAAGTTTGTAAATGATTTTTGTGGGGTCAGGATGAGTATTAATGCGGACCCCACAAAAATCGACGCCTATGAAGCCCGATCCTCCACTGCTCTCTCTTAGGACCACATCCCTCCACTCTTGCACTTATTTGGACTGGCTGGGCTCTGCGGTGGAGCCGCCATGTTTTTTGGTCCCCTCCCATCGTAAGCTGTTCCAAACGTATGAGCAGCTTGCCGACGGAATGGCAATAAGGCTTGAGAATGAAAATTCATCGGGCCTCGGACCACTTCCATTGGACTTGCTTCACCGCCTCCCATCCAATGGAAATGGTCACGCAAAAATCCATCCCATTAAGTGCTGAAATGTTTTTTAAAGCTGCGTATACTCTTGAAGTGTCTCCCCTCGCACATGCACACAGTGTAACCTTTCAAGTGCGGCAATCAGAATACTACATTTAAGCCTCAATGTTTCATGACTTTATCAACAGCAACAATTGGATTTTCTGTATCTTCTTAAGGCCGGAAATTGGGATTTAGAGAAGGAGCACATGGGTTCCCTCACTGATCTAATCCATCAATCTGTATAGCACTTCTATTAGTGGTTGAAGGAAAAATTCCCAGAGAACCATAGGTGTTCTTGAAATGTAGCCCTTGGTTAAGGAGTCAAAAAGATTATATTCTTTTCTGAGATTTTTCTGCTATATAATTATTTTTTTTTCCATTCCTAGCCTCTCCATCTTCAGGAAACCAGGGGCATTATTCTCGGTTATCATATATTTTATCAACAAAATGGACCTGAAAAGACCATCCGAGTGTGTAATGTATCAGAAACCCAGTACAGCTGGCGAACACCCTGGGCACCAGACACCATCTTTGTTACTGCATTTAACTCCAAGGGAAACTCCACACCCGCAGTGCTCCACGTAGGAGAAGCAAGTAATTCCTATTATTTACAGGAGACCTTTCTTTTTTGAGTCTTCACAAAGGGAAATTAAAACAGTTTTATCTGTTTTATCTGAAGGGACGGCTACCGCGGAGTTTGGGCGGTTGATTGAAAAAATCGATCGGCCGCCGCGGTCGGGTACATTTCCCTCCCCGAGCCATATTCAGCTCGGGGAGGATTTCAGCGGTGTGCACTTCTGCCGGAAACGGCGTGGTGAAGCCGCTGTAAAGGAAGGTTTCCAGCGGTGAGCTCTGCAGCGTGCGGGTCGCTGGAAAGGGACTACCACAGCGAAATTCACCGAGGATAAGGTAGGATTTTTCCCGGCAGTGCCCCCGCGAGGTTTTCGATGCTGTGCTCAAACACAACACCGCTGGGGCCCTTTGGTAGGGAAAAAGTTTTATTACATATTATTGTTTTTATTTCATTTTTCAGCATTCATCCGCAGTATTTATCATTTGATACAGGTTTATTACTTATTAGTGTTTTTATTTAATTTTCCATGGTCCGCAGTATTTAGGTTTTGATATAATTTTATTCATTCTTAGTGTTTTTATTTCATTTTCCATGGTCTACAGTATTTAGGTATTGATATAAGAACATAAGAACATAACAATTAGGAACAGGAGTAGGCCATCTAGCCCCTCGAGCCTGCTCCGCCATTCAACAAGATCATGGCTGATCTGGCCGTGGACTCAGCTCCACTTACCCGCCCGCTCCCCATAACCCTTAATTCCCTGATTGGTTAAAAACCTATCTATCTGTGATTTGAATACATTCAATGAGCTAGCCTCAACTGCTTCCTTGGGCAGAGAATTCCACAGATTCACAACCCTCTGGGAGAAGAAATTCCTTCTCAACTCGGTTTTAAATTGGCTCCCCTGTATTTTGAGGCTGTGCCCCCTAGTTCTAGTCTCCCCAACCAGTGGAAACAACCTCTCTGCCTCTATCTTGTCTATCCCTTTCATTATTTTAAATGTTTCTATAAGATCACCCCTCATCCTTCTGAACTCCAACGAGTAAAGACCCTGTCTACTCAATCTATCATCATAAGGTAACCCCCTCATCTCCGGAATCAGCCTAGTGAATCGTCTCTGTACCCACTCCAAAGCTAGTATATCCTTCCTTAAATAAGGTGACCAAAACTGCACGCAGTACTCCAGGTGCGGCCTCACTAATACCCTATACAGTTGCAGCAGGACCTCCCTGCTTTTGTACTGCATCCCTCTCACAATGAAGGCCAACATTCCATTCGCCTTCCTGATTACCTGCTGCACCTGCAAACTAACTTTTTGGGATTCATGCACAAGGACCCCCAGGTCCCTCTGCACCGCAGCATGTTGTAATTTCTCCCCATTCAAATAATATTCCCTTTTACAGTTTTTTTTTCCAAGGTGGATGACCTCACATTTTCCGACATTGTATTCCATCTGCCAAACCTTAGCCCATTCGCTTAACCTATCTAACTCTCTTTGCAGCCTCTCTGTGACCTCTATACAACCCGCTTTCCCACTAATCATTGTGTCATCTGCAAATTTTGTTACCCTACACTCTGTCCCCTCTTCCAGGTCATCTATGTATCTTGTAAACAGTTGTGGTCCCAGCACCGATCCCTGTGGCACACCACTAACCACCGATTTCCAACCTGAAAAGGACCCATTTATCCCGACTCTCTGCTTTCTGTTAGCCAGCCAATTCTCTATCCATGCTAATACATTTCCTCTGACTCCGCGTACCTTTATCTTCTGCAGTAACCTTTTGTGTGGCACCTTATCGAATGCCTTTTGGAAATCTAAATACACCACATCCATCGGTACACCTCTATCCACCATGCTTGTTATATCCTCAAAGAATTCCAGTAAATTAGTTAAACATGATTTCCCCTTCATGAATCCATGTTGCGTCTGCTTAATTGCACTATTCCTATCTAGATGTCCCGCTATTTCTTCCTTAATGATAGCTTCAAGCATTTTCCCCACTACAGATGTTAAACTAACCGGCCTATAGTTACCTGCCTTTTGTCTGCCCCCTTTTTTAAACAGAGGCGTTACATTAGCTGCTTTCCAATCCACTGGTACCTCCCCAGAGTCCAGAGAATTTTGGTAGATTATAACGAATGCATCTGCTTTAACTTCCGCCATCTCTTTTAATACCCTGGGATGCATTTCATCCGGACCAGGGCACTTGTCTACCTTGAGTCCCATTAACCTATCCAGCACTACCCCCCTAGTGATAGTGATTATCTCAAGGTGCTCCCTTCCCACATTCCCGTGACCAGCAATTTTTGGCATGGTTTTTGTGTCTTCCACTGTGAAGACCGAAGCAAAATAATTGTTTAAGGTCTCAGCCATTTCCACATTTCCCATTATTAAATCCCCCTTCTCATCTTCTAAGGGACCAACATTTACTTTCGTCACTCTTTTCCGTTTTATATATCGGTAAAAGCTTTTACTATCTGTTTTTATGTTTTGCGCAAGTTTACTTGCGTAATCTATCTTTCCTTTCTTTATTGCTTTCTTAGTCATTCTTTGCTGTCGTTTAAAATTTTTCCAATCTTCTAGTTTCCCACTAACCTTGGCCACCTTATACGCATTGGTTTTTAATTTGATACTCTCCTTTATTTCCTTGGTTATCCACGGCTGGTTATCCCTTCTCTTACCGCCCTTCTTTTTCACTGGAATATATTTTTGTTGAGCACTATGAAAGAGCTCCTTAAAAGTCCTCCACTGTTCCTCAATTGTGCCACCGTTTAGTCTGTGTTTCCAGTCTACTTTAGCCAACTCTGCCCTCATCCCACTGTAGTCCCCTTTGTTTAAGCATAGTACGCTTGTTTGAGACACTACTTCCTCACGCTCAATCTGTATTACAAATTCAACCATACTGTGATCACTCATTCCGAGTTTTTATTAATTGTTTTGGCTCCATTAAACCTACTGAATGATGCTCAGAGGTTTGCACATACCCCTGTACCTTTGAACAACTTTCAGGTCTGACTCTTTAATGGAGGCCTGTGGACTGCAGAGACCTGCTTGGCAGTGCTCACCCTGAGGATGGGAGGAGTGTTGGGAGGGCGATATCTGGTACACCTGCTCAGAAGCAGGGCGGCACACAGGAGAAGACGCCGCCATCAACACCGTGCTGACAGTCAGCTGGCAAGGGAGGCAGCAGTCATGATTTGTTCATTCTGCAGACCAGTGTGCCCGCAGTCTTCACCGGCCCGAATCAGAATTGCAGTTGGCTGCTTGCGGACAAGGGATATCCCCTGTCCACTTGACTGCTCACTCCACTGCGGAACCCCAGGACAGCGCTAGAGCATGCATACAATGATGCTCATTGTGCCAGCAGGTGCATCATCGAGCAGTGCATAGGCATCCTTAAGCAGAGGTTCCGGTGTCTGGACTGTTCTAATGGCACCTTGTAGTAGTCTCAACGGGACTTCATAATTGTCATGGTCTGCTGCATGTTGCACAACCTGGCCATCGTGAGGGGACAGCCGTTGGAGGTCGAGCCAGCAGCACCATCTGAGGAGGAGGAGGAGGAGGTGCAGGAGGAGGAGGAGGAGGAGGCGCAGAATGAGGAGGAGGAGGATCCGTATTGCCCCAGAGCTAGGAGGCGTCGACCCATCGATACCCTGGAAAGGCTGGGTGCAGACTGGCCAGCACCCTCCTGGGAGGGTGCGTCCTCACATATATGGAGGTGCCTAACACCTTCCCTGCAATCTCTTTCCATGCATTATGTACTGGCGGTCTGCCAGGTCTCCCCACGTCAGGAAACAGTTTTCTTCTTCTGTCCTCCACACCGTCCATCAGCTCCATATCAGTGGACCTGTTGGCTCTCCTTGCACCTCTTACACCAGCCATCCTTCCAAACTCCTTCCCCCCTCAGGGCCTTGCTGCAAACCCTGCCCTTTAAAAAGGCCAGGGAGTACTGGCTCATTAGAAACCCTTACCTGCATGCTCAATTTCTCAATGGTGATAACGCTCACATTAAGACAGCCACACCGCTGAATAATCCACTTTGGAAGGGTTCATTAGCACTGGAACCCATTTGTTCCCTTTTGTAGCTGAATATGGGGTGGCCCAGCCACAAAAGAATTTCAGCACTAATGGCCACAAAAAGGTGGGCGGAGCTCCAGCTTTCCAGCGGTACTGAATTTCGGGCCCAATATTTCCTGTCTACACCCACTCAATTCTAAGAATGATCCACTTGAACAGGAATGTGTTGACTAGAGACTGTGCCAGGGAGAGCGAAAACAAGAGGCTAGAGTCACAATTGGGAAATCTGTAGCAGGCAGTACATGAGGCATTGGCAGAGATCAGGCCCTGTACCCATTCCGAGTGTCAGGCCAGGCAGACTAAGGGCTCAATTCTCCTCAGTGATTTGTGCTGTTTTTCTGGAACAGACTGCTTTTTTTGGCCTAAATTTTAAAAACCACAGTTTTCCCAATCAAGTTGCACCAGCGTAACTCAGTTAGTTATGATTTTTTTAGGTACATTTTTTTTTCAGTCAAAGAGGGTGTAACCTGCCATCCACGCCAATTCTGGCCATTTAGGCAAGTTTGGCCAGCTGAGAGTTACTCTCGTTCTTCTTAGACCAGCGTATGTGGCCTCTGCAGAAAAACCTTCTGGAGAGTTAAGGAAATCGGCGCAGGTTAGGAAATCGGCGCAGGTAAGTGCAGCAGATGCCCGGACAGCAGCAGCAGGAGAGGTAAAGCGGGGGGAGGGAGAGGGGGGGGGGGGAGAGAGGGGTGGGGAGAGAGAGGGGAGAGAGGGAGAGAGGGGGTGAAGCCTTTCGGGTATAGTTAGGTGCGGGGTCCGGGAAGGAGGAGGCCATTCGGGACTAGGGGCGGGCGGGGTAGCGGACCGGGAGGCCCTTTGGCCAGACCTAGGGGCGGCGGAGAAGACTGGCAGGTCACTTGTTTGGGGATGGGGGCGAGCAGACCGGCAGGTCCCTTCGGCCAGGGCTAGGGGCGGGGATCAGTACCGGCATCGGGGGGTGGGAGAGAACTTTAATAATTGGAGGTAAGTTGCTGCAATGTATTTTTATGTGTTTTTAAGTTGCTGCAATATGTTTTAATGTGTTGCGAGCTGGCTGTTTCACTTTGCAGCCTCAGCTCGCATTGTGTCCCTGGTTACCGTGGCAACCCGATTTTTTTGGCGCAGATCAAGGCTCCACCCCCAAAATTAAACGACAGGCTAGGCTGCGCCAAAATGAAGAAATCAAACGGGGAAACTTAGAACATTTTTTTGTTGGTGTACTTGGGCCCCAAAAATAGGGCGTAATTCTTCAAGTATGACAAAAAAAAAGCTTTGGGGAAAATTGAGCCCAATGAATTGGGGATGAAAATACATAAAACAAATGGCCAACTTTCCTAATGCCCCAGAAAAATGGTAAATAATCAGTCTGATAGCATAATTATGACACAGTAGTTGGGAGGTTTGCTTCACACCTCGGCTATTGGACTTTTCAGCCCCAGCTTTGACTGAATACCACACCTACTGATAGTGCGGGAGGGCACTTCCGGCGACATAAAACTGCACCTTGGCCATAGGCTAATTGGAACTAAATTGTCATGCTGATATGAAACCGAGTTCTCTTCAGGGTCAGGAGTAAGGTATGTAAGTTGCATCAGAATAGAGGGAACCTTTCTCTGCAGCTGCCTGTGCTGTACATGGCCATGCCATGTTCACATGCCAGACACGAGACTCCCAAAGCAAGCGCTCTACTTGGAACTCCTTCACAGCAAACGAGCCAAAGATGGGCAGCGGAAACGTTACAAGGACACCCTCAAAGCCTCCCTGATAAAGTGCAACATCCCCACTGACACCTGGGAGTCCCTGGCCAAAGACCGCCTAAGTGGAGGAAGTGCATCCGGGAGGGCGCTGAGCATCTCGAGTCTCGTCGCCGAGAGCATGCAGAAATCAAGCGCAGGCAGCGGAAAGAGCGTGCGGCAAACCAGTCCCACCCAGCCCTTTCCTCAATGACTATCTGTCTCACCTGTGACAGAGACTGTGGTTCTCATATTGGACTGTAGTCACCTAAGGACTCAGGTTAAGAGTGAAAGCAAGACTTCCTCGATTCCAATGGACTGCCTATGATGATGACATGGCCTGAGAGTATTCATTTCTAATAATGGGTGTCTCAGCACCAGAAACCCCTTGACCAACCCTTTCCCCCCTCTCCAGAGAGGAGAGAGTCAATAATGAAAGCCTTCGTGTGGATTCTTCTCTTTTCCTTAGGCAGTCCCTCGTATCGAGGATGACTTGCTTTCACACCAAAAAGTTACAATGAGGGACGTGATATTCCAGGTCCCAAATTGCATAGTGAAGGGTGGAAGATGCCTGTGCGTGAATTTTTTTAACGTGTGGTGGCCGTTGCCTCCTCCTGTACAAGATCAGTTTGATACGTGTTTAATTTTGTACGTACGTAGCCTAGTTTCATTGTGCAATATCGTTGTACTATATCTATCACCATACAGATATGATGGCTCCCAGAAACCTTACTGTGGCACCAGCTGGAGACTCTGGAATTTATGTCAAATGGGAACCTCCAGATGAAACCAGTCAGCCAGTGCTGGGTTATGTCGTCAACTGGAGAGAAGCAGTTGACAGCAACGAGCAGCTACTTAGTTGGAAAAGGCTTCCCAGGGCAAATCACTCGGTGTTTATAGGACAAACCTCTTCACCTCAGGAATATCTAGCAGAAGGAAGTAAGTTTGCAATAACCTACAGCCACCATTGCTTGCTCCATCCCAGAGTGAAGTCTAATAACTCTATGGACCATGGTGACCTGCTTCAGTATATCGTATTACAAACAGGCTTAGAAAGTGGAAAAAAAAAATTCCCAATACAGTACAAAAGTAGTTAATGATGTTTCAATTTATGCCTTCAAAATAGATTTTTCTAAATATGTGGATCACAGGGATCAGTATGGGCAGATAAGATCAAATTAAAGGAAGGCAATTATTTAATGTGTTGTCGCAGTCATGGAAATGTCATTTGCACAGAGCAAGCTTGAATAATGGAGGTGTAAATGTGGATCAATAGTTGTTCAACTATCTTTGCGGATCAGAGAGAAAATTTGTGGTGCATTAAATACGTGGGGTAGATTGTACATGCTTTGTTGTTGGAGTAGATTTGTACACAATGGTTATTTTGTGCTTTCTTATGTTTTCTGTTTGTGATAAAGGTGGTTATTTTAATTATTTCTATCATCATATTTAGGAAGCATTATGCCAAGGAAACGTTACAATATTTCTGTCACTGCAATGTACCAGAAGGGACGAGGAAGATCTTGTTCAGCGCAGGGATATTCAGTAGAAGGAAGTAAGTAATTAGTATGATTACTATTCTTTAATCATTTCCTGCCCCACTACTTTTTCAATTATCTTCTCCTTTCTCTTCTGAAGATGGTGATTAATGATTGAACAGACTCCATTACCTTGTCCAAGGTGTTGTACTTTATGCGTGAGTGTCAGTGAACATCACAGTGAACCCAATCTTAACCTCATCCAATGTCTCCATACATTCACTCACACTTTCCAGCAGAAGCCACCAAATAGTGATCAAAATCAGGAATCCCTGTAGTTTTTCTTTTCTCTCCTAGTCCAAGGACACCAAAGCTATCTGTAGCACCCGAGCTGCCATTTTGGCTGATATCAGCTAACTCAGTACAGATCAGGGCTCGAATGTGAAACCTGTCTCTGTATAATGCATTAACAAACCACACAGTGCATTTACCTAGTAAGCCATTAAATAAATTCTCCTCCATGTCCTCGTTTTGCCATTTCACTGCTTTACCAGCACTATGCTACTATCTTTCAGGTGGAACAGCGGGATAAGGCATGGACTTCTTTACAGCCACTGTTAACACCATCCTTCTTCAATTATAGGGCACTTCGCAAGGTGAAATACGTCCCCCTCATGACTTTTAGAATCAGGTCTCCAGCTCAGTGCACTGGTTAAAAGCAAACAAGCCCATCTCAACAATCTATAGCTGTGACCATAGCTTCTTCTCAGTTTTTCTGGACTTAGTTTGATGTAGAACTATATGAACTGAACAAATAAACATATTTGAAGTCACATATTCAGGGGCCCCCTAATGGCTGCCAAGGAAATGTGGATAGTAAAAAAAGTAAGAAAGCTTGCAGGCTACCGGAGATTATATTAAACAGATACCAGACACTGGCCATAAATGATGACGGGATATGAAGGGGGTAATTTTAACCCCTCCTCCCCCGCACGACAGACAGGAGAGGGGTAAATCAGCACATTTTCAAAACCTGACCCCCAACCCGCCGTGACCATGCCTTCTTCCATTTTAACTGTGGTGGATTTTTGGGGCATCTAAGTAATCTGCTCACTAGAGGCAGGTCCGTAATTATTATAATCAAGTGATATTTTGCCAGCTATTTGAATTTAATGCCTCCTGTATAGATTTCCCAGGGCTCAGGAATCCCCAGCAGCTAAATGATGGTGGGAGCTGCCGGATTCAGCAGAAAACTGCTTTTTAAAGCACTGCTCGTGGGCCAGGAGGAGCAGGAGTGTTCCCCTCGCCTCCCCCTCACCCACCGGCCCCTTAAGCAACCCTGTCACAATCAGCCAACCCCTGCCCCTCCCAAACCTGCAATCTCTCTTGGTTCCCCCCTCCCTCCCGATTGCTGGTCTGACCCCCCTCACCAACCCGTGATGTTTCCTGGCTGCCGGGCTCTGTCGGCTGAGGCCTTTTACTGCCAGCCTTCCTGCCCGGCAGCCAACCAGCCTGTCAGTCTAGCCGGCTGCCGGGCGGGAAACAGAGTTAAAAAAATGATAATGAGGTCCTGCCATTACATTTGGCAGGACCTCCGTGTCCCCGGCATTTCTGGGTTTTCCCTCCACAAACAACATGCCCTGCTCCTTCCCAGCCTCTCTGTAAATATGGGGCCAGAATGTTTAGAAAAGACAGAGTGGAGAAAAAAGAGCGCTATAGGCCTATCTGTCAGGAACCTCTGGGAAGTAAACAAAGTTAATCTTGTCAAAGGAGGAAAGCTACAGAATAAAGTATTTCTAACATAAGAAAAGCCAAGCTGACTCCAGCGGGCTTTGCTATAGACCACCAGGTCAGCATAAGAAGGAAGACAAATCTTTCAATGAAGAGCTAGGAAGGGCATTGAGAATAGGAAAGTTATTTTAATGGGGGATTTCAATCACAGCTGTCTGCTCACACAATTTTTCTGGCCAACCAGTTTGCAAGTCTGACTACCTAAGCATATTTTCTGTGTATTGGCAGTCTATTCTAATGAACAGGAGGGGGTTGTCACAGAAATCTTGGCAAGGTCAGCCCTCTCCAAAGTTAGCACAATTGTACCTGCACCACAGGTAATTGCAACCCCGATGTTTGCTGGAATTAGAAAACTGGACGAATGATCCAGAGACGTGAGTTCAAATCCTACCACGGCAGCAGAGGAATTTAAGTTCAGTCAACTAAATAAATCTGGAATTTAAAAAAAAGCTAGTACAGATATCAGTAATTGTGGCCATGAAACTATCAGATTGTTGTAAAAGCTCATCTGGTTCACTGATGCCCTTTTAGGGAAGGAAATCTGCCGTCCTTACCTGGAATGGTCTATATGTGACTCCAGGCCCACAGCAATGTGGTTGACTCTTAACTGCCCTCTGAGATGGCCTAGCAAGCCACTCAGTTGTAACAAACCACTACAGAAAAACAACCATCACCACATGGGCTGCAGCAGTTCAAGAAGGCGGCTCACCGCCACCTTCTCAAGGGCAAATAGGGATGGGCAATAAATGCTGGCCTTACCAGTGACGCCTACATCCCAGAAACGAATAAAAATAGAGAACGTTTTAGAGATCTGTGTTTGCTACATAGAAAAAGTTACATCTTTCTGCTTTCAGGACCCACAACAGGACCAAATGTGTCACTGATAAAATTTGATGGACACCAAGTGCAATTAAACTGGGGAGAAATTCCACTTGCAAAACAGCAAGGATTTATCACCAACTACACCATATACCTAAAAAGAGGTTCTGATGGGACTTACCTCATTCCATGTAAGTACAATTGCTTTTTTAAAATGTTTTTTATAACAAGTAACTTTATTTTCTCCTCTTTCTGTCTTGAGAAAAACAAGGTTGTAGATCTGTTCTCAGATGTCCACTCATGTTGCTCCATAGCTTCTTTTTGAGGTTGCAGGAGAAGGAGTGGGCTGAACATCTTTAATCTGTGCTACCCATGGTGTTCTCTCGCAGCACCCCCTGACCTGTGAAGGAACAGCATCACGGCAGGTCAGGGATATAAGGAGGGGCCAGCCCCAGACACAGCACGGCACCTCCCAACCTGCGAGGGAACACATCGCGGCAAGTCGTGGATATAAGGAGGAGCTAGCCACTGCAGGGAGCAGCGCGAGTTAGTCTAGGAGTGTGACAGCTTCGAGGATGGTGACTAGATTGACGTCACCATAATCCAGGTCACCGATTGGAGTGGTGGGCAAGACCTTCGGTGGGTTGGGACCCAGGTGCAGGAGGAGAGGCGGCGAGCAGCAGAGGAACGACAAGATCGGGGCTGAGGTGAGGCGAGAGTTCAGAGCCCAGGAGAGGCGAGAGTTCGGGACCCAGGAGAGGCGAGAGTTCAGGGCCCAGGAGAGGCGAGAGTTCGGGACCCAGGAGCGGCAGTGTCAAGGAGCGGCGGGGTCGTAGCCCAGGAGAGCTGCGCAGCATATAACAACAGCGGGGTCAGGGCCCAGGGATGGTGCAGCAGAGCCTGGTCCCCAGTCATCTTCGATCCCCTTGCCACTGGACCTAGACCTCGCTCCGTCAAGCCCATGTGGTGGCTGGTGTGCATCGGCCACTCCACATTAAAATAATTCACGCACAGGCATCTTCCACCGATTAAAATGAGTTCATCAGTCAAACTGAGTACTCACTTTTAGTGTGGAAGCAAGTCATCGTCAACCCCAAGGGACTGCCTATGATGATGATGACTATACTAATACCATGGGAAAGCAAGTCGATGATGAGGTTGGGAATTCACCATGTGGGCACAGCCCCATTTCCTATGATTCTGTGGTGTAAATACCTTTGTGCTTGAAAGTACTTGCACTTCTTGAACTCCATCCCCTGCACCTGTTTAGTACCAATATTATATAATCTTTGGGCTGGAACCTCAATGCATTCGCGCTGACATTGGTCGATACCGCAGCGATTTTAGTGCCGCCCGCGAACTTGATTACATTTTTACCGGCAGTGCTAATACTTACAATGAGACTGTGACATCAATGAGTGTGTAACAGCCCGCTAGTGCCCCGATCGCAATGTTGATTTGCTTACCGCTTGGCGTTATTCACGCCAGAATAAAAATGCGTTCAGACCTCGGATTGGCGCTACCACCGCGATATTTAAAGGGATGAGCAACCGGGTCATTGGGAGGTCAGATTGATTGCTTCCTTTTCAGATTGAGTTTTGACAGCTCTCACATTGTGCACATCGTTGCTTTGATGCTACTCTTAAAGTTTGTTCATTAGCATTTCTCAGAACATTTGGGCCTGCTGCTTTGTGTCATGCATGGATGCTGTGCTGGCAATGTACCTTGCCATCTGGCAACTACATTTGAGGTAGCGGCCGCAGAGACAGATCATGCCAGATGTGGCCAGAGGCAGGAGGAGGACCCAGAGGTAGGGTAAGGACCCGCAGACGTCGTAACAGGAGGCCTTACACTTTCCGGGAGCAGTTCTCCTACATTAATTTGTCAGAGGAGCAGTGCCTTAGAAAGCTACGCTTCAGCAAGGAGGTGGTCACATAGCTGTGTCATCTGCTGCAGCAAAACCTCCAGCCTCATATCAGGAGGAGGACTTCACTCTCAGTGGCAGTTAAGGTCACAGTAGCTCTCAATTTCTACACTGACGGCTCCTTCCAGGCTACAGCAGGGGATATAGCAAACATTTACCAATTCGCCGTCCATTGCTGCATCCGGGATGTAACAGACCTCTGTACAGCAGGAGAAGGGAGTACATCTCATTCAGCAAGACCAGGGAGTAGCAGTAGGAATGCTTCTGTGGATTTGCAAGGATAGTTCCGGGCGATATTGACTGCACTTATGTGACATTGCGAGCACCTCATCACAACGCAGAAATGTTTCGTAACCACAAAGGCTACCACTCTCTAAATGTTCAGTCGGTGTGCGACCACAGGCAGTTCATCCTTGCCGTGAATGGCCGCTATCCTGGCAGCACCCACGATTCATTCATCCTGCGATAGACCACTGTCCCAGCACTATTCCAATTATCACATGGAGCTCGCGACTGGCTGTACGGGGACAAGGGTTATGCATTTGCCACCTGGTTGATGACATCCCTCCTCAACCCCAACAATCGTGCTCAGCACACATATAATAAAAGCCATGCCACCACCAGGAACCTCATCGAGCAGACTATCGGGGTGCTGAAACAACGGTTCCACTGCTTTGACCATTCTGGAGGAGCCCTGTAGTACTCCCCTGATCAAGTCTCCCTTTTCGTCATTCTGTGCTACATGCTGCATAACCTGGCCATTCAGAGGGCCTAGCCATTGCCACCAGGGATTGCAGGTCCACCTCAGGAGGACGAAGAGAGAGCAGGAGGAGCAAGAGGATGAGGAGGATAAAGAGGATGATTGGAGGAGAAGGATGATGATGATGAGGAGGAGGAGGAAGATGAAGAGGAGGAGAAGGATCAGCAGCAATGGAGAAGTGAGCGTGCCAATGTTGCTTCAGCAAAAGCCGTGCATGACCGCCTTGTTATGCAACAGTTCCACTAAAGCAGCGATCACATGGCGATTGCGCAGCACTAACAAATCGCAATATGTACAGCGCAGCCCCTATCACCCTGCACATGACAAATGAAAAACAGCACAAAAACTGAAATTTCAAATTGGCCATTTATTGTAACCCCCAATATCAACCATAACCACCCACAACCAACAACAACAACAATATAGTTACAAAGAATAGTTTGGTATTCAAAAATAATAAACCACAAGCAGCAGCAAAAATATATTTACAAATTACTGAGCTGATGACGTCTTACTGTCCTTTTAAAAAAATATTTCCATTCTCCCCCATCCCAGCCCTAGTGCTCCTCCTTAATGGGGCCCCAGTGGCTGCAGCAAGGCTGCTGGCAGGCTGCTCACTCTGCGACACAGAGACTGCAGGTGGCCACCAGGACGTCCTTGACCAGTTCTGAGCCTGGAAGGCCTGGCTGCAGACTGCACCACCTCAGCATGGATGGCAGTAGTCTTGGATGGCTGGGGTGCAGACAGTGCCAAGTACAATGCTGGGAGTGGCAGTGGTGGGAACCAGAATGCTGTCATCCTGAGAGAGGACGGCATCTTCCATTTCCACCACCACACTGCCACTCCCCCGGGGCAGTGCCTCAACATCCAGAGCAATCTGCTGGAGCACAGATTGTTGGCCTGCTTCGGCACAGTGACTTACCCATTGGACTGCCGGAACCCATAAACGATAGCAGCAGTCAGTGCTGGCATGGTGTCATGTATTCAACTGTCATTGTAACCCATGTATAAACTGACCTAAGTTGTACACCGTGAGAACACTGACCACTAGGTGGTGAACTTGTGGGAGACACTCTAACCTGGACTTTCAGGTATAAAAGGGGAAGCTCCACCCACCTTCTTCACTTCAGTGCTGGCTAATAAAGGTTACTGGTCACAAAATGACCTTCTCTCAAGTATGTGCATTTGTACTGTATAGTAAGGACATATTATTGGTGATGAGAAACTGGGATTTAAACCACGCGAGCATGGCCACTAGCAGCACAGACAAGAGGTACTGTGTTGGTGATGATTGGGACGATTTTATTGAGAGACTGCAGCAAAGTTTCGTCACTAAGGAATGGCTGGGACAGGATTCGGCCGACAAACGCAGGGCTCATCTCCTGTTGGTTTGTGGATCCAGGACGTACTCCCTGATGAAGGACTTTCTAGTGCCAGAGAAGCCGGCGGACAAGCCTTTTGAAGAGCTCAGTAAGTTGATCGGGGACCGGTGAGCAGCATGCACATGGCAAGACACCGGTTTTACACGCACCGGCAGCGAGAAGGGCAAAGCGTTCCAGACTTCGTGGCAGACTGGCGAGCCGATGTAAGCTCCCATATGCATGCAGAGCGGAGATGCTGCGAGACTTTTTTATTGAGGGCATCGGGCACGCTGGGGTTTTCAGGAAACTGATTGAGACCAAAGACTTGACCCTGGAAACGGCGGCTTTGATGGCCCAGACATTTATCTCAGGGGAGGAAGAGACCAAAATGATGTTTGACAAAAATCTAGGTTTAAATGCAGCAAATGGACAGGGAGTCAACATTGTTAACGCGGCACACAGTTCTCCAGGCAGACAGGGGCAATCGGACATGCCCGAGCATGTAGTCAAACCCAAAGGGGGAATTCAACAGAGACGATGGCTAGCTGAACGGCGATTCATGCCACAGCAAGGGACAAGGCAGGGCCATCAATACCTGTTAAAGGTGCGCTTAAGAACAGTTACAGACACAGTCAGAGACGATCGACTGGTAATGGACCTTTTGTTTCCAACAACGGCTCATGTTGGAGGTGTGGAGGCAAACACACAGCCAGAGCTTGCAGGTATCAGCAATATACCTGCAAAAACTGCAACGTCAGCGGTCACTTGGCGCGTATGTGCAGGAAGCCTGCAGCCAGGTTGATGTACGAGGAGGACGTGCCCGATGTAAGCCCTACAAGGCCAAATGGACACTGGGGGAAATCGCTGGAAGCTGAAGTTCAGCGAGTTCATGTGGAGCACATATGCAGTTCATACACCAGAACGTCACCGATAATGATGAAAGTGCTTCTCAATGGCATCCCAGTATCAATGGAGCTAGACACGGGGGCCAACCAGTCCCTGATGAGTATCAAACAGTTCGACAAGTTGTGGGCGTCCAAGGCCAGGAAGCCAAAATTAGTGCCAATTGACGCACAGCTACGGACATATACAAAGGAGATCGTTCCGGTGCTAGGCAGCGCCACAGTAGTCGTGACCCACAAAGATTCGGAGAACAGGTTGCCACTCTGGATTGTCCTGGGCGACGGTCCCGCATTGCTGGGGAGGAGTTGGTTTGCTGTCATGAACTGGAAATGGGGCGATATCAATGCAATTTCTTTTGTGGAGCGAATGTCATGCTCACAGGTCCTGGACAAATTTGACTCGCTATTTCAACCCAGCATCGGCACTTTCATGGGAGCCAAGGTAGTGATTCACATAAACCCGGGCGCCAGGCCAGTACACCACAAGGCCAGAGTGGTGCCGTACGTGATGCGGGAAAAGATAGAATGTGAATTGGACCGCCTGCTGAGGGAAGGCATCCTCTTGCCAGACGAATTCAGTGACTGGGCGAGGCTGATTGTGCCGGTGATCAAGGCGGATGGGTCGGTCAGGATATGTGGCGATTACAAGGTCACCATCAATCGGGTGTCACTCCAAGACCAGTACCCGCTACCGAGAGCGGAGGATCTCTTTGCGACGCTATCCGGTGGCAAACTTTTTTCAAAATTGGATCTGACCTCAGCTTACATGACCCAGGAGCTGGCGAGTGAGTCAAAGAAGCTGACCACCATCACGACACACAAGTGGTTGTTTGAGTACAACAGATGTCTGTTCGGGATTCACTCGGCCACTGCGATCTTCAACGAAACATGGAAAGCCTCCTCAAGTCGATTCCAAGGACAGTGGTTTTTCAAGTCGACATCCTCATCACGGGTTGCGATACTGAAGAACACCTCCACAACCTGGAGGAGGTGCTACGCAGACTGGACCGGGTAGGTCTGCGACTGAAAAAGGCGAAGTGCGTCTCTCTAGCTCCAGAGGTAGAATTCCTGGGGATGAGGGTAGCAGCAGACGGGATCAGACCTACTGCGTCCAAAACGGAAGCGATCCGGAGAGCACCCAGACCCCGTAACACAACAGAGCTGCGTTCATTCTTGGGGCTCCTGAACTATTTTGGTAACTTTCTTCCCAAATTGAGCACACTGTTAGAGCCGCTACACGTTCTCCAACACAAAGGTCATGAATGGGTCTGGGGGGACAGCCAGGAAAGGACTTTTGATAGAGCACGCAATTTGTTATGCTCCAACAATCTGTTAACGCTATATGACCCATGTAAGAAACTTGTTTTAACGTGCAATGCGTCATCCTATGAGGTCGGGTGTGTGTTGCAGCATGTTAATGCCAAGGGTCAGTTACAGTAGGTAGCTTATGCCTCCAGAAGTCTGTTCCAGGCAGAAAGAGGCTACGGGATGGTAGAAAAGAAGGCGCTTGCATGAGTATATGCAGTAAAAAAAAATGCACCAGTACCTGTTTGGCATGAAATTTGAGCTGGAGACAGATCACAAACCCCTAACGTCCCTTTTGGCCGACAACAAGGCCATAACTGGAAATGCGTCGGCCCGCATACAGAGTTGGGCACTCACGTTAGCCGCCTATGACTATACAATTCGGCACAGACCGGGCACTGAAAACTGCGCCGATGCACTCAGCAAGCTCCTACTAGCCACCACCGAGGGGGCAACTGAGCATGCTGCTGAGATGGTCATGGCTGTTGAAGCTTTCGAAAGCGAAGGCTCACTCGTGACAGCCTATCAGATTAAAGTCTGGACAAATAAAGACCTGCTACTGTCTATAGTCAAGAAATGTGTCCTGAATGGGGACTGGGCAGCCATGTACGGGGCATGCCCTGAGGAATTTAAACCATTTCACAGGCGCAAGGATGAACTCTCGATTCAGGTCGATTGCCTACTATGGGAAAACCGAGTAGTCATGCCCCAGATGGGCAGAGACGTGTTCATCCGAGAACTCCTCAATGAGCACCCGGGCATTGCCATGATGTAGACAATTGCCAGGTCACACGTTTGGTGGCCAGGGATAGACACAGATCTGGAACTTTGTGTTCGCAGGTGCAACACGTGTGCCCAGCTGGGCAATGCGGCCAGGGAAACCCCCCTTAGCCCCTGGCCCGCCAAGCCATGGTCGCGCATCCATGTGGACTATGCAGGTCTTTCATGGGAAAAATGTTTTTGGTTGTAGTAGATGCCTACTCCAAATGGATCGAGTGTGACATTCTCCATTCAAGCACATCCTCTGCCATGGTAGAAAGTCTACAGGCAATGTTCGCCACCCATGGTCTACCGAACATCTTGGTCAGTGACAATGGCCCGTGCTTTACAAGCATTGAATTGCAGGACTTCATGGCAGGAAATGGTATCAACCATGTCAGAACGACACCGTTCAAGCCGGCCTCAATCGGCCAGGCGGAACGAGCAGTGCAGATAATCAAACAGCGGATGCTCAGAATCCAAGGGGGTTCCCTACAAAGCCGCTTATCGTGCCTCCTGTTGGACAATAGATCCCGACCAGACCCGCTCACAGGTGTTCCACCCGCAAAGCTGCTAATGAAAAGGACGCTCAAAACCAGGTTATCCCTTATACACCCCAACCATGAAAGAAATTGTTGAGAGCAGGCGCCGGTCACAATGTGACGACCATGACAGGAATGTGAGGGCACGATGTATTGATGTCAATGACCCTGTCTTTGTCCTCAACTACGCTGCAGGGCCCAAATGGCACTGTGATTGCTGAAGTGGGGAATAGGATTCTGGTAGTTAAACTTACCAATGGACAAATCTGCCGCAAACACGTGGATCAAACAAAAAGAAGGTTCAGCAACCCCATAGAAAAAGCAGAGGAAGAACACGATGTAGAGTTCACTCCACCACAGGTCACCGAACACCGGAACCAAGTGGAGGAGAGCCCAGTCACTGTAGGCAATCCGGACAGGCCTGAGGCACCGCAAACATCAGACACTCAGGCCAGCACCCAACAACCGGAGCACCAACTCAGGCGCTCTACAAGGGAGCATAAACCACCAGAGAAATTCAACCTGTGATCCCAATAAGACTTTGGGGGGGAGGTGATGTCATGTATTCAACTGTCATTGTAACCCATGTATAAACTGACCTAAGTTGTACACCGTGAGAACACTGACCACTAGGTGGTGAACTTGTGGGAGACATTCCTAACCTGGACTTACAGGTATAAAAGGGGAAGCTCCACCCACGTTCTTCACTTCAGTGCTGGCGAATAAAGGTTACTGGTCACAGAGTGACCTTCTCTCAAGTATGGGCCTCGTGTGCATTTGTACTGTATAGTAAGGACATATTATATGGCATCAATCTGAGTCTGCACGAGAGCAGACTGAGTTTGCATGCCACGAAACATTGACTCTATTACAGCACTAAGCCATTGTGTTGCTTCAGCCTGTGCTGCAATAGCTGCTGCTATCTCGCCCATGACATGCGGCATGAGGTCTAGGTCCCCACGGTCCATCTGCGAGCCCACCATTCTTTGCAAGCTGCCAAGGATGGTCTCGAAGGTGTGGTGGGAAACATGCGCAATGCTGGAGGTGGCATCCAAGATCGGGCATCCTTGCCATTGCACCCAGAAGCTCGCTGTGCATGCCGCTGACCATCTGGCCAAAGCTTCCACATCAAGGTCCTCATCTGAGTCCTGCTGAGCAGAACTCACCATGAACTCACCCTCTGGGGAGCAAGCCCTTGAGCTTTCCTTGCCCTGTGGCGTTGCTGCATGCCATTGGGTCCCGGAGCATCACTTTCCTCGAACCCCAGGAACATTGCCTCCTCCAGCAATGTCGTCTCGTCAGAATCGGAGGCAGCTTGCTGAAGTGACTGATACGGCAATGGGGGTCTCCTCTCCTTCCTCCTCGTCTCCGTCGTCGCTACGAGTGGAAGGCTGAGGAACAGGCTGCTGCCGTGCTGGCTGATTATCTGAAAGCATAAAGGCACAAGTGTGCGGTTAAGTTCAGGGGAGGGGGGAAGGAAGGGAGCAAGGAATGGAGCCAGTATACCTCAGTGGAAAATGGCAAAGGCTTGTGCTTTGAGGGGGAAGTGGCATGAGAGAAGAGGGAGAGGTGAGGAATATACCATTATTGCCCCCATGGGGGTTGGGCTTGCCATGTGCTGCAGCTCCCATGAGTTGTGCGCTGATGATCTGTTGGACTCTCTTCTCGAGGTCAGTGAGGGACCTCAGTTCAGCCTCATCTCCTCCCGTCCTTTCGTCCTTTCCTGCTCATGTCTATTGTGAGCCAGTTTGGCCTTCAAGAGAAAATAAAGCGTGTAAGTGAGTGTGGAACTATGTGTTTGTCACATGTGCCTACTGTAGTTGATTAGCTGTTAATGTATAGAAGTTGTGAGATGTGGATGTGATTTTCATTAGTTGGACACAGTTTGTGGGTGTGTGTTGGGATGTGGCAGTTTCTACAGTGTGTACAAATAATGAGGTTGACATTGCAATATGCAGAGGTTTTGGAAGACTGTACTCACCCTGACCATCCCAGTGAGGTAATTGAACTTTATCCGACATTGCGCCGCAATCCTGTCAACCACGCTCCGAGCTGAGACATACTGGGCAACCTCCCTCCAAAGTCTCCTAAAAGCATTTGACAGTGGCCTCCTGCCAGTATCTGGGAACATGGAGGCCCGTCATCTCTCCACCAGAGCCTCCAGGGCATGGTCACTAAATCGCACTGCGCATTGGCCTCTGAGCAGCCATCATGCTTGTTCCACTCCTCCTCCTACTGCACAGGCTGGAATGATGAATTTGAGGCTATGCAGCATCATTGCCCCTCCCCTTTAAGAACCAGATGGAGCCAGTATGTCTGATTGGTCTCCAGATTAGTGCACCGGAAAGTGATTAGCGCTATGAGGGTAGCGCCCCGCTTGTCGATAGTATCGCTCTGAGAAATGTGCACCACTTGATTTAGCGCTCCTCTTCCCTCTTGGAGCACTAAAAATCAATTTCCCAATCACCGGCGCTAATTAACGCTAGGTGCTAAACTTACCAACCAAGCGATGTTAGCGCCTCAAAATAGTCATTAATCAATTTTCCCCCTGTAATGTATTTGCTTCATGGTTTCTTTGCTTAAGAATTCATAGCAACACATTGCTATTAAGAACTAGTTGGTTTGTTAGCAAAGGTTTAACAATCATACTCCACATTACCAGTTCATCCACCAGGTTCACAACCACATGCCCCATCGTGAATCCCCTAAGCCCAACTGGCTGGGGTTTTATTGAGTCTTGTGAACATCAAGTGACTGGCTAAGCCACTCACAATTCAACAGCTCTACAAACCTGTGAGCATACTCACAGGTTCATACATTATACCCTCCTTATACTTTCATTTGATTATTGGTATGCATTGTCTGCCAGGTTTAATAATCAAGGGCAACATGGCAGCATTATAACCACATTGATTCTGCACAAAAACAGCTGTGACAGGAAATAACCCTCATCAACCATTCCCCAGTAGGAAATAAATTATTTATTTGTACAACAACAATAAAACTAAAATGTAGAAGCCAATAAAGATCACATGCACTTCATCTTTGTTTTATGTCTACAATTTTCAGTCAGAATATTATACCTGTAGTACTGCTTCAGGGGCGGCTTGAGTTAGATGCTCTGCATTTGCAATCATCCGATAGGATTCTTTCAGCAAGTTGGTTGCATAGAAACATAGAAACATAGAAAATAGGTGCAGGAGTAGGCCATTCGGCCCTTCTAGCCTGCACCGCCATTCAATGAGTTCATGGCTGAACATTCAACTTCAGTACCCCATTCCTGCTTTCTCGCCATACCCCTTGATCCCCCTAGCAGTAAGGACCTCATCTAACTCCTTTTTGAATATATTTAGTGAATTGGCCTCAACAACTTTCTGTGGTAGAGAATTCCACAGGTTCACCACTCTCTGGGTGAAGAAGTTCCTCCGCATCTCGGTCCTAAATGGCTTACCCCTTATCCTTAGACTGTGACCCCTGGTTCTGGACTTCCCCAACATTGGGAACATTCTTCCTGCATCTAACCTGTCTAACCCCGTCAGAATTTTATATGTTTCTATGAGGTCCCCTCTCATTCTTCTGAACTCCAGTGAATACAAGCCCAGTTGATCCAGTCTTTCTTGATAGGTCAGTCCCGCCATCCCGGGAATCAGTCTGGTGAACCTTCGCTGCACTCCCTCAATAGCAAGAATGTCCTTCCTCAGGTTAGGAGACCAAAACTGTACACAATACTCCAGGTGTGGCCTCACCAATGCCCTGTACAACTGTAGCAACACCTCCCTGCCCCTGTACTCAAATCCCCTTGCTATGAAGGCCAACATGCCATTTGCTTTCTTAACCGCCTGCTGCACCTGCATGCCAACCTTCAATGACTGATGTACCATGACACCCAGGTCTCTTTGCACCTCCCCTTTTCCTAATCTGTCACCATTCAGATAATAGTCTGTCTCTCTGTTTTTACCACCAAAGTGGATAACCTCACATTTATCCACATTATACTTCATCTGCCATGCATTTGCCCACTCACCTAACCTATCCAAGTCGCTCTGCAGCCTCACAGCATCCTCCTCGCAGCTCACACTGCCACCCAACTTAGTGTCATCCGCAAATTTGGAGATACTACATTTAATCCCCTCATCTAAATCATTAATGTACAGTGTAAACAGCTGGGGCCCCAGCACAGAACCTTGCGGTACCCCACTAGTCACTGCCTGCCATTCTGAAAAGTACCCATTTACTCCTACTCATTGCTTCCTGTCTGACAACCAGTTCTCAATCCATGTCAGTACACTACCCCCAATCCCATGTGCTCTAACTTTGCACATCAATCTCTTGTGTGGGACCTTGTCGAACGCCTTCTGAAAGTCCAAATATACCACATCAACTGGTTCTCCCTTATCCACTCTACTGGAAACATCCTCAAAAAATTCCAGAAGATTTGTCAAGCATGATTTCCCTTTCACAAATCCATGCTGACTTGGACCTATCATGTCACCTCTTTCCAAATGCACTGCTATGACATCCTTAATAATTGATTCCATCATTTTACCCACTACCGATGTCAGGCTGACCGGTCTATAATTCCCTGTTTTCTCTCTCCCTCCTTTTTTAAAAAGTGGGGTTACATTGGCTACCCTCCACTCCATAGGAACTGATCCAGAGTCAATGGAATGTTGGAAAATGACTGTCAACGCATCCACTATTTCCAAGGCCACCTCCTTAAGTACTCTGGGATGCAGTCCATCAGGCCCTGGTGATTTATCGGCCTTCAATCCCATCAATTTCCCCAACACAATTTCCCGGCTAATAAGGATTTCCCTCAGTTCCTCCTCCTTACTAGACCCCCCGACCCCTTTTATAACCGGAAGGTTGTTCGTTTCCTCCTTCGTGAATACCGAACCAAAGTACTTGTTCAATTGGTCCGCCATTTCTTTGTTCCCCGTTATGACTTCCCCTGATTCTGACTGCAGGGGACCTACATTTGTCTTTACTAACCTTTTTCTCTTTACATATCTATAGAAACTTTTGCAATCCGTCTTAATGTTCCCTGCAAGCTTCTTCTCATACTCCATTTTCCCTGCCCTAATCAAACCCTTTGTCCTCCTCTGCTGAGTTCTAAATTTCTCCCAGTCCCCAGGTTCGCTGCTATTTCTGGCCAATTTGTATGCCACTTCCTTGGCTTTAATACTATCCCTGATTTCCCTTGATAGCCACGGTTGAGCCACCTTCCCTTTTTTATTTCTATGCCAGACAGGAATGTACAATTGTTGTAGTTCATCCATGCGGTCTCTAAATGTCTGCCATTGCCCATCCACAGTCAACCCCTTAAGTATCATTCGCCAATCCATCTCAGCCAATTCACGCCTCATACCTTCAAAGTTAGCCTTCTTTAAGTTCTGGACCATGGTCTCTGAATTAACTGTTTCATTCTCCATCCTAATGCAGAATTCCACCATATTATGGTCACTCTTCCCCAAGGGGCCTCGCACAACGAGATTGCTAATTAATCCTTTCTCATTACATAACACCCAGTCTAAGATGGCCTCCCCCCTAGTTGGTTCCTCGACATATTGGTCTAAAAAACCATCCCTTATGCACTCCAGAAAATCCTCCTCCACCGTATTGCTTCCAGTTTGGTTAGCCCAATCTATGTGCATATTAAAGTCACCCATTATAACTGCTGCACCTTTATTGCACGCACCCCTAATTTCCTGTTTGATGCCCTCCCCAACATCACTACTACTGTTTGGAGGTCTGTACACAACTCCCACTAACGTTTTTTGCCCTTTGGTGTTCTGCAGCTCTACCCATATAGATTCCACATCATCCAAGCTAATGTCCTTCCTAACTATTGCCTTAATCTCCTCCTTAACCAGCAATGCTACCCCACCTCCTTTTCCTTTTATTCTATCCTTCCTGAATGTTGAATACCCCTGGATGTTGAGTTCCCAGCCCTGCTCATCCTGGAGCCACGTCTCCGTAATCCCAATCACATCATCCCTACACCAAATTCTTCGGGGACCTGCAGGGTATGTATTTAATTGGAGTGGAGCATTAGACCATAAGTGGAGATCGTTGTTAGGTAAAGGTATCATGAGAACATAAGAACATAAGAAATAGGAGCAGGAGTAGGCCATTTGACCCTTCGAGCCTGCTTCGCCATTCAATAACATCATGACTGATCTGATCCTGGCCTCAACTCCACTTCCCCGCCCGCTCCCCATAACCCTTGACTCCATTATCATTCAAAAATCTGTCTATTTCCACCTTAAATATATTCAAAGACCCAGCCTCCACAGCTCTCTGGGATAGAGAATTTCAAAGTTTCATGACCCTCAGAGAAGAAATTCCTCATTTCTGTTTTAAACGGGCAATACCATATTCTTAAACTATGCCCTTAGTTCTAGTTTCCCCTATGAGTGGAAATATCCTCTCTGCATCTACCCAGTCAAGCCCCCTCAGAATCTTATATATTTCAATAAGATCACCTCTCATTCTTCTAAATGTCAAGTAGTATAGGCCCAACCTGCTCAATCTCTCTTCATATGACAACCCCTTCATCTCAGGAATCAACTTCCTGAACCTTCTCTGAAATGACTCTAATGCAAGTATATCCTTCCTTAAATAAGGAGACTAAAACTGTACGCAGTACTCAAGGTGTGGTCTTACCAATGCCCTGTACAGTTGGAGTAGGACTTCTCTGCTTTTATACACCATTCCCTTTGCAATAAAGCCCAGCATTTAATTTGTCTTTCTGATTACTTGCTGTACCTGCATGCTAACCTTTTGTGTTTCATGCACAAAAACCCACAGATGCCTCTGTACTACAGCATTTTGTAATCGCTCGCTATTTAAATAATAATTTGCTTTTTGATTTTTCCTACCAAAATGGATAACCTCACATTTTCCCACATTATACTCCATCTGTCAAATTTTTGCCCACTCACTTAGCCTGTCTGTATCCCTTTGTAGATTCTTTGCGTCATCCTCACAACTTGCTTTCCCACCTATCTTTGTATCATCAGCAAATTTGGCTACATTACACTCGGTCCCCTCATCCAAGTCATTAATATATCATAAATAGTTGAGGCCTCAGCACTGATCCCTGTGGCACCCCACTAGTTACAGTTTGCCAACCTGAAAATGACCCATTTATCCCGATGCTGTTTTCTGTTAGTTAGCCAATCCTCTATCCATGCTAATATAATACCCCCAAGCCCGTGAGCTTTTATCTTGTGCCGTAACCTTTTATGTGACACCTTATCGAAAGCTTTCTGGAAATCCAAATACATGATATCAACTGGTACCCTGATCGTTATATCCTTAAAGAACTCCAGCAGATTTGTCAAACATGATTTCCCCTTCTTAAATCATGCTGACTCTGCTTGACTGCATTATGATTTTCTAAGTGTCCTGCTACTACTTCCTTAATGATGGACTCCAACATTTTCCCAATGACAGATGTTAGGCTAACTGGTCTATAGTTTCCTGCTTTCTGTCTCCCTCTTTTCTTAAATAGAGGTGTTACATTTGCAGTTTTCCAGTCCTCTGGGATCTCTCCAGAGTTCAGGGAATTTTGGTAAATTACAACCAATGCATCCACTATCTCTGCAGCCACTTCTTTTAAGATCCTAGGATGCAGGCCATCAGGTCCAGGGGACGAGTCCACCTTTAGTCCCATTAGTTGTCAAGGGATATGGAGCAAAGTGGGATAAATGGAACCGTGGTACACATCAGCCATGATCTATTAGAATGGTGGAACAGGCTCAGTGAGCTGAATGGTCTACTCCTGTTCCTATGTAACCATGTTTTTTTTTGTCCCCACAAATAATGAGAAATTAAGCTGTATCAGATATTTACCGCATCCAAATTCATGTTGGCCTTCAGTGTCATTGGAGGAAAGACCTTAACTATCCAGTAAGTTAGCTGTATCAAACCTTTTGGAGCAGGAGGCTGGGTCCATATCCAAATTCAAACCCCTAATTATCTAAGTAACAAAGAAACACTGGGAGGAAATTGCCCTTCAGATAAAGGCCGGGTGGTAAGGCCTTACCAACCTGGGGTGGGCAGAGGGTGCGACCCATGCTCAATTGCCCCGGGCCAAGAATGGTGGGAATGGGTTTCTGCCACACCCCGTATTTCCGCCCCACCCGATGCACTGACCTATTGTCGGCCGTGCGCCAATCCCTTACCACCTGGCAGTGACCCACGTTCCGCCCTGTGGGGGAAATTGCCCTGCGGGAGCATGGCAGCTGCCGATCGGTGCCCCCGACAGCTTCGTAAGATGGGAAGCTGCCAGTGGCTGAGCAGTGTGGCCACCCTTAAAGGGGAGGGCATACCGCCACGGCCGGCATTTTGTTTTAATTAGTCGGCCCGACAATGGCAGCCGCCAGTTTGACCGGGCCACCAACAGGCAGCCTGGTACCCTGTCTTGGGTGCCAGGCCACTGGCCCAGCCAAACTCCTCCCTGGTGGCCCAGTGGTCTCCATTGAGACCTGACTAGGCCTTTCAACGTTCCTCTCCTTTACATGAAGGGGAGGGACGTTGCAGCGCGTCAGCGCGGTGGTGATGGACACCGCCCCACTCCCGACCCGATACCGCCTCCAACAGCATCCCAAGCACTGGGAGGCGGTGTCAGAGTTAAAGTGCCTAATTTTCTGGCTCTTCCCTCCGACTCCTGCTGGGCACTAAATTTCCAGAACATCATTTTCCAGTCCTCTCTGGCTACAGATGTGGTGCCGGAGAACTGGAGGGCTGCTAACGTACCTTTGTTTAAAAAGGGAGAAATGTATAGACCGAGTAATTACAAGCCAATCAGCCTAACCTCAGTGGTGGGAAAAGTATTGGAAAAAATTCTGAGGGACAGGATAAATCTTCATTTAGAAAGACACGGATTAATCAGCTTGGATTTGTTAAACAAAGGTCGTTTCTGACTAACTTGATTGATCTTTTTGAGGAGGTAAGTGTTATATATGTGGACTTATATTTACTTTGTACAGCCACCAGAGGGCTATCCCCCAGAGTCCCAAGGGATCCCATAATCCCTTGGGAGCACAGGTACTTAAGAAGGCTTCACAGGTTGGAGAGGCACTCTGGAGACCTGCAATAAAAGACTACGGTCACACTTTACTTTGAGCTCACAGTGTTCAGTCTGACTCTTTCTCCATACATTACAACTGGCGACGAGATATAGATAACGAACCCAAAGATGCAGAGAACAGTGGGCATCCTGGAGAAATTCTCAGAGGGAGATGATTGGGAAACTTTTGTGGAGCGACTCGACCAATACTTTGTGGCCAACGAGCTAGATGGGGAAGAGAGCGCCGCCAAATGAAGGGCGATCCTCCTCACCATCTGTGGGGCACCAATGTATGGCCTTATGAAGAATCTGCTCACTCCAGCGAAATCCACGGAGAAATTGTACAACGATTTGTGCATACTGATCCGAGAGCATTTGAACCCGAAGGAAAGCATTCTGATGGCGAGGTACCAGTTCTACACCTACAAAAGATCCGAAGGCCAGGAAGTGGCGAGTTATGTTGTCGAGCTAAGATGCCTTGCAGGACATTGCGAATTTACAGGACATTTGGAGCACACGCTCAGAGACTTTTTCATACTTGGCATTAGCCACGAAACCATACTTCGCAAACTTTTGACTGTAGAGACCCCAACCTTGAGTAAGGCCATAGCGATAGCCCAGGCGTTCATTGTCACCAGTGACAATACTAAGCAAATCTCTCAGCACACAAGTGCTGCTACAGGTTCTGTGAACAAAGTGATGTTGTTTTCAAATCATAACATACAGGGCAGGTCACACATACCTGCAGCTACATGTCCGCAGATGTCTCAGAGTTCACCATCAAGGATGATGAATGCAAGGCCATTAACTCCTTGTTGGCGCTGCGGGGGTGATCATCGTTTCCATTCATGCCGATTCAAAGGATATGTTTGCAAGGGCTGTGGAACAATGGAACGACTCCAACGAGTGTGCAGGTGAGCTGCTAAGCTTGTTAAACCTGCAAACCACCAGGTTGCAGAGGAGGATCACGACGAAACAGAGCCTCAGATAGAGGAGGCAGAGGTACATGGGGCACACACATTCACCACGAATTGTCCCCCAATAATGCTGAATGTTGAACTAAATGGACTCCCGGTGTCAATGGAGCTGGACACGGGCGCAAGCCAGTCCATCATGGGCAAAAAGAATTTCGAAAGGTTGTGGGTGCAACAAGGCCTCAATGCCAGCCTTAACTCTAATTCGCACGAAACTAAGAACTTAAACCAAAGAACTGATTCCTGTCATCGGCAGTGGTACCGTAAAGGTCTCCTACGATGGAGCGGTGCACAAGCTACCACTCTGGGTGGTACTGGGCGATGGTCCCATGCTGCTCGGCAGGAGCTGGCTGGGAAAGATACGCTGGAACTGAGATAACATCCGAGCGCTATCGCCCGCTGATGACACTTCGTGTGTCCAGGTCTTAAACAAATTTCCTGCGCTGTTCAAACCAGCCATCGGGAAATTCCAAGGAGCAAAAGTGCAGATCCACCTGATTCCGGGGGTGTGACCCATCCATCACAAGGCGAGAGCAGTACCGTACATGATGAGAGAAAGGGTAGAGATCGAGCTAGACCGGCTACAAAGAGAGGGCATCATCTCACCGATCGAGTTCAGCGAGTGGGCCAGTCCTATTGTCCCAGTTCTCAAGGGAGATGACACCGTCAGAATCTGTGGCGATTACAAAGTAACTATCAATCGTTTCTCCCTGCAGGACCAATACCCACTACCAAATGCCGACGACCTCTTTGCAACGCTGGCGGGAGGAAAGACATTCATGAAGCTGGATCTGATTTCAGCCTACATGACGCAGGAACTGGAGGAATCATCGAAGGCCCTCACTTGCAGCAACACGCACAAAGGTCTTTTTTTGTTTATAACAGATGTTGAGCGATATTGCAGAGAAACATGGAAAGTTTACTGAAGTTGGTCCCGCACACCGTGGTTTTCCAGGACGACATCTTGGTCACAGGTCGGAACACAGTCGAGCACCTGCAGAACCTGGAGGAGGTTCTTAGTCGACTCAACCGCATGGGGCTCAGGTTAAAATGCTCAAAGTGCGTTTTCCTGGTGCCTGAAGTGGAGTTCCTGGGAAGGAGGATTGCGGCGGATGGCATCAGGCCCACCAACGCGAAGACGGAGGCAATCGAGAACGGACCGAGGCCACAGAATGTGACGGAGCTGCGGTCGTTTCTGGGACTCTTGAACTACTTTGGTAACTTCTTACCGGGTCTCAACATCCTGCTAGAACCACTGCATGTCTTACTATGAAAAGGGGGAGAATGGGTTTGGGGCAAAATCCAAGAAAATGCCTTTGTAAAAGCGAGAAAATTGTTATGCTCAAACAAATTGCTTGTGTTGTATGATACATGTAAGCGTTAGATACTAGCATGTGATGCGTCGTCATATGGCGTCGGGTGTGTATTGCAACAAGCTAATGATTTCGGGAAATTGCAACCGGTTGCTTATGCATCCAGGAGTCTGTCTAAGGCTGAGAGAGCCTATAGCAAGATTGAAAAATAAGCGTTAGCGTGTGTCTATGGGGTAAAGAAAATGTATCAATACCTGTTTGGGCTAAAATTCAAATTGGAAACCGACCATAAGTCACTTATCTCCCTGTTTTCTGAGAGTAAAGGGATAAATACCAATGCATCGGCCCGCATCGAGATGGGCGCTCACATTGTCCGCATACAATTACATCATCTGCCACAGGCCAGGCACAGAAAATTCTGCCGATGCTCTCAGTAGGCTGCCATTGCCCACCACGGAGGTGGAAATGGCGCAGCTCGCAGATCTAGCCATGGCTATGGAAGCATTTGAAAGTGAGCAATCACCTGTCACTGCCTGGCAGATCAAAACCTGGACAAGTCAGGACCCCTTATTATCTCTCGTCAAAAGCTGTGTGCTTCACGGGAACTGGTCCAATTTCCCGGTGGAAATGCAGCAAGAGATAAAGCCGTTCCAGCGGCGCAAAGATGAAATGTCTATACAGGCAGACTGCCTTCTGTGGGGCAATCGAGTAGTGGTTCCCAAGAAGGGCAGACACACCTTTATCAATGACCTCCACAGTACCCACCCAGGCATCGTAATGATCAAAGCGATAGCCAGATCCCACGTGTGGTGGCCCGGTATCGATGCGGACTTAGAGTCCTGCGTTCACAGATGTAATACATGCTCGCATTTAAGCAATGTACCCAGGGAAGCGCCGCTAAGTTTATGGTCTTGGCCCTCCAAACCGTGGCCTAGGGTACATGTTGACTATGCAGGCCCGTTCTTGGGTATAATGTTCCTTGTGGTTGTAGACGCGTACTCCAAGTGGATTGAATGTGAGATAATGTCGGCTAGCGCGTCTGCTGCCACTACTGAAAGCCTGCAGGCCATGTTTGCCACACGCGGCCTACCCGATGTCCTGGTGAACGACAACGGACCATGTTTTACCAGTGCTGAGTTCAAAGAATTCATGACCCGTAACAGGATTAAACATGTCACATCTGCCCCGTTTAAACCAGCGTCCAATGGTCAGGCGGAGAGAGCAGTGCAAGCTATCAAGCAAGACTTGAAGAGGGTAACTGAAGGCTCACTGCATACTTGCCTATCCCGAGTCCTGCTTAGCTACCGCACGAGACCCCACTCACTCACTGGGATCCCACCTGCTGAACTGCTCATGAAAAGAGCACTTAACACAAGGCTCTCGTTCGTTCACCCTGATCTACATGATCAAGTAGAGAGCAGGCGGCTTCAACAAAGTGCAAAGCACGATAGCGCAAATGCGTCACGCGAGATTGAAGTCAATGATCCTGTATTTGTATTAAATTATGGGCAAGGTCCCAAGTGACTTCCTGGCACTGTCGTGGCCAAAGAGGGGAGCAGAGTACTTTGGGTCAAACTTTCAAATGGACTCATTCACCGGAAATACTTGGACCAAATCAAACTCAGATTCACGGACTACCCTGAGCAACCCACCTTGGGCCCTACCTTTTTTGATCCCCCAACACATACACCAGTGGCAACCGACACCACGATTGACCACGAAGCAGAACCATCATCCACAGCAGCCCTGCAGGGCCCATCACACAAGGCAGCCCAGCAAGGCCAGGTGCACAGAAGCCCAGCGAGGGCCCAACAAATGATTGAACAATACCAGCTTTCACACCGAAATGATCAACCAGGGCAAGAAGGGCCCCAGATTGATTCACATTGTTAATAGTTGCACTATTGACTTTGGGGGGGAATTGTTGTTATATATGTGGACTTGTATTTACTCTGTACAGCCACCAGAGGGCTCATTTCTCCAGCGTCCCAAGGGATCCCATAATCCCTTGGGAGCACAGGTATTTAAGAAGGCTTCACAGGTTGGAGAGGCACTCTGGGGACCTGTAATAAAAGACTAAGGTCACACTTTACTTTGAGCTCACAGTGTTTAGTCTGACTCTTTCTCCATACGCTACAGTAACAAGGAGGGTTGATGAGGGCAGTGCATTTGATGTAGTGTAGATGGATTTTAGCAAGGCTTTTGATAAGATCCCAAATGGCAGACTGGACACGAATATAAAAGCCCATGGGATCCAAAGCAAAGTGGCTAGTTTGATCCAAAATTGGCTCAGAGGCAGGAAGCAAAGGGTAATGGTTGATGGGTGTTTTTGTGAACGGAAGACTGTTACCAGTGGGGTTCCTCAGGGCTCAGTACTAGGTCCCTTGCTTTTTCTGGTATATATTAATGATTTAGACTTCAATGTAGGGGGTATGATTAAGAAGCTTGCAGTTGTTACAAAAATTGGCTGTGTGGTTGATAATGATGAAGGAAGCTGTAGACTGCTGGAAGATATCAATGAACTGGTCAGGTGGGCAGAACAGTGGCAAATGGAGTTCAATCCAGAGAAGTGTGAGATAATGCATTTGGGAAGGGCTAACAAGGCAAGGGAATATGCATTAAGTGGTAGGACACTGAGAAGTGTAGAGGAACAAAGAGACCTTGGAGTGCATGTCCACAGATTCTTGAAGGTAGCAGGCCAGGTGAATAAGGTGGTTAAGGAGGCATATGGAATACTTGCCTTTATTGGCCGGGGCATAGAAAACAAGAGCAGGGAGGTTATGCTTGAACTGTACAAAACACTAGTTAGGCCACTGCTAGAGTACTGCGTGCAGTTCTGGTCACTACATTATGGGAAAGATGTAATTGCACCAGAGAGGGTACAGAGGAGATTTACAAAGATGTTGCCTGGACTGGAGAATTTTAACTATAAGGAAAGATTGGATAGGCTGGGTTTGTTTTCTTTGGAATAGAGGAGGCTGAGGGGAGACCTGATTGAAGTGTATAAAATTATGAGGGGCCTAGATAGAGTGGATAGGAAGGACCTATTTCCCTTAGCAGAGAGATCAACAACCAGGGGACATAGATATAAAGTAATTGATAGGAAGTCTAGAAGGGATTTGAGGAGAAATGTTTTCACCCAGAGGGTAGTGGGGGCCTGAAATTCACTGGCTGTAGAGGCAGAAACCCTCACCACATTTAAAAAGTACTTGGATGTGCACTTGAATTGCCGTGACATACAAGGCTACGGACCAAGAGCTGGAAAGTGGGATTAAGCTGGTTAGCTCTTTGTCGGCCGGCATGGACACGATGGGCCAAAATGTCCTCCTTCCGTGCTGTAAATTTCTATGATTCTATGAAGTAAATACTTTGTTTACACAGCTGATAATACACCAGCCAAGAACTATAATTAACTTATTTTCTAACAGAAGGGAGCAGAGCAGGAAGGAAGGAAAGCAGTGAATACTATTTCAGCTGAGTTCCGCTAGCTTTTAGCAAGACCGTTCTTCTGTTACATATTCTGAGACTTGGCTGCTGAAGGGAGGATGCAATAAAGTGTTCAGTTGTTTCCACGAGAGTGCAAGAAACACTGCTGATGGTAATTAAGATGTTCCTCTTTTCTTTTCTCAGTTGTAAATTGGTGCTTATGCTGGCTAGGGGTTTGCTTTGTCGGTGTGCTTTTATCCTCTGAATACTGTAGTGGAGAGTTCTATCAATGCAACACTTTCTGTTTGTAGCTGTTGCAGTCTGCAGCACCTTCCACCCTGGTGTTAACCATGCAAGCAGTAACAAAGGAGGAAGCAACACAAAGGCAAACTAGGTTCCTGCCAGGTGGTCAAGACCTTTGTGGTGGTTGTGTCAGGGGCTGAATGAGACAAAATCCTCTCTTTGCATCTCAACAAACTGTAGTTTTGTGGCCTAGGTTTACTAGACCGAGATGTTAACATTGGTAAAAGGCCAGATGTGAGATTTCACTTGTGAGCCACATACCATACCAAACGTGTCAACTTGCAACAAAAACATAACAGTGATTAAACACAACAAGTTACACCTCTCACATGGTCGCAACTGACAGCCAGGTGCCATGTCGAGTATTCTTACGCTGTTTACATTTTACACTTCTTTTAACATCGTACTCTTTTTATTCCCAATTTCCCTATCCTCTTGACTTATTCCAGTTTAGGCATTTCCCATGATTTCCATTATTTTATTTATTTGTTTGGTTCTTTGCTTCATTTTTTTATTTGTTCCTGGGATGTGGTAATCACTGGCAAAGCCAGCATTTATTGCCCATCCCTAATTGCACTTGAGAAGGTGGTGGTGAGCTGCCTTCTTGAATCGTTGCAGGTTGTGTGGTGAAGGTACTCCCACAGTGCTGTTCGGGAAGGAGTTCCAGGATTGTGACCTAGCGACAATGAAAGAACAGCCAATATATTTCCAAGTCAGGATGGTGTGTGACTTGGAGATGGTGAAGTTCCCATGCACCTGCTGCCTTTGTCCTTCTAGATGTTAGAGGTCATGGGTTTAGGAACTGCTGTCCAAGAAGCCTTGGTGAGTTGCTGCAGTGTATCTTATTGATGGTATCTACTGCAGCCACGGTGCGCCGGTGGTGGGGGGAGTGAATGTTTAAGGTGATGAATCAAGCGGGCTGCTTTGTCCTGGATAGTGTAGAACTTCCTGAGTGTTGTTGGAGCTGCATTGTTTACGGTGATGATTTCGGTTAAAAGAGGCTCGTGCTCGGAACTTGCTGGTTGGGTTTAAATATTTATTGTTTAACGGGCGTATATCTTTGCCCCTGTGAGCGAGCGCTGGGGTTTGCTACTGTGATTGGCGGGGGCACAATAGGTCAGTGTATGAGGAATATGAGGTGTGGTGAATGTTTGTGGCAGAGGAACAGTGAGAGATCGTGGTGGAGGTGCAGCAAATGAGGGTACAGTGCACAGAAGAGCCAAGGGCCCAGGGGCAGCACAAGCCAGCCCACACTGCGATCTGTGTATGCACTAGGTCCATGCAGCAGAGCAGGTTTCCAGTCATCCTGGTTAATCCTTACCACTGGATAAAGGCCTCACTCTGTCAAACCCGTGTGGTGACTGATGTGCAACGTTCACCACACATTAAGAAAATCCATGCACAGGCATCTTCCACACCTACAATTGGAGTTCAGGACTGGAATATCGGGTTCTTCATTGAAACATCTATGAACCGTTGTGGAAGCAAGTCATCCTCGTTCGAGGGACTGCCTACAAGAACATAAGAACATAAGAATTAGGAACAGGAGGAGGCCATTTAGCCCCTCAAGCCTGCTCCGCCATTCAACAAGATCATGGTTGATCTGGCCGTGGACTCAGCTCCAATTACCCGCCCGCTCCCCGTAACCCTTAATTCCCTTATTGGTTAAAAATCTATCTATCTGTGATTTGAATACATTCAATGAGCTACCCTCAACTGCTTCCCTAGGCAGAGAATTCCACAGATTCACAACCCTCTGGGAGAAGAAATTCCTTCTCAACTCAGTTTTAAATTGGCTCCCCCGTATTTTGAGGCTGTGCCCCCTAGTTCTAGTCTTCCCAACGAGTGGAAACAACCTCTCTGCCTCTATCTTGTCTATCCCTTTCATTATTTTAAATGTTTCTATAAGATTACCCCTCATCCTTCTGAACTCCAACGAGTAAAGACCCAGTCTACTCAATCTATCATCATAAGGTAACCCCCTCATCTCTGGAATCAGCCTAGTGAATCATCTCTGTACCCCCTCCAAAGCTAGTATATCCTTCCTTAAGTAAGGTGACCAAAACTGCACGCAGTACTCCAGGTGAGGCCTCACCAATACCCTGTAGAGTTGCAGCAGGACCTCCCTGCTTTTGTACTCCATCCCTCTCGCAATGAAGGCCAACATTCCATTCGCCTTCCTGATTACCTGCTGCAGCTGCAAACTAACTTTTTGGGAATCATGCACAAGGGCCCCCAGGTCCCTCTGCACCTCAGCATGTTGTAATTTCTCCCCATTCAAATAATATTCCCTTTTACTGTTTTTTTTCCCCAAGGTGGATGACCTCACATTTTCCGACATTGTATTCCATCTGCCAAACCTTAGCCCATTTGCTTAACCTATCTAAATCTCTGTGTCCTCTACACAACCCGCTTTCCCACTAATCTTTGTGTCATCTGCAAATTGTGTTACTCTACACTCTGTCCCCTCTTCCAGGTCATCTATGTATATTGTAAACAGTTGTGGTCCCAGCACCGATCCCTGTGGCACACCACTAACCACCGATTTCCAACCCGAAAAGGACCCATTTATCCCGACTTTCTGCTTTCTGTTAGCCAGCCAATTCTCGATCCATGCTAATACATTTCCTCTGATTCCGCGTACCTTTATCTTCTGCAGTAACCTTTTGTGTGGCACCTTATCGAATCCCTTTTGGAAATCTAAATACACCACATCCATCGGTACACCTCTATCCACCATGCTCGTTATATCCTCAAAGAATTCCAGTAAATTAGTTAAACATGATTTCCCCTTCATGAATCCATGCTGCATCTGCTTGATTGCACTATTCCTATCTAGATGTCCTGCTATTTCTTCCTTAATGATAGCTTCAAGCATTTGCCCCACTACAGATGTTAAACTAACCGGCCTATAGTTACCTGCCTTTTGTCTGCCCCCTTTTTTAAACAGAGGCGTTATATTAGCTGCTTTCCAATCCACAGGTACCTCCCCAGAGTCCAGAGAATTTTGGTAGATTATAACGAATGCATCTGCTATAACTTTCGCCATAATACCTTGGGATGCATTTCATCAGGACCAGGGGACTTGTCTACCTTGAGATCCATTAGCCTGTCCAGCACTACCCCCCTAGTGATAGTGATTGTCTCAAGGTCCTCCCTTCCCACATTCCCGTGACCAGCAATTTTTGGCATGATTTTTGTGTCTTCCACTGTGAAGACCGCAGCAAAATAATTGTTTAAAGTCTCAGCCATTTCCACATTTCCTATTATTAAATCCCCCTTCTCATCTTCTCAGGGACCAACATTTACTTTAGTCAATCTTTTCCGTTTTATATATCGGTAAAAGCTTTTACTATCTGTTTTTATGTTTTGCGCAAGTTTACTTTCGTAATCTATCTTTCCTTTCTTTATTGCTTTCTTAGTCATTCTTTGCTGTCGTTTAAAATTTTCCCAATCTTCTAGATTCCCACTAACCTTGGCCACCTTATACGCATTGGTTTTTAATTTGATACTCTCCTTTATTTCCTTGGTTATCCATGGCTGGTTATCCCTTCTCTTACCGCCCTTCTTTTTCACTGGAATATATTTTTGTTGAGCACTGTGAAAGAACTCCTTAAAAGTCCTCCATTGTTCCTCAATTGTGCCACCGTTTAGTCTGTGTTCCCAGTCTACTTTAGGCAACTCTGCCCTCATCCCACTGTAGTCCCCTTTGTTTAAGCATAGTACGCTCATTTGAGACACTACTTCCTCACCCTCAATCTGTATTACAAATTCAACCATACTGTGATCACTGATTCCGAGAGAATCTTTTACTAGGAGATCGTTTACTATTCCTGTCTCATTACACAGGACCAGATCTAAGATAGCTTGCTCCCTTGTAGGTTCTGTAACATACTGTTCTAAGAAACAATCCCGTATGCATTCTATGAATTCCTCCTCAAGGCTACCCTGTGCAATTTGATTTGACCAATCGATATGTAGGTTAAAATCCCCCATGATTACTGCCATTCCTTTTTCACATGCCTCCATTATTCCCTTGATTATTGTCCGCCCCACTGTGAAGTTATTATATGGGGGCCTATAAACTACGCCCACCAGTGACTTTTTCCCCTTACTATCTCTAATCTCCACCCACAATGATTCAACATTTTGTTCATTAGAGCCAATATCGTCTCTCACAACTGCCCTGATATCATCCTTTATTAACAGAGCTACCCCACCTCCTTTCCCTTCTTGTCTATCTTTCCGAATTGTCAGATACCCCTGTATGTTTAATTCCCAGTCTTGGCCACCCTGCAATCACGTTTCAGTAATGGCCACCAAATCATACCCATTTGTAATGATTTGTGCCGTCACTCATTTACTTTGTTTCGAATGCTGCATGCGTTTATGTAAAGTGTTTTAATACTAGTTTTTAAACCATGATTTTAATTTTGACCCCTCCTGCAGCCCCTTTATATTCATACATATTGTCCCTTCCTATCACCTTGTGGTTTACACTTACCCCAGTGCTACTCTGCTCTGTTGCCTCCTGCCTTTTGCATCCTTTCTTGGGGTTCTATTCATCTGAGCTCTCACCCACTCCAACTAGCTCAGAGCCCTCTCCTGGGTCCCCATCCCCCTGCCAAGCTAGTTTAAAGCCCTCCCAACCGCACTATCAAAACCACCCGCGAGAACATTGGTCCCGTCTCTGTTGAGGTGTAACCTGTCTGACTTGTACAGGTCCCACCCACCCCAGAAGCGGTCCCAATTGTTCAGGAAACTAAAGCCCTCCCTCCTACACCAATGCCCCAGCCACATATTTATCTGACTAGCCTTCATATTTCTACCCTCACTAGTACGTGGCACTGGCAGTAATCCTGAGATTACCACCTTTGAGGTCCTGGCTTTCAATCTTACTCCTAGCTCCCTAAACTCAGCTTTCAGGACCTCACCCCTCTTTCTACCTATGTCGTTGGTACCAATGTGGACCACAACCACTGGCTGTTCCCCTTCCCTCCCCAGAATGCCCTGCAATCGCTTAGTGACATCATTGACCCTTGCACCAGGGAGGCAACACACCATCCTGATGTCACTTTTGCTGCCGCAGAAGCACCTATCTGCTCCCCTAACTATTGAATCTCCTATCACTGTAGCCCTTCCCGTCTTCTTTCTCCCCCCCTGTGCAGCTGAGCCTCCCACGGTGCTGTGGACTTGGCCCTGGCTGCACTCCCCAGAGGCATCACCGCCCTCGCCAGTAGTCAGAATAGAGTACCGGTTGGAGAGCGGGATAGCCTCAGGGGACTCCTGCACTACCTGCCTCGCCATACTCTTGTGTGTGACAGTCACCTATTCCCTATCGTCCTGTACCCTTTTAATCTGTGGGGTGACCAATGCCTGAAACGAGCTATCCACGTACCTCTCGTTCTCTCGGATGCTCTTCAGTGCCTCCAGTCCTCGCTCAAGCTCCGAGACTCGGCGCTCGAGTTGGAGGAGCTGGAGACACTTCCTGCACATGATGACTCATCCAGGCAAGTGAAGGATGTTCCATCACACTCCTGACTTGTGCCTTGTAGATGGTGGAAAGGCTTTGGGGAGTCAGGAGATGAGACATTCACCACAGAATACCTAGCCTCTGACCTGTTCTTGTTGCCACAGTATTTATTTGGCTGTTCCCGTTCAATTCCTGGTCAATGGTGACCCCCAGGATGTTGATGGTAGGGGATTCAGCAATGGTAATGCCATTGAATGTCAAGGGGCGGTGGTTAGACTCTCTCTTATTGGATATAGTCATTGTTTGCCACTTTTGTGGCACTAATGTTACTTGCCACTTATCAACCCAAGCCTGAATGTCGTTCAGGTCTTGTTGCATGTGGGCACAGACTACTTTATTATCTGAGGATTTGCGAATGGATCTGAACACTGTGTAATCATCAGCGAATATCCCCACTTCTGACCTTATGATGGAGACAAGGTCATTGATGAAGCAGCTCAAGATGGTTGCGCCTAGGACACTGCCCTGAGTAACTCGAGCAGCGATGCTCTGGGGCTGATATCATTGGCCTCCAACAATCACAACCATCTTCCTTTGTGCTGGGTATGACTCCACCCAGTGGAGAGGATTCTCCCTAATTCCCATTAAGTTCAATTTTACTAGGGGTCCTTGATGCCACACTCAGTCAAATGCTGCCTTGATGTCAAGGGCAGTCACTCTCACCTCACCTCTGGAATTCAGCTTTTTTGGCCATGTTTGGATCAAGGTTACAATGAGATCTGGAGCTGAGTTGTTAAGACGGAACCCACACTGAGCATCGGTGAGCAGGTTATTGGTGAGTAAGTGCCACTTGATAGCACTGTTGACGACGCCCTCAATCATTTTGCTGATGATTGAGATTAGGCTGATGGGATGGTAATTGGCTGGATTTCATTTGTCCCGCTTTTTGTGGACAGGACATTCCTGGGCAATTTTCCACATTGTCAGGTAGATGCCAGTGTTGTAGCTGTACTGGAACAGCTTGGCTAGAGGCACAGCTAGTTGTGGAGCCCAAGTGTTCAGCAGGACAGCCGGGATGTTGTTGGGGCCCGTAGCCATTGCTGCATCCAGCGCACTCATCTGTTTCTTGATATCACGTGGAGTGAATCACAGTGTTATAAAACATTGGTTAGGCCCCAGCTGGAGTATTGTGGACAATCCTGGGCACCACACTTTAGGAAGGATGAGGGTGCAGAGGATACTTACAAGAATGATACAGGGATGTGGAACTTCAGTTATGTGGAGAGACGAGATAAACTCGGGTTGTTCTCCTTCGAGCAGAGAAGGTAAAGTGGAGATCTTGAAGGTTTTAATAGAGTAAATGATAGAGATACTGTTTCCAGTGGTAGAAGGGTCGGTAACCAGAGGACACAGATTTAAGGTAATTGGCCAAAGAACCAGAGGCGACATGAGGAAAAATATTTTACCCGTTGAGTTGTTATGATCTGGAATGCTTGGCTTGAAAGATCGGTGGAAAAAGATTCAATAATAAGTTTCAAAAGGGATTTGACTAAATACTTGAAAAGAAAATATTTGCTGGGCTTTGGGGAAAGAACAGTGGAGTGGGACTAATTGGATAGCTCTTTCAAAGAGCCGGCACATATACGATGGGCCGAATGGGCATAATATCTGTTTCCCTATAACACAAGAGATCCAGGTGTGAACATTTTTATGATGGATAGAAAAATAAAACTGTAAATGCTGAAAAATGTGAACTGAAACAGAAATTATCAATAATAAACTGAATGCATGATCAAAGGTCACAGTCACTTTATTAACTTATTTTTCTCTTTCAGATGCTTTGTATTTCCAGCATTTTCTACTTTTACTTCATATTTTAATGGTATAGTATGTTGTTTTATCTAAAGTCTTGGGAATCATGGTTCCACACATCTGCTTCTCTAAGAATTGGGAGTTTCACTTGTTGAACATACAAGCAGCTTATGACATTAAGAAAAATGTAGCAGAAATGTGGTTACTTCCTGTCGTGACTGATTCCATTGTGCACAATCGTCATGGGTTTGGATGTGGCTGCTAAGGTGATAGTCATTATGAACTGAAACCATAGATCGTGACTCAACTCCTAAATCCAAAACAGTAATCATCATCATCACAGGCAGTCCCTTGGAATCGAGAAAGATTTGCTTCCACTCTTAAAATGAGTCCTTAGGTGGCTAAACAGTCCAATACAAGAACCACAATCCCTGTCACAGGTGGGACAGATAGTCGTTGAGGGAAGGGGTGGGTGGGACTGGTTTGCCACACTCTCTTTCCGCTGCCTGCGCTTGATTTCTGCATGCTCTCGGCGATGAGACTCGAGGTGCTCAGCGCCCTCCTGGATGCACTTCCTCCACTTAGGGCGGTCTTTGGCCAGGGACTCCCAGGTGTCAGTGGGGATGTTGCACTTTGTCAGGGAGGCTTTGAGGGTGTCCTCTTTCTCTTCCACCTTTGCTCGTTTGCGGTGAAGGAGTTCCAAATAAAGTGCTTGCTTTGGGAGTCTCGTGTTTGGCATGCGAACGATGTGGCCTGCCCAGCGAAGCTAATCAAGTGTGGTCTGTGTTGCAATGCTGGGGATGTTGGCCTGGTCGAGGATGCTAATGTTGGTGCGTCTGTCCTCCCAGGGGATTTGTAGGATTTTGTGGAGGCATTGTTGGTGGTGTTTCTCCAGCGACTTGAGGTGTCTACTGTACATGATCCATGTCTCTGAGCCATTCAGGAGGGCGGGTATTACTACAGCCCTGTAGACCATGAGTTTGGTGGCAGATTTGAGGGCCTGGTGTTTGAACACTCTTTTCCTCAGGTGGCCGAAGGCTACACTGGCACACCGGAGGCGGTGTTGAATCTCGTCGTCAATGTCTGCTCTTGTTGATAAGAGGCTCCCGAGGAATGGGAAATGGTCCACGTTGTCCAGGGCCGCACCGTGGATCTTGATGACTGGGGAGCAGTGCTGTGTGGCGAGGACAGGCTGGTGGAGGACCTTTGTCTTCCGGATGTTTAGCGTAAGGCTTTCTTACGCCTCAGTAAATACGTTGACTATGTCCTGTAGTTCAGCCTCTGTATGTGTGCAGATGCAGGCGTCGTCCGTGTACTGTAGCGTGACGATAGAGGTTGGGGTGGTCTTGGACCTGGCCTGGAGACGGCGCAGGTTGAACAGGTTCTCCTTTGATGGAGTGGTCTACGGGCTTGTAACACTTCTAATAGTGAGTCGTATTCAACATAAACTTCCCACTTTTCTAAAATTCCTGGCTTCGTTATCAATGGTTCTACCTTTTGTTTTGGGTCCCATCTGGGATGCTAATTTGTTGGGTAATAAATCTAAATCTGTCATGATAGTAGGACATCACTTGTTCAATATTAACCTGATATTAATCCGAAGCAAATGCTCTATGCGGAGCTCTTTCATGACAAACGACCCAAAGGTGGACAGTGGAAAAGTTACAAGAACACCCTCAAAGCCTCCCTGATAAAGTGCGACATCACCACTGACACCTGGGAGTCTTTGGCCGAAGACCGCCCTAGGTGGAGAAAGTGCATCCGGGAGGGCATTGAGCTCTTCGAATCTCGACGCCGAGAACGTGAAGAGGTCAAGTGCAGGCAGCGGAAGGAGCGTGCGATAAACCAGTCCCACTCAACCCTTCCCTCGGCGAATATCTGTCCCACCTGTGACAGAGTCTGCGTCTCTCATATTGGATTGTTCAGCCACCAAAGAACTCACTTCAGGAGTGGAAGCAAGTCTTCCTCGATTCTGAGGGACTGCCTATGATGATGATGATGATGATAGATCATCGATCTGTGAAGGTTTAGACAAAGGGATCCCAAGTACAGAAAAGGCAGAAACATAGAGGAACTTTCCTTTCCTTTACCTTTCTATATGTAATGCTCATTCGATTACAAACTTGGGTACATTCATTTCACAACTTAATAAACAGAGAATCTCACAATAGTACTGATTTAGTCATAAGGGAAGTATTCTTTCTTCGCTCTTCCTTCAGTGTTAGTTGGTCGTCTCCCCTGAGGCATTTGAATGTCCCTCCCTTCAGAGGATCTGGAGCTTGGCTGCTCTCCAGTTGGACAGTTAGCTCTATTGATGGTCCATTTATTCATAACAAAGTTCTGCCAACCTAGACAGTCTTATCTCAGCAAATGTACTCATTTAGCATTTTCAACAATGGGACTCAATTTATCTCAGACTCAATGGGACTCAATTTAAATGATCCTTCTCTCCAGGTTCTGATGACCTGAAGCTTAACCCTGTTTCTCTCTCCACAGATGCTGCCTAACCTGCTGAGTGTTTCCAGCATTTTCTGTTTTTACTCCTATTCCTTGTTAGTCTTTCTCAAGATTGCTTTAACTGAATTCACAGCTCTGTTAATTAGTTTTCTTTTCCAATGCTGTTTCTAAACATCTTTTTATTTCATTGGGGTTAGCAGTTTCTTGGATTCCTGAGTAACAGCACAAAGAATACAAGCACTCGTTCTTATAGTTCACAACTGGCTTTAAATAATTCAGTAATATTAAGAAAATCTAAAATACAACTACTTTAGGTGATACAAAACACAGTACAAAATACAATTGTAGATCACAACACATGGCTGAGATGGCAGCAACACCCACCCAGTAGTCTGGGCACCCCTGCAGTCTGCTTTGCAGGGAGCTGGATAGAGAGCAGCACTATTCATAGAATCATAGAATGATAAGAACATAAGAACATAAGAAATAGGAGCAGGAGTAGGCCATAAGGCCCCTCGAGCCTGCTCCGCCATTCATTAAGATCATGGCTGATCTGATCATGGACTCAGCTCCACTTCTCCGCCCGCTCCCCATAACCCCTTATCCCCTTATCGTTTAAGATACAGCACTGAAGGAAGCCATTCAGCCCATCTTGCCCGTGCTGGCTCTTTGATAAAGCTAGCCAATCCACTCTCCTGCTCTTTCCCTATACCCTGCAAATTTAACTAATTCAAGTATTTATCCAATTTCCTTTTGAAAGTTATTAATGAATCTTCCTTTCAGGCAGTGCATTCCAGATCATAATGACGAGCTGCATAAAAAAATTCTCCTCATCTTGCCTCTGGTTCCTTTGCCAATTATCTTAAATCTGTGTCCTCTGGTTATTGACTCTTCTGCCAGTGGAAACTATTTCTCCTTATGGCCTCCTTTGCTGTATCATTGCATGATTCCATGAACAGTGCTGCTTTCTAACCAGCTCGTTATTTACTCTATCAAAACCCTTCAAGATTTTGAAGACCTCTATTAAATCTCATGTTGAACCTCTCTGCTCTAAGGAGAACAACCCAAGCTTCTCTAGTCTCTCCACGTAACTGAAGCCCCGCATCTCTGATACCATTCTAGTAAATCTCCTCTGCACCCTCTCTGAGGCCTTGACATATTTCCTAAAGTGCGGTATACAGAATTGTACACAATACTGCAGCTGAGGCCTAACCAGTGTTTTATAAAGGTTTAGCATGACTTGCTTTTGTACTCTATACCTCTGTTGTGTCAAGCAGTAGATGGAGTCATCATAGGCAGTCCCTTGAAATCGAGGAAGACTTGATTCCACTCTAAAAGTGAATTATCAGGTGACTGTACAGTCCAATACGGGAATTACAGTCTCTGGCACAGGTGGGACAGACAGTGGTTGAAGGAAAGTGGACAAAACCAAGGGCAACCTCCCCTGGGAAGCACCCAGGTCCAGCGGACTACCCGATCATGTAGCCTGCGCCTCCGAGACCAATGTGATGCCCCAGGGAGCGTGGCCACACATAGAGGGAGCATACCCACTGTAGGGCCAGTGATCAATGGATGGCACAGGCACCACCACTGGCACCCTGCCCCAGATCGGCCTTACCTCACCGGGAGCAAGAGGCCAGCACCCTCCAGCCCTCCTGACAGGGCCTGGGGCGACCAGGCTCCCACCACCCTGCAGCCTTCAAAGGAGGACAGGGAGGCCACACATTCCTGTGGCTCTGCCCACCACTAGGCAGCAGCAAAGGCACTGAGGCTCAGCCAGGCGAGCGAATCGAGCCTACCCAGCTGGCAGGAGGCGCAGCACTGCCATCAGACAACCCGGACACAGTCCGGGCACTCTGGAACTAGCGTCCTCACCCACCTGCACCTACACACCAGGGGCAAGACTGTAATACCATGTATGTATCTTACCTGTAATATGTACTTGTTCCACTACTGCTGAACCCAAACAGGGATATAACGAATCCTATTTTTTATTCTCTGTACATGTATGCCAAGGCAGATGTCGAGCCACACACATGGTCTATGGGGGGTGGGGGCGGTGGAAATGGATGTATGTAGCCATGGACACACATGGATCACATCCAGAACCCACACAACCCCCACTGCAATCTTCAACCGTCCACTGCTGACAATTTCCCAATGTTGTGGCAAAAAGGACTTAGGGGGGTCTACAGGGAGAGAGCCATTCCCAAGCACAGACAAATTGCAAGGGCTTTGGGCACTCAAGTCGAGGGCCAGAGCACACAGTGCAAAGGCCAGTGGCACAAGACAAGGGGGAGTGATGTTGTGTATGTATAATGTATGTACAGTTACATTAGACCATTGAATGTATCCTCACACTGTATACACTATACCTGTACCACCAGAGGTAGAGTAGTCTGGTTTTCCGCACGCTCCTTCTGCTGTCTGCGTTTGGTTTCTGCATGCTCTCGGCAACGAGACTCGAGGTGTTCAGTGCCCTCCCAGATGCTCTTCCTCCACTTCGGGCAGTCGTGGGCCGGGGATTCCCAGGTGCCAGTGGGGATGTTGCATTTTATCAAGGAGGCTTTGAGGGTGTCCTTGAAACATTTCTTCTGCCCACCTGGGGCTCGCTTGCCGTGTAGGAATTTTGATTAGAGCGCTTGCTTTGGGAGTCTTGTGTCAGGCATGCAGACGATGTGGAGCTGGTCGAGTGTGGTCAGTGCTTTGATGCTGGGGATGTTGGCCTGATCGAGAACACAGACGTTGGTGCGTCTATCCTCCCAGTGGATTTGCAGGATCTTGCAGAGGCAGCGCTGGTGATACTTCTCCAGCGCTTTGAGGTGTCTACTGTATATGGTCCACGTCTCTGAGCCATGAGAATCCTCCTCAACCGTCTTCTCTCTGTGGCTGAAGAGCTCCTCCCAGAGTCACAATGCGGATTCCGTCCACGAAGGGGTACAACGGACATGATCTCCACCGTGCGACAACTACAAGAGAAATGCAGGGAACAGCACCAACCCTTGTAAATGACATTCTTTGACCTCACAAAGGCCTTTAACATTGTCAACCGTGAGGGACTATGGAGCATCCTCCCCTGCCCCCAAAAGTTTGTCACCATCCTCCACCTGCTCCACGACGACATGCAAGTAGGTGGAGTAACAGGGGACTGATGGTACTGAAATAGGCGGAGGGTGGTTAACTGTGAGGCTTCTCCTTTCATTCCAAGTACATAAGAATTAGGAACAGGAGTAGGCCATCTAGTCCCTCGAGCCTGCTCCGCCATTCAACAAGATCATGGCTGATCTGGCCGTGGACTCAGCTCCACTTACCCGCCCGCTCCCCGTAACCCTTAATTCCCTTATTGGTTAAAAATCTATCTATCTGTGACTTGAATATATTCAATGAACTAGCCTCAACTGCTTCCTTGGGCAGAGAATTCCACAGATTCACAACCCTCTGGGAGAAGAGATTCCTTCTCAACTCGGTTTTAAATTGGCTTCCCCGTATTTTGAGGCTGTGCCCCCTAGTTCTAGTCTCCCCGACCAGTGGAAACAACCTCTCTGCCTCTATCTTGTCTATCCCTTTCATTATTTTAAATGTTTCTATAAGAGCACCCCTCATCCTTCTGAACTCCAACGAGTAAAGACCCAGTCTACTCAATCTATCATCATAAGGTAACCCCCTCATCTCCGGAATCAGCCTCGTGAATCGTCTCTGTACACCCTCCAAAGCTAGTATATCCTTCCTTAAGTAAGGTGACCAAAACTGCACGCAGTACTCCAGGTGCGGCCTCACCAATACCCGATACAGTTGCAGAAGGACCTCCCTGCTTTTGTACTCCATCCCTCTTGCAATGAAGGCCAACATTCCATTCGCCTTCCTGATTACCTGCTGCACCTGAAAACTAACTTTTTGGGATTCATGCACAAGGACCCCCAGGTCCCTCTGCACCGCAGCATGTTGTAATTTCTCCCCATTCAAATAATATTCCCTTTTGCTGTTTTTTTTCCCAAGGTGGATGACCTCACACTTTCTGACATTGTATTCCATCTGCCAAACCTTAGCCCATTCGCTTAACCTATCTAAATCTCTTTGCAGCCTTTCTGTGTCCTCTACACAACCCGCATGCCCTACTTGGTTACCTGCAGTGTGCAGGTGACCCTTAGGTCTCCACCAGGCTTGTCTCCACAATACACTGCAGGTAACCAAGTATAAAAGGGAGCTCACCTCACTGTATCTTCATTCAGGAGCTGCAATAAATAAACAGTTCAAGTACGATACCGTACCTCGTGGAGTCATTACCAGAGTGCTTACAGACACAACATTAAGGAATAAGTTGGTATTGTCTAGAAAGGTCTTCATTTTTAGTCTTTCGAATTAAAAAATGGTTTTGCAGTTTCAGCACTTGATTTTTTTAATATTTCAAAATATACTTTATTCATATAAAAATTTGTACAGTACATTCAAAAGCAGTTCAGTCCATTTAGCTGCGGTCAGCAATCTCATACACTACATTTGGGTGCTGACGGCAGTTCCGTTCGATACATTTCCTTGCTTTTCAGTTCAAGTATTCAACACTTGATGCAGAATGGTGCTGGTTGTTTACAGTTAATGATGGAGGCTGTTTTCACAAATATACAACCCCCTTCCGCCCACCCCTACCTTTGTCAGCAAATGGCTCATTTGAAGACAGATGATGGGAATCAACCACAAGCCCCTCGGCAGTTGCTGAAGACATTTGCATGGGCCTCTCCTGAGCCAATAACAACTGTGTTCCTACCACAGAATAGGAATTCCCCCCTCCCCCGACTACACAACCGTTTCTGCATGCCCTACTTGGAATGAAAGGAGAAGCCTCACAGTTAACCACCCTCTGCCTATTTCAGTACCATCAGTCCCTTGTTACTCCACCTACTTGCATGTCGTCGTGGAGCAGGCAGAGGATGGTGACAAACTTTTGAGGCTAGGGGAGGATGCTCCATAGTCCCTCACGGTTGACAGTGTTAAAGGCCTTTGTGAGGTCAAAGAATGTCATTTACAAGGGTTGGTGCTGTTCCCTGCATTTCTCTTGTTATTGTCGCACGGTGGAGATCATGTCCGTTGTACCCCTTCGTGGATGGAATCCGCATTGTGACTCTGGGAGGAGCTCTTCAGCCACAGAGAGAAGACGGTTGAGGAGGATTCTCATGGCTCATATACAGTAGACACCTCAAAGCGCTGGAGAAGTATCACCAGCGCTGCCTCTGCAAGATCCTGCAAATCCACTGGGAGGATAGACGCACCAACGTCAGTGTTCTCGATCAGGCCAACACCACAGCATCAAAGCACTGACCACACTCGACCAGCTCCACATCGTCTGCATGCCCGACACAAGACTCCCAAAGCAAGCGCTCTAATCAAAATTCCTACACGGCAAGCGAGCCCCAGGTGGGCAGAAGAAATATTTCAAGGACACCTCAAAGCCTCCTTGATAAAATGCAACATCCCCACTGGCACCTGGGAATCCCCGGCCCACGACTGCCCGAAGTGGAGGAAGAGCATCTGGGAGGGCACTGAACACCTCGAGTCTCGTTGCCGAGAGCATGCAGAAACCAAACGCAGACAGCAGAAGGAGCGTGCGGAAAACCAGACTACTCTACCTCTGGTGGTACAGGTATAGTGTATACAGTGTGAGGATACATTCAATGGTCTAATGTAACTGTACATACATTATACATACACAACATCACTCCCCCTTGTCTTGTGCCACTGGCCTTTGCACTGTGTGCTCTGGCCCTCGACTTGAGTGCCCAAAGCCCTTGCAATTTGTCTGTACTTCGGAATGGCTCTCTCCTTATAGACCCCACTAAGTCCTTTTTGCCACAACATTGGGACGGTGGACGGTTGAAGATTGCAGTTGGGGTTGTGTGGGTTCTGGATGTGATCCATGTGTGTCCATGGCTACATACATCCATTTCCACCGCCCCCACCCCCCCCACCCCCCATAGACCATGTGTGTGGCTCGACATCTGCCTTGGCATACATGTACAGAGAATAAAAAATAGGATTCGTTATATCCCTGTTTGGGTTCAGCAGTAGTGGAACAAGTACATATTACAGGTAAGGTACATACATGGTATTACAGTCTTGCCCCTGGTGTGTAGGTGCAGGTGGGTGAGGACGCTAGTTCCAGAGTGCCCGGACTGTGTCCGGGTTGTCTGATGGCAGTGCTGCGCCTCCTGCCAGCTGGGTAGGCTCGGTTCGCTCGCCTGGCTGAGTCTCAGTGCCTTTGCTGTTGCCTAGTGATGGGCAGAGCCACAGGAATGTGTGGCCTCCCTGTCCTCCTTTGAAAGCTGCAGGGTGGTGGGAGCCTGGTCGCGCCAGGCCCTGTCAGGAGGGCTGGAGGGTGCTGACCTCTTGCTCCCGGTGCTGGCCCTGATGGCCAGAGAGGTAAGGCCGATCTGGGGCAGGGTGCCAGTGGTGGTGCCTGTGCCGTCCGTTGATCGCTGGCCCTACAGTGGGTATGCTCCCTCTGTGTGTGGCCACGCTTCCTGGGGCATCACATTGGTCTCGGAGGCGCAGGCTACATGACCGGGTAGTCTGCTGGACCTAGGTGCTTCCCAGGGGAGGTTGCCCTTAGTTTTGTCGGCGTACATGTAGAACCTGGCATCGCACATCATTTCATCATGTACATTCATGATACATTGGCTCCGACCGCAATCAGCCGACTCGACATTGTTAGTTGTCTACAAATTCGCATTTGTCAATTACATCTTCGCATTTGTCAATGACATCTTTTCATGTACCCTACTGGCATCGCTGTTCAAAGGTACATTTAGATACTTGCATTTGTTAATTACATCTTTTTCATTAGTCCATCATAGGCAGTCCCTCGGAATCGAGGAAGACTTGCTTCCATTTCCAAAGTGAGTTGTCTGTTGGCTGAACAGTCCAATACGAGAGCCACAGACCCTGTCACAGGTGGGACAGACAATCATCGAGGGAAGGGGTGGGTGGGGCTGGTTTGCCGCGCGCTCCTTCCGCTGTCTGCGCTTGACCTCTTCGTGCTCTTTGCGTTGAGACTCGAAGAACTCAACGCCCTCCCGGATGCACTTTCTCCACCTCGGGCAGTCTTCGGCCAGGGTCTCCCAGGTGTCAGTGGTGATGTTGCACTTTACCAGGGAGGCTTTGAGGGTATCCTTGTAATGTTGCCGCTGCCCATCTTTGGCTCGTTTAGTATCACCGGCATTGCTGTACAAAGAGTGGAACTGTCCCTTTAATTGTGCTGGGTTGCGGGTCTCCTTTAAGAGGGCCTTGCAATCTTTACCCCAATCCGATTCGCTGCTCGGCATCACGTGTTGCTCCCTCAACGCTGCCCCTCGTGGTCTGGTCACGGCCATCTTGATTTTAGGTGCTTCACCTCGTGGTGCGGGTGCCATCTTCTCTCTCTCCATGAAGTAGGCTGCAGTGATCCTTTTCTACCCAGGTTCTGCCACGGAAGCCGGGAATTTACCTTCTGCGCCGATCTTCTTCCTTCGGAGTTTTGCCACTGGAGCCCGGAAGGTGAGGTCTGGTCGTTTGGGTTGGATCATCTCGCCGTTGAGTTGTGCGGTCTGTGTCGTCGCCACGCAGTCGACTCGGACGGTAGGATCTTCAGGTGCTGAGATGGATCCAAATTTAGGGCCGCGTAGGACGTCGATTGCCAGGTCCTGGAGGCTTTCCCAGCTCCAACAGATTTGAATTTGTTTCATCCATCTTCTTCCGAGCAGCGTTGGACCATCCCCAGCAACGATCCACAAAGGTAGCTTGTGCATCGCGCCGCCATGGGATACCTGGACATCCACGCTGCCAACGACTGAGATGGTGTCATTTGTGTGTGAGCAGCTTCACCTGGATCGGGAGCATTTTAGGTCGTTCGGTGGGATTGTCCTAGATTTTCTCGAAGGCCGCCTGATTCATCAGCGATTGGCTCGCCCCTGTGTCGACCTCCATCGAGACTGGAACACCGTTGATTTCGACTTCCATTTTCAATGTGGAATTCTCGGTGGAGCAGGTAAACATTCCGTACACCTCTTCCTGGGGCTGAGCTGCCTCATTGACTCTCTCTTCGTCTTCATCAGCGCTGGAGCCCGGGTGATCGGCCAACTCTTCAGCGACTCGGTGAGTAAAATTTCTTCTACACATTCGCTGGAGATGGCCTTTAGTGTTGCACCCTTTGCAAGTATAGTCTCTGTATCGGCACTGGTGGGCCTGTGATTTCCTCCACAGCACCAGCATGGGGCTGGCCGGTTGGCCCCATGTGGCGGACTCAGGGTTGCGGGACTCGGGGTAGCAACCTTGCCTCTGAAAGGTGCTAGTCAGTTCACACTACTTGCCGGGTAAGAGTCCTGGGGGTGAGTCATCATCCTCTTAGAATCGCAGGCCGAGGCCATCAATGCCTGGCTGACGTTGATTGCCTTCAGCAGGGTGACCATGGTGTCCGCAGAGAGCAGCCTGTGGAGGAGGCCTTCATGGATTCCAATAAAGATGTCCCTCAATGCTTCGGTGAGGTGGTCGCCAAAATCACACAGTGCAGCCAATCGTCTCAGGTCTGCAGCATATTTTGCAATTCCTTGACCTTCGGGCCGCTGGTGTGTATATAACCAGTGTCTGGCTGTGAGGATGCTCTCTTTAGGTTTGAGCTGTTCCTGTATCATCGTTACGAGTTCCGCGTATGTTTTGGTTGTTGCCTTCGCTGGGGTTAGCAAGTCCCTGACAAGGACATCGACGGTGGGCCCACAACTGCTGAGCAGGATATCTCTGCGCTTATCAGCCAGCGAGGTCGGGTTGTCTCCCGTCAGGTCGTTCGCAATGAAAAAATGTTCGAGCCTTTCCACAAAGACATCCCAATCTTCCCCATCAGCGAACTGTTGACAGTTGCTAAGGTTAGCCATTTTGCGCGTGGAAATTCGTAATCCCGTCGCCAGTTGTTGTGTCTGTAAGCTCTCTATAATGACTCCACGAGGTAAGGCATCGAATTGAACTGCTGTGACCTTAGTCCATTTATTGAGGTGAGCTCCCTTGTATACTTGGTTACATAGAAACATAGAAACGTAGGCCATTTGGCCCTTCGAGCCTGCACCACCATTCAATAAGATCATGGCTGTTCATCCACCTCAGTACCCCTTTCCTGCTTTCTCTCCATACCCCTTGATCCCTTTAGCCATAAGGGCCATATCTAACTCCCTCTTGAATATATCCAATGAACTGGCATCAACAATTCTCTGCGGTAGGGAATTCCACAGGTTAACAACTCTCTGAGTGAAGAAGTTGCTCCTCATCTCAGTCCTAAATGGCTTACCCCTTATCCTTAGACTGTGTCCCCTGGTTCTGGACTTTCCCAACATCAGGAACATTCTTCCCGCATCTAACCTATCCCGTCCCGTCGGAATTTTATATGTTTCTATTTAATCCCCTCTCATCCTTCTAAACTCCAATGAATAAAGGCCCTGTCGATCCAATCTCTCCTCATATGTCAGTCCAGCCATCCCTGGAATCAGTCTGGTAAACCTTCGCTGCACTCCCTCAATAGCAAGAATGTCCTTCCTCAGATTAGGAGACCAAAACTGAACACAATATTCCAGGTGAGGCCACACCAAGGCCCTGTACAACTGCAGTAAGTGTCTTAATGCAAGGAGTATCCGCAATAAGGTGGATGAATTAATTGTGCAAATAGATGTTAACAAATATGATGTGATTGGGATTACGGAGACGTGGCTCCAGGATGATCAGGGCTGGGAACTCAACATTCAGGGGTATTCAACATTCAGGAAGGATAGAATAAAAGGAAAAGGAGGTGGGGTAGCATTGCTGGTTAAAGAGGAGATTAATGCAATAGTTAGGAAAGACATTAGCTTGGATGATGTGGAATCTATATGGGTAGAGCTGCAGAACACCAAAGGGCAAAAAACGTTAGTAGGAGTTGTGTACAGACCTCCAAACAGTAATAGGGATGTTGGGGAGGGCATCAAACAGGAAATTAGGGGTGCATGCAATAAAGGTGTAGCAGTTATAATGGGTGACTTTAATATGCACATAGATTGGGCTAGCCAAACTGGAAGCAATACGGTGGAGGAGGATTTCCTGGAGTGCATAAGGGATGGTTTTCTAGACCAATATGTTGAGGAACCAACTAGGGGGGAGGCCATCTTAGACTGGGTGTTGTGTAATGAGAGAGGATTAATTAGCAATCTCATTGTGCGAGGCCCCTTGGGGAAGAGTGACCATAATATGGTGGAATTCTGCATTAGGATGGAGAATGAAACAGTAATTTCAGAGACCATGGTCCAGAACTTAAAGAAGGGTAACTTTGAAGGTATGAGGCGTGAATTGGCTAGGATAGATTGGCGAATGATACTTAGGGGGTTGACTGTGGATGGGCAATGGCAGACATTTAGAGACCGCATGGATGAATGACAACAATTGTACATTCCTGTCTGGCGTAAAAATAAAAAAGGGAAGGTGGCTCAACCGTGGCTATCTAGGGAAATCAGGGATAGTATTAAAGCCAAGGAAGTGGCATACAAATTGGCCAGAAATAGCAGCGAACCTGGGGACTGGGAGAAATTTAGAACTCAGCAGAGGAGGACAAAGGGTTTGATTAGGGCAGGGAAAATGGAGTACGAGAAGAAGCTTGCAGGGAACATTAAGGCGGATTGCAAAAGTTTCTATAGGTATGTAAAGAGAAAAAGGTTGGTGAAGACAAACGTAGGTCCCCTGCAGTCAGAATCAGGGGAAGTCATAACGGGGAACAAAGAAATGGCAGACCAATTGAACAAGTACTTTGGTTCGGTATTCACTAAGGAGGATACAAACAACCTTCCGGATATAAAAGGGGTCAGAGGGTCTAGTAAGGAGGGGGAACTGAGGGAAATCTTTATTCGTCGGGAAATTGTGTTGGGGAAATTGATGGGATTGAAGGCCGATAAATCCCCAGGGTCTGATGGACTGCATCCTAGAGTACTTAAGGAGGTGGCCTTGGAAATAGCGGATGCATTGACAGTCATTTTCCAACATTCCATTGACTCTGGATCAGTTCCTATGGAGTGGACGGTAGCCAATGTAACCCCACTTTTTAAAAAAGGAGGGAGAGAGAAAACAGGGAATTATAGACCGGTCAGCCTGACCTCAGTAGTGGGTAAAATGATGGAATCAATTATTAAGAATGTCATAGCAGTGCATCTGGAAAATGGTGACATGATAGGTCCAAGTCAGCATGGATTTGTGAAAGGGAAATCATGCTTGACAAATCTTCTGGAATTTTTTGAGGATGTTTCCAGTAAAGTGGACAAAGGAGAACCAGTTGATGTGGTATATTTGGACTTTCAGAAGGCTTTCGACAAGGTCCCACACAAGAGATTAATGTGCAAAGTTAAAGCACATGGGATTGGGGGTAGTGTGCTGACGTGGATTGAGAACTGGTTGTCAGACAGGAAGCAAAGAGTAGGAGTAAACGGGTACTTTTCAGAATGGCAGGCAGTGACTAGTGGAGTGCCGCAAGGTTCTGTGCTGGGGCCCCAGCTGTTTACATTGTACATTAATGATTTAGACGAGGGGATTAAATGCAGTATCTCCAAATTTGCGGATGATACTAAGTTGGGTGGCAGTGTGAGCTGCGAGGAGGATGCTATTAGGCTGCAGAGTGACTTGGATAGGTTAGGTGAGTGGGCAAATGCATGGCAGATGAAGTATAATGTGGATAAATGTGAGGTTATCCACTTTGGTGGTAAAAACAGAGAGACAGACTATTATCTGAATGGTGACAGATTAGGAAAAGGGAAGGTGCAACGAGACCTGGGTGTCATGGTACATCAGTCATTGAAGGTTAGCATGCAGGTACAGCAGGCGGTTAAGAAAGCAAATGGCATGTTGGCCTTCATAGCGAGGGGATTTGAATACAGGGGCAGGGAGGTGTTGCTACAGTTGTACAGGGCCTTGGTGAGGCCACACCTGGAGTATTGTGTACAGTTTTGGTCTCCTAACTTGAGGAAGGACATTCTTGCTATTGAGGGAGTGCAGCGAAGGTTCACCAGACTGATTCCCGGGATGGCGGGACTGACCTATCAAGAAAGATTGGATCAACTGGGCTTGTATTCACTGGAGTTCAGAAGAATGAGAGGGGACCTCATAGAAACGTTTAAAATTCTGACGGGTTTAGACAGGTTAGATGCAGAAAGAATGTTCCCAATGTTGGGGAAGTCCAGAACCAGGGGTCACAGTCTGAGGATAAGGGGTAAGCCATTTAGGACCGAGATGAGGAGAAACTTCTTCACCCAGAGAGTGGTGAACCTGTGGAATTCTCTACCACAGAAAGTAGTTGAGGCCAATTCACTAAATATATTCAAAAGGGAGTTAGATGAAGTCCTTACTACTCGGGGGATCAAGGGTTATGGCGAGAAAGCAGGAATGGGGTACTGAAGTTTCATGTTCAGCCATGAACTCATTGAATGGCGGTGCAGGCTAGAAGGGCTGAATGGCCTGCTCCTGCACCTATTTTCTATGTTTCTATGTTTCTATGTTTCCCTGCTCCTATACTCAAATCCCCTAGCTATGAAGGCCAACATACCATTTGCCTTCTTCACCGCTTGCTGTACCTGCATGCCAACTTTCAATGACTGATGTACCATGACACCTAGGTCTCGTTGCACCTCCCCTTTTCCTAATCTGCCGCCATTCAGATAATATTCTGCCTTCCTGTTTTTGCCCCCAAAGTGGATAACCTCACATTTATCCACATTATACTGCATCTGCCATGCATTTGCCCACTCACCTAACCTGCAGTGTGCAGGTGACCTTTAGGTCTCCACCAGCAGCACCCTCTGTGTATACAGTGTGAGGATACATTCAGTGGTCTAATGTAACTGTACATACATTATACATACACAACACTTAAGACGTCCATAGCAGCTCTGGAAGCTGTGGTGCCAGGTTTTTCTGGGAGCAGTTTGTTCCTGAATTGCACCTGGAAATCTGAGTGCACAAGTCTCTGATATTCGTTTATGTGCAATTTACATTGCAGCACACTCATCAGCTGTAGGCAGAGCCTTGGTTACTATCTCAAAAAGGGTAGCCACCTCTGACAATATAGTACTCCCCCAGAGCAGCACTGAAATGGTTACCTGCTCAAATCGTGCAGTGGGTTTTGAACCCATGATATTCCTGACTGCTGAATCAAGACCCAAGCTGATACTTGACAGTTGTTTTATTGTACAAATTTGCCCTGATGTTTACTAGAAGAGAAAAAATTGTGTGAGAGTCTTTCTGTGCACACATTTTAAAAGAACTCAGAATACTGAGGTGCCGCTACAGTTGCTGGTATGACATTTGAGGCCTGGCTTAAATGCTAGCCACTCTTGTGGTCATAGCTCATGATTTGTAAAGATTGGGAGGTTTGTCATATCACGCCACTGATGCAGCAATCCACTATGGCTTGGTGTACTGTATACAGTTCAGGGGAGGATGCAGGAAACATTTAATTGTAGTATTGTCGTGCAACATGCCTTTCTAACAAAAAAAATCAAAATATTGTGGATGCTGGAAATTTAAATTCAAAACAGAAAATGCTGGAAACACTCAGTTGATCAGGCTCTCTGTGGAAAGTGATACAGAGTTAACGGGCCCATTATTTTTTGAGGAGTAAGCGGGCGGGGGGGGCAGTTTAACGGTCGGGAAACCCAGGAAGCAGGGGTTTCCCTCAGGTCCTGCCGAATTTGATGGGAGGAGATTGCAGGGAGGCGATCGCAGGTCATGGAAGATATCGGGAGGCCATTGGATCTTGGGAGGTGGGAGTGGGGGGGGGGGGATCTGATCATTGGGAGGTTAACAGGTTTGCTTGGGGGGAGGCACTCCTTATCCTCCTGGCCTACAAGCAGTGCTTGAAAAGCACTTAATTCTTTCATGCAGCAGTTCTCGCCTCCCTTCAGCTGCTGGGTTTCCCGAGGCCCAGGAAACACAGTCAGCCACTGTTAAATCTGGGACAGAGAAAAATATCTGAGGCATACTGCCTCATTAAAATATTTAAATAAGAGCCACACCTTCTGAGAGCGGTTTGATCATCCGCGCCTCTGGTTAAACCGGATGTGGGCAGGTTTGAGATAGGTTTTGGTTTGGGTTCGAAATTTTTAAATTTTATTTTCCTATCCAACACAAACCCAGCCATTTTGGGGGATTAAAATTACCCTCAACATTTCAGGTCAATAATCTTTTATCAGAAATGGAACAGCTTTTAAGCAACTACAGAGCCTGAGAAAAGGGGGGCAGGAAAAAAATGAGAGGTCTGTGATAGGGTGGACGGCAGGAGTGGTTAAATGAGAAAAGTGATGATGGTGCAAGGAAAAGGAGATGATGAGACAAGTATAGGAAATAAAATGGGTCCAGAAAAGGAGTACATGGCTACAGCATTCAGTATATTGAAGCTTATCACGCCAGTATTCTAAGAGATTTGGCAGCTTTGATGCCATGAACTTTAAGAGAGTTAATTTTAAAAATTAACATAGAATTGCATTTGGCATCAATGAAACCGTGCCACATAATATATTAACAGATTTTGATTTTCTTTTAGATAATGTCACGAATGCTGCTGTGAGAACGTACTGGCTGACACTTGTATTGGACACGGTTTACACTGTGCACATGACTGCCACAACAGCTGCAGGAGAAGGGGAAAAGGGAGCAGAGAGACCCATCGAACCAGGTAAGTAACTCAATGGGGGGACCTTTCACTCCCGGGGACGGGTGGGTTGGGGGCGGGTGGGGAGTTAAAAATTTAGATTTTTTTTTGATCGCCACCACAACCTGGCTCCAACTTTTTAACGGAGATGCATTTAGATGCCTTTGAGTAACCTACTCTCTGAAGGCGGGATTTTAATTCGTGCAGGCAGGCGGGTAGTTATCGTTGCAATTAACATCCTTAGGAAACGTTCCTGAGGTTTTTAAATTGAAATGAACAGGTTTGAATATGGAATATGATTATGTGCATGGATTTTTTGACTCTCTCTGCGGATGCACACTCAATCCGGTCACACATGCACACTGTCAAATGGTGCAGTGGCTCTGTCCTTCACCGCTATGGAGAGGGGATCGAAGGGGGGGGGCGGTGGGGAGAGAGTGGATTGATGGAGGTAGAGGGGTGGGGGAAGCGAGGATATCGAAGGGGGGAAGAGAGAGTGGATCGATGGAGGTAGAGGAGAGAGGATCGAGCGGGGGAGAGAGGATATTGAAGGGGGGAGAGGGGATTGAAGGGATGAAGGGAAGGGGATCGATGTGGGGGGAGGGAGAGGGGGATCGGGGAGAGGAGAGGATATCGAAGGGGGAAAAGGGTTCGAAGGGGGCGGAAGAGAGGAGAACAGATCAAAGGAGGAGGGGAGTAGAGATCGAAGGGGGGAGAGAGAGCAGAGAGGAGAGGGGTGAGACGGTCAGGAACACGGGAGAAGGTTAGGAACTTGGTGGGGCAATGGTCAGAAACTGCGAGGAGAAGGTCATGAACTGGGGAGGTGAGAAGGTCAGGAACCTGGGAAGACGAAGTCAGGAACTCGGGGGAGGGGGAAGGTCAGGAAGTTGGGGAGAGAAGGTCAGGAACTTGATGGGAGGGGCGGGGAGCACGGTGAGACCAATGGGGAGGGGGGAAGACTGTGATCCAGGTCTAAAGGAGCGGGGGATGAGAGCAAGAACATGATCCAGGTGGGAAGATATATCACGATCCCCCGCCCACTGTTAGGCCTGGATCTGATTCTTCCACTCCCACCCTCTTTACACCTACACCACGTTCCCCTCTCCTCCCCCCGACACTGACCCCCTCCACCATCCCCAGGCTGCAGCAGTTCAAGAAACATAGAAACATAGAAATTTACAGCGCCGAAGGAGGCCATTCCGACCCATCATGTTCACGCCGGCCGACAAAGAGCCACACGTCCCTTGGTCAGCAGCCCTAAAGGTTACGTATAAACCTATGAACAATGACGGAAAGGCAAAGTGCACCCAGCCCAACCATTCTGCCTCACCACAACTCCGACACCCCTTATACTAAAACATTCTACACTCCACCGAAGTCATGTGATCTCCTGGGAGAGGCAAAAACCAGATAAAAACCCAGGCCAATTTAGGGAGAAAAAATCTGGGAAAATTCCACTCCGACCCATCGAGGTGATTGAAACTAGTCCAGGAAATCACCCTGGCCGTATTCTAGTCCCTTCAGTACTGGCTCTGTTGCACAGGAGGGCAGGAAAAAGAGTGGGAGAGCGATAGTGATAGGGGATTCAATTGTAAAGGGAATAGATAGGCGTTTCTGCGGCCGCAACCGAGACTCCAGGATGGTATGTTGCCTCCCTGGTGCAAGGGTCAAGGATGTCTCAGAGCGGGTGCAGGACATTCTAAAAAGGGAGGGAGATCAGCCAGTTGTCGTGGTGCACATTGGTACCAACGACATAGGTAAAAAAAGGGATGAGGTCCTACGAAACGAATTTAAGGAGCTAGGAGCTAAATTAAAAAGTAGGACCTCAAAAGTAGTAATCTCGGGATTGCTACCAGTGCCACGTGATAGTCAGAGTAGGAATCGCAGGATAGCGCAGATGAATACGTGGCTTGAGCAGTGGTGCAGCAGGGAGGGATTCAAATTCCTGGGGCATTGGAACCGGTCTGGGGGAGGTGGGACCAGTACAAACCGGACGGTCTGCACCTGGGCAGGACCGGAACCAATGTCCTGGGGGAGTGTTTGCTCGTGCTGTTGGGGAGGATTTAAACTAATATGGCAGGGGGATGGGAACCAATGCAGGGAGACAGAGGGAAACAAAAAGGAGGCAAAAGCAAAAGACAGAAAGGAGATGAGGAAAAGTGGAGGGCAGAGAAACCCAAGGCAAAGAACAAAAAGGGCCACTGTACAGCAAAATTCTAAAAGGACAAAGGGTGTTAAAAAAACAAGCCTGAAGGCTTTGTGTCTTAATGCAAGGAGTATCCGCAATAAGGGGGATGAATTAACTGTGCAAATAGATGTTAACAAATATGATGTGATTGGGATTACGGAGACGTGGCTCCAGGATGATCAGGGCTGGGAACTCAACATCCAGGGGTATTCAACATTCAGGAAAGATAGAATAAAAGGAAAAGGAGATGGGGTAGCATTGCTGGTTAAGGAGGAAATTAAGGCAATAGTTCGGAAGGACATTAGCTTGGATGATGTGGAATCTATATGGGTAGAGCTGCAGAATACCAAAGGGCAAAAAACGTTATTGGGAGTTGTGTACAGACCTCCAAACAGTAGTAGTGATGTTGGGGAGGGCATCAAACATGAAATTAAGGGTGCGTGCAATAAAGGTGCAGCAGTTATAATGGGTGACTTTAATATGCACATAGATTGGGTTAACCAAACTGGAAGCAATACGGTGGAGGAGGATTTCCTGGAGTGCATAAGGGATGGTTTTTTAGACCAATATATCGAGGAACCAACTAGGGGGGACGCCATCTTAGAATGGGTGTTGTGTAATGAGAGAGGATTAACTAGCAATCTCGTTGTGCGAGACCCCTTGGGGAAGAGTGACCATAATATGGTGGAATTCTGCATTAGGATGGAGAATGAAACAGTTAATTCAGAGACCATGGTCCAGAACTTAAAGAAGGGTAACTTTGAAGGTATGAGGCGTGAATTGGCTAGGATAGATTGGCGAATGATACTTAAGGGGTTGACTGTGGATGGGCAATGGCAGACATTTAGAGACCGTATGGATGAACTACAACAATTGTACATTTCTGTCTGGCGTAAAAATAAAAAAGGGAAGGTGGCTCAACCGTGGCTATCAAGGGAAATCAGGGATAGTATTAAAGCCAAAGAAGTGGCATACAAATTGGCCAGAAATGGCAACGAACCCGGGGACTGGGAGAAATTTAGAACTCAGCAGAGGAGGACAAAGGGTTTGATTAGGGCAGGGAAAATGGAGTACGAGAAGAAGCTTGCAGGGAACATTAAGACGGATTGCAAAAGTTTCGATAGATATGTAAAGAGAAAAAGGTTAATAAAGACAAATGTAGGTCCCCTGCAGTCAGAATCAGGGGAAGTCATAACGGGGAACAAAGAAATGGCGGACCAATTGAACAAGTACTTTGGTTCGGTATTCACTGAGGAGGACACAAACAACCTTCCGGATATAAAAGGGGTCGGAGGGTCTAGTAAGGAGGAGGAACTGAGGGAAACCCTTATTAGTCGGGAAATTGTGTTGGGGAAATTGATGGGATTGAAGGCCGATAAATCCCCAGGGCCTGATGGACTGCATCCCAGAGTACTTAAGGAGGTGGCCTTGGAAATAGCGGATGCATTGACAGTCATTTTCCAACATTCCATTGACTCTGGATCAGTTCCTATGGAGTGGAGGGTAGCCAATGTAACCCCACTTTTTAAAAAAGGAGGGAGAGAGATAACAGGAAATTATAGACCGGTCAGCCTGACATCGGTAGTGGGTAAAATGATGGAATCAATTATTAAGGATGTCAAAGCAGTGCATTTGGAAAGAGGTGATATGATAGGTCCAAATCAGCATGGATTTGTGAAAGGGAAATCATGCTTGACAAATCTTCTGGAATTTTTTGAGGATGTTTCCAGTAGAGTGGACAAGGGAGAACCAGTTGATGTGGTATATTTGGACTTTCAGAAGGCTTTCGACAAGGTCCCACACAAGAGATTAATGTGCAAAGTTAAAGCACATGGGATTGGGGGTAGTGTGCTGACATGGATTGAGAACTGGTTGTCAGACAGGAAGCAAAGAGTAGGAGTAAATGGGGACTTTTCAGAATGGCAGGCAGTGACTAGTGGGGTACCGCAAGGTTCTGTGCTGGGGCCCCAGCTGTTTACACTGTATATTAATGATTTAGACGAGGGGATTAAATGTAGTATCTCCAAATTTGCGGATGACACTAAGTTGGGTGGCAGTGTGAGCTGCGAGGAGGATGCTATGAGGCTGCAGAGCGACTTGGATAGGTTAGGTGAGTGGGCAAATGCATGGCAGATGAAGTATAATGTGGATAAATGTAAGGTTATCCACTTTGGTGGTAAAAACAGAGAGACAGACTATTATCTGAATGGTGACAGATTAGGAAAAGGGGAGGTGCAACGAGACCTGGGTGTCATGGTACATCAGTCATTGAAGATTGGCATGCAGGTACAGCAGGCGGTTAAGAAAGCAAATGGCATGTTGGCCTTCATAGCAAGGGGATTTGAGTACAGGGACAGGGAGGTGTTGCTACAATTGTACAGGGCCTTGGTGAGGCCACACCTGGAGTATTGTGTACAGTTTTGGTCTCCTAACCTGAGGAAGGACATTCTTGCTATTGAGGGAGTGCAGCGAAGGTTCACCAGACTGATTCCCAGGATGGCAGGACTGACCTATCAAGAAAGACTGGATCAACTGGGCTTGTATTCACTGGAGTTCAGAAGAATGAGAGGGGACCTCATAGAAACATTTAAAATTCTGACGGGGTTAGACAGGTTAGATGCAGGAAGAATGTTCCCAATGTTGGGGAAGTCCAGAACCAGGGGACACAGTCTAAGGATAAGGGGTAAGCCATTTAGGACCGAGATGAGGAGGAATTTCTTCACCCAGAGAGTGGTGAACCTGTGGAATTCTCTACCACAGAAAGTTGTTGAGGCCAATTCACTAAATATATTCAAAAAGGAGTTAGATGAAGTCCTTACTACTAGGGGAATCAAGGGTTATGGTGAGAAAGCAGGAATGGGGTACTGAAGTTGCATGTTCAGCCATGAACTCATTGAATGGCGGTGCAGGCTAGAAGGGCCGAATGGCCTACTCCTGCACCTATTTTCTATGTTTCTATGTTACCGTTATATCTGCACCGTCCATCAAGAGGTCATCCAGTCTAATCCCAATTACCAGCTCTAGGTCCGTAATCCTGCAGGTTACTGCACTTTAAGTGCCCATCCAGCCATCTTTTAAAAGTGGTGAGGGTTTCTGCATTCACCATTCTTCCAGGCAACGAGTTCCAGATCCCCACAACCCTCTGTGTAAAGAAGCACCCCCTCAAATCACCTCTAAACCTTCCACCAACCACCTTAAAACTATGCCCCCTCAATGGAAATAGACCCTTACTAGCCACTATGTCCAGGCCCCTCAATATTGTTTACACCTCAATGAGGTCTCCTCTCAACCTCCTCTGTTCCAATGAGAGCAAACCCAGCCTATCCAATCTGTCCTCATAACTAAGATTCTCAATTCCAGGCAGCATCCTAGTAAATCTCTTCTGCACCCTCTCTAGTGCAATCACGTCTTTCCTATAATACGGCGACCAGAACTGCATGCAATAATCCAGCTGTGGCCTAACTAACGTATTATACAATTTAAGCATAACCTCCCTGCTATTATATGCTATCCTCGGCCAATAAAGGCAAGCATTCCGTATGCCTTCTTAACCACCTTATCCACCTGGCCTGCTACTTTCAGGGATCTGTGGACAAGCACTCCAAGGTCCCTTTGTTCATCTACACTATTAAGTGGCCTGTCGCTTAATGTGTATACCCTTTCCTTATTAGCCCTCCAAAAGTGTATCACCTCACACTTCTCTGAATTAAATTCCATTTGCCACTGCTCTGCCCACCTGACTAGTAGATTGATATCCTACTGCAGCCCATGACTTTCCTCTTCATTGTCAACCACACAGCCAATTTTAGTGTCGTCTGCAAACTTCTTAATCATACTCTCTATATTCAAATCTAAATCATTGATATATACCACAAAAAACAAGGGTCCCAGTACTGAGCCCTGCGGAACTCCACTGGAAACATCCTTCCAGTCACAAAAACATCCATCAGTCATTACCCTTTGCTTCCTACCTCCAAGCCAATTTTGGATCCAACTTGACACTTTGCCTTGTATCCCATGGGCTTTAACCTTCATGACCAGTCTACCATGTGGGACCTTATCAAAAGCTTTGCTAAAGTCCATATATATTACATCATGTGCACTACCCTCATCGACCCTCTTGGTTACTTCCTCAAAAAATTAAATCGGATTAGTCAGACACGATCTTCCCTTAACAAATCTGTGCTGACTGTCCCTAATTAATCCTTGCCTTTCCAAATTCAGATTTATCCTGTCTTTCAGGATTTTTTCCAATAATTTTTCCACCACTGAGGTTAGGCTGACAGCCCTGTAATTACTCGGCCTATCCCTTTCTCCTTTCTTAAACAAGGGTACTACATTAGCAGTCCTCCAATCCTCTGGCATCATGCCCAGATCCAAAGGGGACTGGAAAGAAAGCAGCTCACTACAACCCTCTCAAGGGTAACTATGGATTGTCAATAAAGTAATTAATTTTAGAAAGTGAGAGTGTATTCTGTGTAATGTTCCCTGTAAGCTGTGTAGCTGTGCAGTGCTCCAGGGAACCCACACAGCCGGCGTGCTGGCTTTTCAATAGAAACACTGTGCATCCCATCTTCCACCCTCTATGTACTTGAGCTCATCCAAAACTCTGCAGCACGTATCCTAACATGCAACAATTCCCATTCATCCATTGCCCTTGTGCTCGTCGACCAACTTTGGCTCATGGTCCACAGACACCGTTCCCGCTAAGCTACGCGGCCGCACAGCTTTTGAATGGAAGATTTTGCACATGACACTTGTGAAGAACCCCACCAATGTGGCACAGGAGTGTTACAACGAGAGCCATATGACCATCAGGTGTAGTTGAACCACAGGATGTAGTTGAATCAGCAAATGTACTCTCATATCCTGACCTAGTCAGGTCATTGAACTGCTTCCTGTACTAAATCCAAGACTTTTTTACTCTTTCATGGGATGTGGGCGTCGCCAGCATTTATTGCCCACCCCTAATTGCTCTTGAGACGATGATGATGAGCCGACTTTTTGAAGCGTTGCCATTCGTCCGGTGAAGGAACTCCTGCAGTCATGTTCGGGAGGGAGTTTCAGGCTTTTGACCCAGCATCGATGAAGGAACGACAATACATTTCCAAGTCAGGATGGTGTGTGACTTGGAGGGGAACTTGCAGCTGATGGTGTTCCCATGAGCCTGCTGCCCTTGTTCTTCTAGGTGGTAGAGGTCATGGGTTACATAGAAACATAGAAAATAGGTGCAGGAGTGGGCCATTCGGCCCTTCGAGCCTGCACCACCATTCAATATGATCATGGCTGATCACTCACCTCAGTACCCCTTTCCCGCTTTCTCTCCATACCCCTTGATCCCTTTAGCCGTAAGGGCCATATCTAACTCTCTCTTGAATATATCCAATGAACTGGCATTAACAACTCTCTGCGGCAGGGAATTCCACAGGTTAACAACTCTCTGAGTGAAGAAGTTTCTCCTCATCTCAGTCCTAAATAGCCTGCCCCTTATCCTAAGACTGTGTCCCCTGGTTCTGGACTTCCCCAACATCGGAAACATTCTTCCCACGTCTAACCTGTCCCGTCCCGTCAGAATCTTATACGTTTCTATGAGATCCCCTCTCATCCTTCTAAACTCCAGTGTATAAAGGCCCAGTTGATCCAGTCTCTCCTCATTTGTCAGTCCAGCCATCCCTGGAATCAGTCTAGTAAACCTTCGCTGCACTCCCTCAATAGCAAGAATGTCCTTCCTCAGGTTAGGAGACCAAAACTGAACACAATATTCCAGGTGAGGCCTCACCAAGGGTCTGTACAACTGTAGTAAGACCTCCCTGCTCCTATACTCAAATCCTCTAGCTATGAAGGCCAACATGCCATTTGCCTTCTTCACCGCTTGCTGTACCTGCATGCCAACTTTCAATGACTGATGAACCATGACACCCAGGTCTCGTTGCACCTCCTGTTTTCCTAATCTGCCACCATTCAGATAATAATCTGCCTTGTGTTTTTGCTACCAAAGTGGATAACGTCACATTTATCCACATTATACTGCATCTGCCATGCATTTGCCCACTCACCTAACCTGTCCAAATCACCCTGCAGCCTCTTAACATCCTCCTCACCGCTCACACCACCACCCAGTTTAGTGTCATCTGCAAATTTGGAGATATTACACTCAATTCCTACATCCAAATCACTGATGTATATTGTAAAGAGCTGGGGTCCCAGCACTGAGTCCTGCAGCACTCCACTAGTCACTGCCACCCATTCCAAAAAGGACCCATTTATCTCGACTCTCTGCTTCCTGTCTGCCAACCAATTCTCTATCCACGCCAATACATTACCCCCACTACCATGCGCATTGATTTTGGACACCAATCTCTTATGTGGGACCTTGTCAAAGGCCTTTTGAAAGTCCAAATACACCACATCCACTGGTTCTCCCTTGTCCACTCTGCTAGTTACATCCTCAAAAAATTCCAGAAGATTTGTCAAGCATGATTTCCCTTTCACAAATCCATGCTGACGTGGACCGATCCTGTCACTGCTTTCCAAATGCGTTGCTATTTCATCCTTAATAATTGATTCCAATATTTTCCCCACTACTGATGTCAGGCTAACTGGTCTATAATTTCCTGTTTTCTCTCTCCCTCCTTTTTTAAAAAGTGGTGTTACATTAGCTACCCTCTAGTCCATAGGAACTGATCCAGAGTCGATAGAATGTTGGAAAATGATCACCAATGCATCCACTATTCCTCGGGCCACCTCCTTAAGTACTCTGGGATGCAGACAATCAGGCCCCAGGGATTTGACGGCCTTCAATCCCATCAATTTCCCGAACACAATTTCCTAATAAGGATATCCTTCAGTTCTTCCTTCTCACTAGACCCTCGGTCCCCTAGTACATCCGGAAGGTCATTTGTGTCTTCCTTCGTGAAGACAGAACCAAAGTATTTGTTCAATTGGTCTGCCATTTCTTTGTTCCCCATTATAAATTCACCTGAGTCCAACTGCAAGGGACCTACGTTTGTCTTCACTAATCTTTTTCTCTTCACATATCTATAGAAGCTTTTGCAGTCAGTTTTTATGTTCCCGGCAAGTTTCCTCTCGTACACTATTTTCCCCCTCCTAATTAAACCCTTTGTCCTCCTCTGCTGAATTCTAAATTTCTCCCAGTCCTGAGGTTTGCTGCTTTTTCTGGCCAATTTATATGCCTCTTCCTTGGATTTAACACTATCCTTAATTTCCCTTGTTAGCACGGTTGAGCCACCTTCCCCGTTTTATTTTTACTCCAGACCAGGATATACAACTGTTGAAGTTCATCCATGTGATCTATAAATGTTTGCCATTGCCTATCCACCGTCAACCCTTGAAGTATCATTTGCCAGTCTATTCTAGCCAATTCACGCCTCATGCCGTCGAAGTTAGCTTTCTTAAGTTTAAGACACTAGTTTCTGAATTAACTGTGTCACTCTCCATCTTAATAAAGAATTCTACCATATTATGGTCATTCTTCCCCAAGGGGCCTCGCACAACAAGATTGCTAATTAGTCCCTCCTCATTACACATCATCCAGTCTAGGATGGCCATCTCTCTAGTTGGTTCCTCGACATATTGGTCAAGAAAATCATCCCTAATACACTCCAGAAAATCCTCCTCTACCGCATTGCTACCAGTTTGGTTAACCCAATCTAAACGTAAATTAAAGTCGCCCATGATAACTGCTGTACCTTTATTGCACACATCCCTTATTTCTTGTTTGATGCTGTCCCCAACCTCACTACTACTGTTTGGTGGTCTGTACACAACTCCCATTAGCGTTTTCTGCCCTTTGGTATTCTGCAGCTCCACCCATGCCGATTCCACATCATTCAAGCCAATGTCCTTCCTTACTATTGCATTAATTTCCTCTTTGATCAGCAACGCCACCCCACCTCCTTTTTCTCTCTGTCTATCCTTCCTAAATGTTGATTACCCCTGGATGTTGAGTTCCCAGCCTTGGTCACCCTGGAGTCAATTACATCATATCCATTAACTGTTATCTGCGCAGTTAATTCGTTTGGGAGATGCTGTCAAAAAAGCCTTGGCAAGTTGCTGCAGTACATCTTGTAGATCATACACACAGCAGTGTGGAGGGAGTGAATATTTAAGGTACAACACTCCTGCTGCTCCTCTCCTCAGCTACCTCCAATCGTGCCTTCTTGGTGAGAGCTGCAGGTTTCTTCCTCCCATTGCTTGTGAAACGTATGTCCCTACTCCTGACTCTATTCCAGCGAGGTGTCATTGATTCTGGGTACTGCTCTTGCTTTATCCCCAAATTATCTGCTTCAATCGCAGATTCCAACCCGCTGAGTTATTTTCTGGGTTTTGCCCACATAATTCCACCCCAGCTGTCCTCCACCCCCCCCCCCCATCTTCCCCCCGCCCCCCCCCCTACCCCCGACGGAAACCAACTTCAGATCTTCAGATTAATATTGTGCCATTATGTGTATGATGTATAAATCAAATATAATGAAGTGCTTAATTCTGCTAGCTCCTCCAATAGCTCAGTTGGTTAATACACTGCCTGGTACAGAACTGAGCCACATAAAGCTGGAAGGTGAGCCACAATTCATGTTCCTGACAGCAACCTGGTGAGCTTTGCTGGAACATGTGCACTGGATGTGGACAGTACTGGTGGTGCTATGCTGGCCCCCTGTTCAATTGCGATCACAGTTTGTGAGAAGTCAAAGCGAATGTGTGCAGGGACTTTCGCGAACACACCACAATTTGCATGTTGAAGCTGCTTTAGAAGAAAAAAGCTTAGGGATTCATTTTTTTCTACAAATGCTTTTCTCGTAACAGCACCAAATTACCTAATATCTTCATAATTAAATAATAACAAATGATCTAACAACTAATTTTCAAAAACATACACAAAGATAAGATACTGCTAACAAAAGAATTGTTGTTTTTATCACTGCTGAGATAGATTCAGGAAAGTAGCACACAAAATCACACCTTCTATCTTGCACTCAATTTGTACAAAAAATGTAACCCTTCACCTCCTTTCAACATGTCTAAAAAGCCGAGGCCCTGTTGGTAAATTGCAACAGGGAATTTTAAAGAATCACTCTTTCCTGATTGAATGTGCTGTCCCTTGGACTCCCTGACCTTGATATTAATCCCCCCACCCCACAAGATGGGCGGGAGAGGGATGGTGGCTGGTTTAAAAATTAAAAATTGGGGAACGCATCCCCAACCCGCCACATGCGCGTCTGCCACCATTTTGCGGCGGCAGAATGTGAGGCGTATTAGTGTCACGTGTTGCAGAGGTGGGACACTTCATTATTATATTTAAATCAGACTCCCAGAGTGCAATTAGGAGCCTGATTTCAATTTACCAGCTGCTGGTCGGGTTTCTGAGGGCTTGGGAAAGCTGGCAGTGAAATGAAGGCAAGAGCTGTCAGCTCCACAAGGTATGTGCTTTTTCGGGCACTCTTCGTGGGCCAAGAGGAGCAGGAGTTCTTCCCCCGGCCCTTCAAGGAAGCCTTTGGCCTCCCTTCTGCCAATCGCGGCTTCTCCTCGTGGCCATGATCGAAGAGCTCCCCACCCCAAGCTCTGAGCTCATGCTTCCTGCAGGGCTTTGCTCCCCCCCCCACCCCCCACCAATCTCCGGTCCCAAATCCCAATCTTTCCTTTTCGATTGCTGGGCTCCCAACCCTCACCGATCACTCCCATCCACCCACCACCCATACCATGCTCCAATCTCTACCTCTTGCTTGTTGGACTCCCAACACCCACCGACCACCACCCCCCCTATCCGTACCATGCTCCAATCTCTCCTGATTGCTGGGGAATGTTCACAACGGTTCTCTCCTGCCACTGCCTTTCCCACCTGGCAGCCGGACAGCCTGTCAATCTGGCTGACTGCCCTGCGGGAACCGGAAGAAGAAAATGATAATGAGGTCCTATTGTTAATATCGGCAGGACTTCCGCGTTCCCGGGCTTTCTGGATTCCCCCACCACTACCGTGCTCCCCTGCTCCCTCCCCACCAACATCGGCACCCCTATCTGTAGTGATGCCCATGGATCAGTCACTAGTTGCAGCCTGATGATGTAGCCCACAAAGGCAGGTGAATTCTACCCTCCTCAACCCCATCTAGATCTGTGTCTTATTGCTATGTAAATATGTTTGTTTTAAAATATTCCAAGCTTTTTAAGGTTGAACAGAAGAAAGTCTTTAATATTTGGTCTCCAGTTTGATCTGCTGCCAATAACAGACAAATGATCCTGGCAGTTATACCAGGAATTGCACCCACCTTGGAACTCCATTATTGACTTGAAGTTTTTAGGGTCAGGGAGGGGCCCCCTGGGTAGGGCATTCAGAGGTTTGGTTTGGTGTCTGTGGCAGCCCTAGCTAAAGACACTGGGAACACTGACAGAAGCTAGCTGGCCAATAGGAGATGCTGAGTCCCTTTCCAGAGAACAAGGTCAGCAAGGATTGGTGTGATAGGCAAGTAGGTCTTACTGTGGGACAGCATGTGGGTAGTGGAGTTTTAAATGATTTGGGGTGGAGTTAGGAGGTCAACATGGAAGGCATTAGGGATGACAAGACTAGAGGTGACAGAGGCGTGAAATAGTGTTTCAGAGGCAGTGGGGGTAAAGTAGGGACAGAGGCAAAGAATGTTTTTTATTTCTCTTGAGATGTGGGCAAGCCTGGCAAGGTTGCATTTATTCCCATCTCTAGTTTCTCGAAGAAAATAGTGTTGGGCCTTCTTCTTGAATCGCTGCAGTCTTTGTGGTATGCCAAGTCAGGATGGTGTGTGGCTTGAACAGGAACTTGGAGGCGATAGTTCATTGCTGTTGTTCTTATTCTTAGTGGTTGCAGGCCTGAGAGATGATATCAAAGTAAGCTTGGCACGTTGCTGTTGCATCCTTTGCAGATAGTACATACAGCAGCCATAGTGCATCAGTCATGATGGGACTGTATATTGAGTTCAATGGCTAGGATACCAATCAAGCACACTGTTTATTCTTGGATAGTGTCAAGTTTCTTTAATGTGTTGTAACTGCACCCATCTGGGTGAGTGCCACTTTTGTTGTGAAGAGCTGCATTTCTTATCTTTCTTCTGGCATTCAGCTCTTATGTCTATGTCGGATTAAGATTTTGACAAGACCAGGAGCCAAATTGTTCTGGCAGAACCTGAACTGAGTATTGGCAAGCAGGTTAATGGTGACTTGATATTGCTTGATAGCACTATTGATTACTTCTTCCATCACTTTGCTGCTGATCCAGAGGAGAGTGATAGGATCGAGATTGGAATTAGTTTTGTGAATAGGACATAACTGGGAAATGTTCCATATTATTGGGTAAATCGCAGTGTTGCTTTTGCTCCCTATGGGGCCTTTGATCACCCATGGCATGTGACGTAACTGTGACTGCTGTCTTTGGAAAGCAAAGTTTATGCAGACGTTGCTCCTCTTTCAAGTGCAGGTAGGAGCCTCTGCTGATGTACTCGAGTGTGGGGGTAATGGCCTCCGAATGCCCTCCCCAGGGGGGCCCTCCCTGACCCTGAAAACTTCAGCAAGTCAATAATGGAGTTCCCAAGGGGGGTGCATTCCTGGTGTAACTGCCAGGATCACTTGTCTGTTATTGGCAGCAGGTCAAAACTGGAGACCAAATATTAAAGACTTTCTTCTGTTCAACCTTAAAAAGCATAGAATGTAATGGGTGCCATGAGCCTGCAATACAACCTCACCAATCTGGCCTGCAGTTGTTGCCCCTACGCTTTTCCCAATGATCAAAGATAGAGGGGAATTCCCAATCATTCCTCCATTGTGGTCTGTCTGAAATGTGTGTGTGTGTGTGGGGGGGGGTAGTAACTGTCAGTCCCTCAGCAGATGGCAGAAAGGCAGATGACATAGTAAGAGGTAACAGCAAATAAACAAATGAAAAGTCAATGTTATTTTAACACTGTTTTTACAACATCTAATTGTGTATAAGCTTGCCCCTTTAAACTTAACTTTAACTTTCAAAGTTGTGCCTAACAGTCCTGCATACCATTTTCAAATGTTTGAAATACAGCATAAATGAGGTGGAATGGTGGAAAATGCGGCATATGAATTCATCGTGGCATTACTGCCTCATCTGCATTTGCCCATTCAAAAATGAGTTATCATCAGTTCACAGGACTGCAGTCCTCTCCCTAACCCAAATTTTTGAATTGCAATACTGCAGGACATCACTGCAGGAGTTCCTGAAGACAGTGTTCTATGCCCAACCATCTTCAGCTGCTTCATCAATGACCTTCTCTTCATCATAAGGTCAGAAGTGGGGATGTTCGCTGCTGATTGCACAGTGTTCAGTTCCATTTTCAACTCCTCAGATAATGACACAGTATGTGCCCGCATGCAGCAAGACATGGACAACATTCAGGCTTGGGCTGTTAAGTGGGATGTAACATTCATGCCACACACATGCCAAGCAATGACCATCTCCAACAAGAGAAAGTCTAACCACCTCCCCTTGACATTCAATGGCTTTACCTTTGTTGAATCCACCACTAGCAACTTCCTCGGGTCACCATTGACCAGAAACCTAACTGGACCAGCCACATAAATACTGTGGCTACAAGAGCAGATCAGAGGCTGGCTATTCTGCTGCGAGTGACTCACATCCTAACTCCCAAAGCCTTTCCACCATCTACTAAGCACAAGTCGGGAATGTGATGGAATACCTGCCACTTGTCTGGATGAGTGCAGTTCCAGCAACAGTCAAGAAGCTCGACACCATCCAGAACAAAGTAGCCCGCTTGATTGGCACCCCATCTACCACCTTAAACATTCACTCCCTCCACCATTGGTGCGCCATGCCTGCAGTGAGTATCCATTTACAAGATGCACTGCAGCAACTCGCCACGGTTTCTTTGACAGTACCTCCCAAACCCAAGATCTCTACCACCTAGAAGGATAAGGGCAACAGGTACATGGGAGCACCAGCACCTGAAAGTTCCCCTCCAAGTCACACACCATCCTGACTTGGAAGTATATCACCTTTCCTTCATTGTTGCTGGGTCAAAATCCTGGAACTCCCTCCCTAACAGCACTGTGGGAGTACCTTCACCACAAGGACTATAGCGGTTCAAGAAGGTGGCTCACCAATACCTTCTCAAGGGCAATTAGGGATGAGTAATAAATGCTGGCCTTGTCAGCGACCCCTACATTGCGCGAATAAATTTAAAAAAAGATCAAATCCAAGCTGGCCGGCTGAAATTCTAACAGTTATCAGAGATAAAAAAGAAAAAATGACAATACTGGAAATCCACAATGGGTCAATCAACATCTGAACGAGAAAAGTAGGATAAAGTTTCGGTTGTAGCCCTGGAGAAGACGCTCACTCAATATGTTAACCTGTCTTCCTCTTTTAGATGCTGACTGACCCACTGTGTATTTCCAACATTTCTTGTTTTTGTCCTCTAGTCTCTTTAATGGTATTGAAATGAATCTTGCGATATTGGATTGTTTTATTCTACTTAAATGTATAAAAAAATGCAGTAATGATATTTTATGGAACATGAGAATTGTTTTATATTTTTAATTGATTTCTTCATTGTCGACAATTTTTAGACCATTATGGCATTGCTTTTCCGCTGCAGCTAAGCCTGGGAATAACCATTCCGTCAGCCTTTCTGTTAACCCTGATATCTGCAAAAGCGGTCAGACGAAGGTGAGTTACTTCCTTTAATCAAACAGAATCTTTAACGGGAACAAAGTATGAAAGGAAAAATTATTCTCTTTGCCCCTAATGAAAGTGAGCCATTTAGACCAAGAAGGTTGAAGGTACCATCCTCTGTGTGTTGAGTTAGCTGACCTCAGCTGGCAAGGTGGTACAATTGCTCAACTGAACTTCAAATCCAATATCCAAACTCCGACCTGGAACACATCTTTCTACTCTGCAAATTTGCCCTCCGCCATCCCTATCTCGCATCTACTGCCACACAAACCCGGGGGGGGGGGGTAATTTTAACCTAACTCAGCCGATGGGAACCTAACGGGATCCCAGAGTGCACCCAGCACCCGTGGAACTGTACCGCATCAAGGCTTCGCACATTAAAGAGGAAAGCAGAGGGAAAAAATTGGAGCAGAAAAAACAAATTTCATGTTAATTATTACTAATTTAATAAAGCAAAAAATATCTCTTTAGATTCCCCTTTTGCACACATGTAATAATACAAGTGGCACTGCAGGCACAGCAAATGCCCAGAAGGGACTCCAGTAAAATTCCTCTCGCACAAATCTCCCCAAAAATTCAAACACCAATCATCAGCAGTAACTAGAGCGTACACAGTATTGAACTATGTAATATTGTAACTGAAAATAATATGTAGTATTGTAACTGGAAAAAAATTCTTGTTTTCAAGCTAAGGAGGAAGTATACCCCTAAAAAATTTGAAATGTGCAACAGATGCCTTTGGTTACAAATTATATTATAGAATTAAGTCAGTGTTTGATTATTCCTGATACCTAACTTAGTCTATTCTACAACTGTTTTTCTGTCTTTCACCGAACACCACTACAATTCTTTAAAACCCAGAATAATGAAATGTGCCATCTTTAATCTTTCTGTTTGTTTGTTGTGGGTTGCCCTATTGGTATGCAGAAAGCACTCCTTCTGGGAACAGGAAGTTCAACAGGAAACAGGAAATTCAAGAAGAGACATAGCAACAATGAGAGTTAACAGTTCTGGGCTTATTTTTTGGTGAACCTTTCCCTCCTCAAGGTGAGAGATGTTAATAGTTAGAAATGGAAACTTTCCCTATTTCAGGCACTCCGTGTCTGCATCAAGCACTCACTGGTGGCTAGATTCAAAATAAAGTTCCTTTTACTCTGAGCCTCAGAACATCCATAGTGCCCAGCTCTCACATCACACGTCTGAGTGAGATTGCCCGTTAGATTTAGGATCACCTCTAATGAAGCGCTTCACCTGAATCACTAACCTTTCTTTCTCTTTCGAACACTAACTGAATGGCTGTTTTATTTCAGACTTCCAGCGTTCTTGATTTCTTTTTCCTTTTTATCTCGACTATAAGAACATAAGAACATAAGAAATAGGAGTCGGAATAGCCATTCAGCCCTTTGAGCCTAATCCGCCATTTAATAAGATCACAGTTGATCTGATCTTGGGCTCAGTTCCACTCCTCTGCCCGCTCCCCAAAATCCTTGACTCTCTTATCATTCAAAAATCTGTCTATCTCCACCTTAACTATATTCAATGACCCAGCCTCCACAGCTCTCTGAGGCATAGAATTCCACAGATTCTCTGAGAGAAGAAATTCCTCCTCATCTCAGTTCTAAAAAGGCGGCCCCTTATTCTTAAACTATGCCCGCTAGTTCTAGATTCTCCCACGGGGAGAAACATCCTCTCTGCATCTACCTCACTCCACATAAGACATAAGATTACAGAGAACAGACAAAGAAGCCTTTCAACCCATCAGTATGAGTTGATTTGAAGCTGTCCCCAGAGATAACAGGCCAGCATCTAACAATTTTACTGAATTAACACCAGAGAAAATGTCTTCACAGGCCAGTGCAGTGCAGTACAGTCCTGGAACATTGCATTGTTGTGCTTGGATGGTTGGCTAAATTAAAATTCATGGCTGAAATGCCTTTAATAACCCTATCTATACATACTACACATTTACTACACATATTCTACACAAGATGGCTGCTGCAGGACATGGAAAGTGTCACCCTGTGCAGTATGGATTGCTCTTCCAATGGTGAGGTTGGAATATTGGTGCATTGTTAGAGCAATGTTATAGAGGGAACTTTGCATTGGACCTACCTGTACTATCTCTGACATGAGGGCGCTTGATGTTGACAGTGAGTACCAGACATGGGGAAGGTTCCATTTTCTAACACCAACGTCCCTCACTTTCATGACCATATGCATTTCGTGAGGCTAATGTTACTATCAAAAACAGACATTGTAAAGAAAGGTTATTTATAGCTGTTATGTCCTTGGATGCTCGAATAATGACTCACTGAGGCAATGTGTTGTATTTGAACTGTAGTGACCTTAGTCCTTTATTTGTTAACTCCAGAATGAGGGTCACGCCTGGTGGCCTGCCTTTCATGGCACCATGGCTGGCTCTGCTGCACAGGAGGGCAGGAAAAATAGTGGGAGAGCGATAGTGATAGGGGATTCAATTGTAATGGGAATAGATAGGCGTTTCTGCGGCCGCAACCGAGACTCCAGGATGATATGTTGACTCCCTGGTGCAAGGGTCAAGGATGTCTCAGAGCGGGTGCAGGACATTCTGAAAAAGGAGGGTGAACAGCCAATTGTCATGGTGCATATAGGTACCAACGATATAGGTAAAAAAACAGGATGAGGTCCTACGAGACGAATTTAGGGAGCTAGGAGTTAAATTAAAAAGTAGGACCTCAAAACTAATAATCTCAGGATTGCTACCAGTGCCACATGCTAGTCAGAGTAGGAATTGCAGGATAGCTCAGATGAATATGTGGCTTGAGCAGTGGTGCAAAAGGGAGGGATTCAAATTCCTGGGGCATTGGAACCGGTTCTGGGGGAGGCGGGACCAGTACAAACTGGACGGTCTGCACCTGGGCAGGACCGGAACCAATGTCCTAGGGAGAGTGTTTGCTAGTGCTGTTGGGGAGGAGTTAAACTAATATGGCAGGGGGATGGGAACCTATGCAGGGAGACAGAGGGAAATAAAATGGAGTCAGAAGCAAAAGATAGAAAGGAGAACAGTAAAAGTGGAGGCAGAGAAACCCAAGGCAAAAAACAAAAAGGGCCACATTACAGCAAAATTCTAAAGGGGCAAAGTGTGTTAAAAAGATAAGCCTGAAGGCTCTGTGCCTCAATGCGAGGAGTATTCGGAATAAGGTGGACGAATTAACTGTGCAGATAGCAGTTAACGGATATGATGTGATTGGCATCACGGAGACATGGCACCAGGGTGACCAAGGCTGGGAACTCAACATCCAGGGGTATTTAGCATTTAGGAAGGATAGATGGAAAGGAAAAGGAGGCGGAGTGGCGTTGCTGGTTAAAGAGGAAATTAATGCAATTGTAAGGAAGGATATTAGCTTGGATGATGTGGAATCGGTATGGGTGGAGCTACGGAATACCAAAGGGCAGAAAATGCTAGTGGGAATTGTGTACAGACCACCAAACAGTAGTAGTGAGGTTGGGGACAGCATCAAACAAGAAATAAGGGATGTGTGCAATAAAGGTACGGCAGTAATCATGGGCGACTTTAATCTACATATTGTTTGGGCTAACCTAACTGGTTGCAATGCGGTGGAGGAGGATTTCCTGGAGTGTATTAGGGATGGTTTTCGAGACCAATATGTCGAGGAACCAACCAGAGAGCTGGCCATCCTAGACTGGGTGATGTGTAATGAGAAGGGACTAATTAGCAATCTTGTTGTGCGAGGCCCCTTGAGGAAGAGTGACCATAATATGGTAGAATTCTTTATTAAGATGGAGAGTGACACAGTTAATTCAGAAACTAGGGTCCTAAACTTAAGGAAAGATAACTTCGATGGTATGAGGCGTGAATTGGCTAGAATAGACTGGCAAATTATACTTAAAGGGTTGACGGTGGATAGGCAATGGCAAACCTTTAAAGATCATATGGATGAACTTCAACAATTGTACATCCCTTCTGGAGTAAAAATAAAACGGGGAAGATGGCTCAACCGTGGCTAACAAGGGAAATTAAGGATAGTGTTAAATCCAAGGAAGAGGCATATAAATTAGCCAGAAAAAGCAACAAACCTGAGGACTGGGAGAAATTTAGAATTCAGCAGAGGAGGACAAAGGGTTTAATTAGGAGGGGGAATATAGAGTACAAGAGGAAGCTTGCCGGGAACATAAAAACTGACTGCAAAAGCTTCTATAGATATGTGAAGACAAAAAGATTAGTGAATTCAAACGTAGGTCCCTTGCAGTTGGATTCAGGTGAATTTATAATGGGGAACAAAGAAATGGCAGACCAATTGAACAAATACTTTGGTTCTGTCTTCACGAAGGAAGACACAAATAACCTATCGGATATACTAGGGGACCGAGGATCTAATGAGAAGGAGGAACTGAAGGATATCCTTATTAGGCAGGAAATTGTGTTGGGGAAATTGATGGGATTGAAGGCCGATAAATCCCTGGGGCCTGATAGTCTACATCCCAGAGTACTTAAGGAAATGGCCCTAGAAATAGTGGATGCATTGGTGATCATTTTCCAACAGTCTATCGACTCTGGATCAGTTCCTATGGACTGAAGGGTAGCTAATGTAACACCACTTTTTAAAAAAGGAGGGAGAGAGTAAACGGGTAATTATAGACCGGTTAGCCTGACATCAGTAGTGGGGAAAATGTTGGAATCAATCATTAAAGATGAAATAACAGCGCATTTGGAAAGCAGTGACAGGATTGGCCCAAGTCAGCATGGATTTATGAACAGGAAATCATGCTTGACAAATCTTCTGGAATTTTTTGAAGATGTAACTAGTAGAGTGGACAAGGGAGAACCAGTGGATGTGGTGTATTTGGACTTTCAAAAGGCTTTTGACAAAGGTCCCACACAGAGATTGATATGCAAAATCAAAGCACATGGTTTTGGGGGTAATGTACTGACTTGGATAGAGAACTGGTCAGCAGACAGGAAGCAGAGAGTCGGGATTATCGGGTCCTTTTCAGAATGGCAGGCAGTGACTAGTGGGGTGCCGCAGGGCTCAGTGCTGGGAACCCAGCTCTTTACAATATACATTAATGATTTAGATGATGGAATTGAGTGTAATATCTCCAAGTTTGCAGATGACACTAAACTGGGTGGCAGTGTGAGCGGTGAGGAGGATGCTAAGAGGCTGCAGGGTGACTTGGACAGGTTAGGCAAGTGGGCAAATACATGGCAGATGCAGTATAATGTGGATAAATGTGAGATTATCCACTTTGGGGGCAAAAACATAAAGGCAGAATATTATCTGAATGGCGGCAGATTAGGAAGAGGGGAGGTGCAGCGAGACCTGGATGTCATGGTACATCAGTCATTGAAAGTTGGCATGCAGGTACAGCAGGCGGTGAAGGAGACAAATGGTATGTTGGCCTTCATAGCTAGGGGATTTGAGTATAGGAGCAGGGAAGTCTTACTGCAGTTGTACAGGGCCTTGGTGAGGCCTCACCTGGAATATTGTGTTCAGTTAAGGTCTCCTAATCTGAGGAAGGATGTTCTTGCTATTGAGGGAGTGCAGCGAAGGTTCACCAGACTGATTCCAGGGATGGCTGGACTGACAGATGAGGAGAGACTGGATCAACTGGGCCTTTATACACTGGAGTTTAGAAGGATGAGAGGGGATCTCATAGAAACATATAAGGTTTTGACGGGACTGGACAGGTTAGATGCGGGAAGAATGTTCCCGATGTTGGCGAAGTCCAGAACCAGGGGACATAGTCTTAGGATAAGGGGCAGGCCATTTAGGACTGAGATGAGGAGAAACTTCTTCACTCAGAAAGTTGTTAACCTGTGGAATTCCCTGCCGCAGAGAGTTGTTGATGCCAGTTCATTGGATATATTCAAGAGGGAGTCAGATATGGCCCTTACGGCTAAGGGGATCAAGGGGTATGGAGAGAAAGCAGGAAAGGGGTACTGAAGGAATGATCAGCCATGATCTCATTGAATGGTAGTGCAGGCTTGAAGGGCCGAACGGCCTACTCCTGCATCTATTTTCTATGGCCCCAAGTTTCCACATGATTTGCTCCTGATTTTTAGGAGCAACTGGTGGAGAACGGAGTATCTTAGAAATCGCAATTCTCCACATTTAAGTTTTCTGCAGTTCTAGTCATGTAGAACAGTTTCACTTTGGAACAGAATTTTTTTTTCAAAAGGGGGCGTGTCCAGGCACTGACCCCTGATTTGAAAGTTTCCACAGTGAAAACGTACTCCAAACTAACTTAGAATGGAGCAAGTGAAGATTTTTGTAGGCCTGAAAAAACCTTGTCTTCACATTAAAAAAATCAGGCGCAGGTTACAAATTAGGCGTCCGGAACGAGGTGGGGGGGTGGGGGGGGGGGGAAGGGAAGTCATTACATTCTACAATAAATCCTTAGTTATACTTATACAAATATTATACAAATAATTCCAACCTGAATAAAAATTTATAAGCAAAGAAATGATTAAATAAACCATGTTCCTACCTGTGTGAAAGTGCTTCAGGCAGGGAGAAGGCTGCAGGAAGCCTCACAAGTTGAGGCAGCCGTTCTCGACGGCAGGCGGGGGGGAGGAGGCAGTGATAAGGCTGCAGGAAGCCTCAGAAGTTGAGGCAGCCATTCCCGACGGCAGTGGGGGGGGAGGCCATCGGGAAACGGCTGTATAAACTTCTGAGGCTTCCTGCAGCCTTCTCACTGCTGCAAGAAGCCTCAGTGCTGATCATGGAAGGGCAATGTGGTTTTATTAAAAAATGTTAAAAATTAAACAGCTACAATGAACTACAAAAATGGACGAGTGCCAATGTTTCCTTCACACTGCGCGTGCGTGAACGCTCCAACGCGCACGCGCAGGGTTGCTGGCACGAAAAAAACTCATTTAAATGGTACCCGCCCCCTCCTACTTACAAAATCGGCGCGAGTGGTAGGCTCCGCCCCCTGGGCGCCGCGCTAAGCTGACATCGAGCTGCAAAGCGCTCAAGAATAGCGCGTTTTTTTCAGGTGCCGTTTTCGGCGCGAAAAATGGGCGCCCAGCTCGGAGGGGCGCCTGTTTTGCCGCGTGTGGAAACTTGGGGCCTATGTTTCTATGTTTCTATGTTTATACTAGGCCAGGCACACCTGTACAGGTAACCTACAAGTCTCCCACTACTGTGCCATCTGGTGGCACACCATGTGATAGTACAAACAGTAGCCATGTAGGATACATGACATTACTCTCCCCCAAGCCTTTAGTGCAAATTGCCTCTGCATTGACTGTGCTCTGGGCTTAGCTCTATCTGGTTGACCCTTGGTGGTTCGTTTCAATCTTGGGTGAGTGGTTGGTGCAGTCATAGGCAGTCCCTTGGAATCGAGGAAGACTTGCTTCCACTCCTGAAGTGAGTTCTTTGGTGGCTGAACAGTCCAATACGAGAGCCACAGACTCTGTCACAGATGGGACAGATAGTCGTTGAGGGACGGGGAGGGTGGGACTGGTTTGCCGCACTCTCTTTCCGCTGTCTACTCTTGATTTCTGCATGCTCTCGGCGTTGAGACTCGAGGTGCTCAGAGCCATCTCGGATGCCTTTCCTCCACTTAGGGCGGTATTGGACCAGGGACTGCCAGGTGTCAGTGGGGAAGTTGCACTTTATCAGGGAGGCTTTGAGCGTGTCCTTGTAGCGTTTCCGCTGCTCACCTTTGGCTTGTTTGCCATGAAGGAGCTCCGAGTAGAGCGCTTGCTTTGGGAGTCTCGTGTCTGGCATGCAGACTATATGGCCTGCCCAGCGGAGCTGATTGAGTGTGGTCAGTGCTTCAATGCTGGGGATGTTAGCCTGGATGAGGACGCTGATGTTGGTGCACCTGTCCTCCCAGGGGATTTGTAGGATCTTGCAGAGACATCTTGGTGATATTTCTCCAGCAACTTGAGGTGTCTACTGTACATGATCCATGTCTCTGAGCCATACAGGAGGGCAGATATTACTACAGCCCTGTAGACCATGAGCTTGGTGGCAGTTTGGAGGGCCTGGTCTTCAAACACTCTTTTCCTCAGGCGACCGAAGACTGCACTGGCGCACTGGAGATGGTGTTGGATGTCGTCGTCGATGCCTGCTCTTGTTGACAGGAGGCTCCCGAGATATGGGAAGTGGTCCACAGTGTCCAGGGCCGCACCGTGGATCTTGATGACTGGGGGACATTGCTGTGTGGTGAGGACAGGCTGGTGGAGGACCTTTGTCTCACGGATGTTTAGCATAAGGCCCATGCTTTCGTACGCCTCAGTAAATACTCCGACTATGTCCTGGAGTTCAGCTTCTGTATGTGCGCAGACGCAGGCGTTGTCCACGTACTGTAGCTCGACGACAGAGGTTGGGGTGGTTTTGGACCTGGCCTGGAAACGGCGCAGGTTGAACAGGGTTCCCACTAATTCTGTAGTTTAGTTCCACTCCAGCGGGGAGCTGGTTGACTGTGAGGTGGAGCATGGTGGCAAGAAAGATTGAGAAGAGGGTTGGGGCGATGAAGCAGCCCTGTTTGACCCCGGTCCGGACTTTAATTGGGTCTGTGATGGATCCGTTGTTAAGGATCACAGCCTGCATATCGTCGTGGAGCAGGTGGAAGATGATGACGAACTTTTGGGGGCATCTGAAATGGAGAAGGACACTCCATAGACCCTCGCAGTTGACAGTGTCAAAGGCCTTTGTAAGGTCGAAGAAGGCCATGTATAAGGGCTGGTGCTGTTCCCTGCATTTTTCCTGTAGCTGTCGCGCTGCAAAAATCATGTCCAGTGTGCCCCGTAGGGGATGAAATCCGCACTGTGACTCCGGGAGGAGCTCCTCGGCCTCAGGGAGAAGACGGTTGAGGAGGACTCTAGTGACGACTTTCCCAATGGCTGATAGCAGGGAGATCCCTCTGTAGTTGCCGCAGTCAGACTTGTCCCCTTTTTTAAAAATGGTCACGATTACTGCATCTCTGAGATTTACCGCATGCTCTCCTCCCTCCAGATGATAGAGATGAAGTCGTGTATTCGTGCCAGCAGTGCCTCTCTGCCATGCTTCAATGCCTCAGCAGGGATTCTGTCCACACCCATAGCCTTGTTGTTTTTGAGCTGTCTTCTGGCTTTTTCTGCCTCGTGTAGTGTTGGGGTCTTACTGAGGTGGTGGCGGGTAGCATGCTGCGGGATGGAGTCGAGAACACTCAAGTCAAAGGCAGAGTCTCGATTGAGGAGATCTTCGAAGTGCTCCTTCCAGCGGGCCCTGACTGCCTCGGTGTCCTTGATGAGTGTTTCCCCGTTCTTGGCCAGCAGTGGGGTGGGGCTTTGGGCGTTTGCCCGTAGGTGGCCTTGACTGCAATGAAGAATTCTTGCACATCATGGTTGTCGGCCAGCTGCTGGTGCAGTAGAGCGCTGGTGATTGCTCTTTGTGTGTGTCCCTGACCACTCCAACCTCCCCCTCCCACATGTAGGTTGTGCCGGAGGCTCAGTGTGTTCATATACATTGAAGTTCAGAAAAACAAGTTTTCATTCATTTGTGGTTCAGTTGTGAGACCGGTATGTTAGATTGGTGAGATACATTATCGATGCGTACTGGGGATCGGTGACCAGTGCGTAAGGCCAAACTAGTTCCAGAACTGCTGAATGGCGTCCAGGCAGTCTGGTGGTGACGCGGTGCCCAGTGCTGGCAATGGGAACCCAGTTGGCTCAAGTTGCCTGCTCTTGGGGCTGTTGCCATGGTTCCTAGTGCCGGGCAGGTTCATAGATGCCTGTGACCTCCTTGTTCTTTCTTCGCACACTGGGTCACTGCTACTCCCTGAGGGGCTGTTGTCTAGCAGTGCACAGGGAACTGCTGACTCGCTAGCCTGGACGTTGTTTGGTTTGGGATCCTGGCTGGTCCCGGTCCCCTTTGGGAGGACTGTAGTGGGTGATCCTTCGTTTCCGGGTATGGCCTTGGTGGCGATGGGGTCTGGGGGCTGCGCCTTAGCACATTTTGCTTTTTCAGGCTCGTGGCGGTTGGTGCCATCGGGTGCCTGATAGGTGGAGCCGATCAGAGGCAGGGTATCGATACCGGTGCCGTTGCCCTCCTGAGATCGCTTGCTCTGCAACTCGTGTGTATTGGCTGCTTGTGGCCACACTCCATGGTGCATAACTCTGGTCCCAGGGACGCAGGCTACAGCATTGGGTAGCTCACTGGACCTGTATGCTCCCGATGGGTGTCTGCCTGCTGCATTGGCTGCGTGCAGTTGAAATCCTACATCGCACAACTTTTCATTACTTATTGTGAATACTCTGTAGCTCCAATTGCGATCGTGCGACTTTTCTTCGCTGGTTGCATGTACAAAATTCTGATCATTAATTACACATTTTACATGATCGCGCGACTTTTCCTTGCTTATCGCATGTACACAACTCTGATCATCAGTTACACATTTTATCTCTGACTTACAGTTGCTATTACATTGCTTGAGTGTGTGGAACTGTCCCTTTAATTGTGGTGGGCTGCAGGCCTCCTTTAAGAGAGCCTTGCTTTCTTTACCCCAATCCTCTTCTCCGTTTGGTGCCACATGTTGCTCCATCAGCGCTGCACCTCGTGGTCTGGCTGTGGCCATCTTTTTCTTCAGCGCATCACCTCGTGGTTTGGGCGCCATCTTTCCTCCATCCACGACGTCGACTGCTGTGCTCCTCTTCTCCCCGGGTTCTGCCACCAAAGCGGGGAAGTCGCCTTTGCTTCCTCCGAAGATTTTCTTCCTCCGGAGTCCTGTCACTGGAGCCTGGAAAGTGCGTTCGGGTTGTCTCAGCTGGATCATCTCCACGCAGTTGTGCTGAGTGATCTGTGCCTCAGGCGCTGTGCTGGTCTGCTCTCTGGTGCCGGGTCTGCCCTCAAGTGAGGGCTTGCTGTGCCTCCGAACGCAGAGGACGTCGATCGCTGAAGGGGTGAAGTCTTCCAACTTCCAATGGATTTTCTCCATCCCCCTTCTTCCGAGTAGCGTTGGTCCATCACCTGCAACAATCCACAGAGGTAACTTGTGCACCGCGCCATCATGAAGTATCTTTACATTTACATCGGTGTAAGTGTGCAGCTTTGCCTGAACCAGGACCAACTTGGGTCATTCAGCTTGATTGTCCCATAGCTTCTCAAAGGCTTCTTGATTCATTACTGACTGGCTCGCACCCGTGTCCACTTCCATGAAGACTGGAACGCCATCTATCTCGACTTCCATCCTCAACGGGGAACACTCGGTGGTGCAGGTAAACATGCCATATACCTCATCGTGGGGCTGAGCTGCCTCTCTCCCTATCATTTCATAGTCCGCGCTGGATTCATGGCCATCTACAGACTCTTCATCAATACAGTGAGTCATATTTCTCTTACACATTCACTGGAGGTGACCCTTTGTGCTGCAGCCTTTGCATACATAGTCATTAAAGCAGCACTGGTGAGCCCTGTGATTCCCTCCACGCCAGCATGGAGCTACTCGATTAGCCCCCGTCAGCGGACTCTGTGTTAAGGGACTCTGCCTGTTCCCTCTTCCCTGAGAGGGTTCGCGTTCTACAGTCTAGCTTCTAAAAGGTGCCACTTGGTGCACAGTACCTGGCGGGTTTAAGTCCTGAGGGCGAGTCATCTGCCGAGAGCCGCAGATTGAGGTCATGAATGCCTGGCTCACAGAGATGGCCTCCTGCAGTGTGACTGTGGTATCCACTGACAGTAGCTTATGAAGAAGGCCCTCATGGCCGATTCCAATGACAAAAATGTCCCGCAGCGCTTCGTTGAGGTGGTCACCGAAATCACATGGTGCCGCCAGCCTCCTGAGGTCTGCAGCGTATTTTGTGACTTCCTGGCCTTCGGGCCGTTGGTGAGTGTAGAACCAGTGTCTGGCTGTGAGGATGCTCTCCTTGGGCTTGAGTTGCTCATGGATCAGTGTTATGAGCTCCTTGTACGTCTTGGTCGTTGTCTTCGCTGGTGCCAGCAAGTCCCTGACGAGGCCATAGACGGTGGGCCCACAACTGGTTTGCAGGATAGTTCTGTGCTTGCCAGCCCAGTGTGGCCGGGTCGTCTCCTGTCAGGTCGTTGGCTGTGAAGAAATGGTCGAGCATCTCCACAAAGGTGTCCCAATCATCACCATCAGCGAACAGCTGCAACATACCAAGGGTAGCCATTTTCGCGTGAAAAGTCCATAATCTCGTCGCCAATTGTTATGTCCTTGGATGCTCTAATAATGACTCCACAAGGCAACGTGTTGTACTTGAACTGTAATGACCTTAGTCCTTTATTTGTTAACTCCAGAGTGAGGATCACACCTGGTGGCCTGCCTTTTATACTAGGCCAGGCACACCTGTACAGGTAACCTACAAGTCTCCCACTGCTGTGCTCTCTGGTGGCACACCTTGTGATAGTACCAACAGCAGCCATGTAGGATACATGACAATAGCGATATCATTATAACTACTCTACAAAATCTGCACTGATCTTACTCCCATTTAAAATTAATTTCACCTCAAATTTTCTCAGTTTGTTGCTTACTTGCCTGAAGGTGATAATTCATACCATGGTATGGTTCTACAGCATCCTTCCAGTAAATTGACCAAATAGTTATTTTGCATGTTTGAATCTCGATAGTGTAGGGCTGATTTTCCACCCATTGGCAGGTAGATCTGGAGTGGACAAGGCAGAGATTTGGACTGACCACCACTTCCAGGAGTTCCTGCCAAAAATGACAGCAGGCATTGAATACCTGCCCCCAAATATAGCAAGGTATATTCGATTGACTCATTAATGATGGAAAATATCATACAAAGTACTTCTTGTCATTAGCGCCATAGCAACACTGGAGGCTAAGAATGCAAGAGTGTTTCTGGTGTATAGAGTTCCTGAAGAGGGTGAAGGGGGGATTTAAAATTTAAAATTTAATTCTCCCTAAGGGAATGTAATCAATCATAGGATAATCAATTATCCGTCCTCTGCCAGCAATAATTATTTTTCCTTCAGTGGTCCTGGAGACCGACATGTGCAGCAATTTCCCTCCTTACCCTATCCAGAGACGAACTCCTCGATGCAAGCAGGAATCCTATAGAAGCCCATCCAAATTATTTAAAGGAGGCTGACCCTGAAAATTGGCTGGGGTTAGTGGCTCACCCCACTGAAGTTACATCAGGCTTCTGCCCAAGCAGAGAATATCTATTATCTTGGTGGCAAATCAGATGAAGGCAGTTTCAAGCTCCGTGGCAATGCCATGTATTGTTGACTAGTATGTCAACACGAACTGTCTAGGTTTATAACTAAAGAATGACCAATTTGTGTGAGGAAATAGGGGGCAGCTGTACCCCAACATGAGTCAATGCTTTCCAGGGGAGGAGGGGGACAGAAATGAGGGAATGATAACATATATAAAAAAGAAACCTCCTACAATTACCTGGGCAACGCTTGCGCCTCCACAGAGGTCATGATAAGGCATAGATAGGCAAAGGAAGCCAAATCCATTCTCATTGAAGAAACAAAAAAGAAAATTAGAGAGCAATATAATCAAACTTTTTAAATAGCAATCAATACTCTGGATGTAGAGCGATATTTTGTGCACAACCAGTGCAACAACAACAACTTTTATTTATATAGCGCTTTTAACGTAGTAAAACATCCCAAGGTGCTTCACAGCAGTGCTATAAGACACTGAGCCATATAAGAAGAAATTATCGCAGATGACCAAAAGCTTGGTTAAAGAGGTAGGTTTTAATAAGAACATAAGAAATAGGAGCAGGAGTAGACCATACGGCCCCTCAAGCCTGCTCCGCCATTCAATAAGATCATGGCTGATCTGATCATGGACTCAGGTCCACTTCCCTGCCCACTCCTCATAACCCCTTATCCCCTTATAGAAACATAGAAAATAGGTGCAGGAGTAGGCCATTCGGCCCTTCTAGCCTGCACCACCATTCAATGAGTTCATGGCTGAACATTCAACTTCAGTACCCCATTCCTGCTTTCTCGCCATACTCCTTGATCCCCCTAGTAGTAAGGACCTCATCTAACTCCTTTTTGAATATATTTAGTGAATTGGCCTCAACAACTTTCTGTGGTAGAGAATTCCACAGGTTCACCACTC